>NW_025813436.1:2887054-3276806 GCF_021976095.1 Xenia sp. Carnegie-2017
AAGTTCAAAAATGCGCAAAAGAAATTACATATGCTAAAGACAGCGTTCTATTCGATACCGCTGATCGTCTTGGATTTCATAAGTTACTCAGCGTTCTAGAGCTGTGTTATCAAATACAATCTTAGTCAACCTTTTGAAAGGCAACGTATCGTTAAAGTGTACGACACTGTACGTGCGAAAAAATGTCTTTTCTTCGTTTGAAAAGATTGAATATTTATTTGTGGACATCATGCATTGTGTAATTATGTCACTATTTTTGTATTGTATACGCAGACGAGATAGTCTGCTTTACCCAAAATGGCGTCCTCCGACGTCTCTTGAACACATTGTTATGGATATGTTGATTGCGCAACGACGGAATCGTCTGAAATCTTCAGTGTCCTACTTCTAAATAAACAATCAATTATTTTCAGGCTTTGGAATTATTAGTTGAGAAATGTCTCAGCTGTTCCGAGGTTCCTCTTGGCCCAGGTGAAGCTTTTCGTAGGGTTTTGGAGTGCATTGCATCAGGTGTACTTTTGCCAGGTACAGTTGTTAAATAATTATTATTGTTATAAGACAAGATCTCGCCAAAACAATCCTTTCAACACAACATGAAAAAAAATTCACCCCGAGATTTATTGTTGTAAGATCTGCATAAATAGATACTTCAACAAAGCACTACGTAAACTTTAGATAATTTGCTAACTGTTATGTAAACAATGAGTCACCTTGCTTTTAAAAAAAGACTCGTCGTCGCTTGAACTCAAAATACCCAATTTCAAAATGAGCATTACAAAATTGTGTAATCAGTTTCAGTCACTATTCAGCAACATTTTTAGTTTGTTGGTATTTTGGTTCACAAGTATGATGTCAAGATAATTATGCTCTTATCTTTTTATCCTAAGGTACAATTCATTATAGCGACATTTCATAATTGAAAGAGACTTTCATATTTTGCATATCTGTTGTACAATGTGACGTATAGGTCCTAAAATACTGTTGGTATTAACTCGTTCAACTCGCTCCAATTGAAGAATGTTTTCAGCCCAACGATTCGCCTTCGATTATAAAAAATAAAATCTGTTTGGTTGTTCGTTGTCTGTTAGAGACATGACATTCTAATGATTGTTAAGGTGGCCCTGGTCTACATGATCCATGCGAAAAAGAGGTGACCGATGCTGCCAAAGATATTACTATTCAAGAACGAGAAGATCTCACTGCGAATGCGCAGGTATGAAATTAACCACTTCCGTCAAGGATATCAATACACGCGATGTGAATATTGTTCTTTTACGCAATACAACACTAAATGTACACATCGTCCATTTACCTCTGTGATAAAATTGATTGTCGACCTCGTCGTATGAAATTGATTTTTCTTTCACAGCATTTTCTTCGTCTGCAAGCATTTCACCAACTTTACACCGTCCTCGATATCGACCCGCCCCCTAGTTCGTCGAAATTTCGCGTTGGACGATACGGGCCTGGTGGACGTTTCAAGAGACGGCGAGAAGACAATGGGAATGTTGATGGAAGCGCAAAGAAAGAAAAGAAAGACGGAGAAGAAAAGGTTAATGATAGTATCGAACCATCTGGGCTCTCTGAAAATACCGGAGGAACAACAGATTCCGCCACCAGCGAAAAACCGCTTGAAGAAAAGTGCTAGGAAGCATTGTCTTAAGTAGAGAAATTTTAGAATGAGATATTTATCTATAATGACTATATTCTGTATGCATTGAACCACCCCATTGTTTTAATTTTGTTTGTTGGTAGATTCGTGCTTCCTTTTCTGTTTGTAATTTTGTCTCACGCTTACATATGACCGTGCTTGCCTTTAAAGTTGGCAAAACTTGAGATTTTGTTTGTTTAGTTAGTAAAGTAAAATCATGAAAAGAATACATGTATATAGTTGGTTAAATGCTGCGTTTTGTTTCGGTTGGCTTTTGTCGAAAATGAGTATCAAATGATTGATGATTTGTGGTTAAGTGTCGTTTCTTGTTCTTGTTTTCGTGGAAACCATTAATTGTTTTGAAAAATAACATCAAAAGAGTATCCTTTATGTTATACGTTCAAAGCGGAACTATAAAAAATCCAATTCTCGTAAATCGCAATGCTAAATTCAGACATGTTAAGAAAGAAATTACTAATATGACGTTTGGTTTTAAAAATTCTCGTAATTATAACAAGATCATTTACTTCTACACGCTACAAGAATTCATAGTAGAACGGACGAGCTATGAGCTGGCGTGGTCTTCTGAAATTAAATACGTCTGACTAAACATGGTTTACGTATACAAAACATAATAGGATTCGTTTGAGGATCAATTTGACATAGAGAAGAATGTAGTTCACTGCACTTTATATTTAACTTTAGTGCAATGCTGTGCCAGGAATTTAAAATGTAGGCCACACCCTAAGTGTGTTACTTTCAAATAAAGTGTTCAAAAAGTGGGCAACCTTTCTAACTCATCAAGTCAGTCCTGTTTTAATAATCGTATTAAATAGATACACCAGTTTACTACAAAAAGACTTGGGAAGCGAAAGCACCAGTCAGGGCCCTAGCTAGGACGTTAATTGGGGGGGGTGAGGGTCGGGCACTACTAAGTATATGGATACACCCCCCCCTATTAACGTTCTAGCTACGGCCCTAGCACCAATAGCTAGCTAGTTCAAAATTGGATTTCTTAGTATTGGAAGTCATCTGTGAAAATAGTGCTCACCGTTGACAATTAAAAAACAGCTTCAACCAGCATACAATTTCATATCATATAAGAAAAAAACTTGATGCAAAAAACAAAATGTTGTAAAGTCGAGATAAGTACAATGTACGGTGATGTTTCTACTTCATTCCAAAGGTATTGTCAAACCAGAATGAAAGATTTACAAACTTTATATCATATTATGTACATGCAAGAAAAGATAATGTAATAGAATAACACTACATACTTTATTGACAAAAATAGCTACTTGTTCTATGAAATAGACCTCGAGTTCTTTATGTAAAGCTTCAAGGAATAGCAGGAGGCTCAAATTGGTATGTGTGAGAGAGTGAAGAATTCGAGTTTTAGCGTTAATGATTGATGGAAGGAGGGCGGTGTGTCAATAGTATCTTCTGTTGTTTCTTCCAAGTGTATGACGACATCAAATTTTCCCGCGGAGTTCAATGATTTAAAATGACTTGAAAGGCCAACAAAACGAAAATTTTTCTAGTTAAATGATACATTTAATTGAGGATGACTCTTAAAAAATGACAGTTATCTCTTTTCACGAAGTCGTTGAACGAATCAAAATTTTTCTCTGGTCGTTTCACACCCAACTGTGTGTTAAACACCACAAGTCATTCTGTCACCTGTTTTAATTCTCAAATAAGGCCAAATTAGTTGTTTCAATTTCAAATATGCATAGTATTAAATCAGAATATTGTGAAATTGCTCGAGAAAATTTGTCTGATGATAAGTATTGAATCTTTGGATGAATCCAGGCTACCAGGGCTTATGTAATCAGCCCGTTCCTTTTACATATTATATTGCCACAAACGAGATTACATTGCCGTGAATTTCGTTGTGCTATTTGGTAACTATTACAATACGTAAATAAAACCAAACCTTGTTTTTGAGTAGGCCGAGTGAATGCCTAATGGACGTTTTGTTCACAAATTTAATGAATTTATGTGTAGATGAATGTGTGTAAATGTGTTTTGATATTTTCCTGTAAACTGTCGATGAAAACTACCAATTATAGTATGCGGTGTTATATCGATGTTATGTGAATAATGAGCAAAGCTGAATTGATTAAGTCATTTTAAATGGTCTTCACGTTGCAATCAGAAAACTTGAAGTCATAAACACTTTAACGCTTATCTTTATGTACCTACCACTGTAACAACAGTTAAATCAAAAGAGAAGGCAGTCGGTTTCTTAAATCCTACCATAAAATTTTTTTTTCGTTCATTCATTGGAAACAATTGATTTTCTAAAGAAATGAATGATAATTTCGTTGGAAAATTGCGTTGCAGTAGTTAAAATTGGGCTGGCTTCGTCATTGCATAAAATTTTTCATTGTGGTTTGATTATGACTTTGGAAGGAACTCGAAATATCATAGTAACTTGTAGTGATGTTTTTTAAAAGCTCAAGTTTTATGAATAGATAAGTTATTGTACACTTTCTCTGACAATATAGTTTCAACACTATATTTCGAGGCTCGTACTACGAAAAAGCATTTGCAAAATTTGTCAAGAAATAGGAACTTGCTTAAGTATACAATAGTTTTCACGTGTACTTTGCATCTTACAGGATTAAAGGTTAGAGGTTATCCTAATATACAGTCAATCTATTGTGAGAAAAATACAAAAATTTAAGAAACTTGGCAAAATACAGAAACCAAGAGAAAAAAGCTGGTGTGATAACCATTCTTTTGCTTGCTAGTCTATTTCACGGCTGTGTAAAGAATGTGTATCAACCAAGATGCATTGCGCGACGGCCATTTTGTGGGTCGACGAAATGACGGATTGTTATTGTAGTCTATGCAGCTAAGGCAAACGATGATGATATTTTATGTGAAATAGAGTTTTTATTCAATGTTTTTTGTTATTTTTCATATAAATTAGATTCCGTATCAAGAAATTGAATTCAGTATGCAGCCAGCTCAAAAAGGAACGATGTAAACATAAACAAAAGTGCGCAATGCATCTTGGTTGACACACATTCTTTAATACGTCAGACTCAAAAAATAGGAAGAACCTTGCCATTCTTTGAGATTTTTATTGTCTAAAACGCCCTGGAAGCGCGCTATATCTATCTAGTTCTCCTACAAAACAAAGTCTTCAATCCAATATAATGCAAGATGTTCAACATCGTCATTGGTTCGTTTTTGCAATAGGAATGTCAATCTTGAATTGACTTTGACTTTCTATATCAAGCATTCGTTGAAAGCAGTTTTTGCAACGTTTCCATGATAAAACATGACTCTTCCCAGAATTCGCTACTCTTGAGAATCAACAGTATTACTCGCATTGCCAGAATTTGTTCTACTTTCGAGTGGCAGCTCCTCGCCTTCATCCCTTTGTACCATTCTGCTGTTTGATCTGCTGTAGTATGCAAATGGCATCGGCGATGGATATCTAAAGGCAAAGGGGTATCTCGGATGTGCGTATCCAGGCGTCATGCTTGATCCATTTGTGTATGCTAAACCAGCTTCGTATCGCTGGTAACTTCTATAATAATGCTCGTAAAGCGATCTTGGTACGCCGGGGTGGTGGTAATATGATACCTGAGGATAAAATGGGGTCATAACTGGGGTAAAAATGGGTCTAGCGGGTGGCAAATTGGGACTCTCTCGACCCATAGCTTTCTCGTGTTTCCTCCATTTCGCTCTTCGGTTTTGAAACCATACCTGAATGAAAAGATGAAGCTATTACATACACGTTTCAAGAAAAAAAATGAAAACTGTTTTTTAAATATGTCAGGCAATCTATATATCTCTATATTCTATATTATTTTTCAACCATTAACTTTGATCTCTTAAGAAAATTGGTGTAGTTCGAGAACAACTTTGTTCAAGATTTGCGTGTGTATAAATAAACTTCGCTTGATGTTTGTTGATCTCTTAACCCAACGTACAGGGATAAACTGTGCGTGGTAAGCACAAGCACTAAGTTGTAAAAACACATTAAAAAGATAAATTTATTGATTTTAATTACATATTGTTTATGTTTTTTGCCTTCTATATTTCCCGCGCGAACCACGCATCCCGCGAGAGCGCCTGTGTTTTTAAAACGCTATTATATTTATTTATATTTTAAAACGCTATTTATAAACGAACCAATCGAACACATTCAAAGTTCAGGAAAAGATCAGGTATTGCTTTACCTTTTCGACCTGGTAAAAGATTCAATGCTATGACAGCTTACTAATGTAAATCTTAAAAACATCGGCTGTTTCAGCCGTTCCGAATCAAATGTCTTCGAATGAAATTGAATGGAATTAAACAGGCAGGAATGAAATTTAAGAGAAATGCAATGACAGACCATTTGATGTACAGTTATGTTGCTGATTGATGTTTTAACTTTCATTGCGGTGGTATTCCTTAGTTATCATAGCTAAGGTTGTTGCAACGCGAGTCACTACTATCGTCGCTAACAGTCTCTCTCAGAACTTCACCAAACTGGAAGATCGACATCTAAAAACTTTAGAGACTACCTATGGTTTATTTTAAGTCCATTTACTCAATGTAGAAATGTTGAATGTTTATGAGCAAAATTGGTCATGAAAACCTAACTCAGTTTGCAAATCCCCGCAATATACTATGCAAAACAAAAAAAATTGAAATTGTCTTTAAAATATTGTCGGATGATATTAAACATGTGGTATTGGTGATTGAAACTTTTAATGACTTTATAACTCTTAACCTGCTATGAATACATCGAAAACGTTTCGGTTTTTCGGCTTTTTAGATGAAGCCAATATCATTCATGCATTACATTTATTTAAGCCATGCTTTAAGCATCATGGAACAAATATCGTTAATGCATTTGATTGATAATAGTATCAGCAACGGATTAATACTCATTAAATATATTCGCTGTAGTCAACGAGGTGTCTCATCCTTTAAAATGTTTATTACGAAAGGCAACGGTTTGGTAGTTGAATGCAAGACTAATTTTCAGGACGACGTTGTCTGGCTATCTTTATAACAGGGAATAGGGGAAGGGAAGGGAACGGTCATGGAATAGAATGAAGGGAACGGAATGGACATAGAATGAGCAAAGAAGGAATGGGGGATGAGCGAGGAATGTACTGGAAATGAACGGAGACTACAAATGACAAAACTAGATTATTAGTTTTAATTATATAAGATATATGAATCCAAAATTACATACGAGCGAAATGACTCTTTCATTGGCTAGTAAACAGTATTTACGACTTTTCCAACACAAACTGTAGATGTTTCGCCTTATAACGATGTTTGTTGCGATTTTTAACGATCCTCTATAGCCTTATTTTCTCGAGTTTTAAAAGGCAGAAGAAGATTGGTGAACATAATAAAGTGTTTTTGTAAAGTTGCTAGGGATTGAGCATTTTATGCTCGAAAAATGTTGGCCTACTTCACTAAAAGAGAGCCTATTGTATGCTCTATTTGAAAATATTTGATTAAAATGTTATACGACAAAAGTTCTCAAAAAATTTGAAATAGTTTGATTTATTCCCCGCTCCTTCCATTGGCCATTCTTTTCCTTTATTTCCCGTTCCCTGTTGTAAAGATAGCCGACGTTCTCTTAATTGACGATCATTATAGATTTTGTCCATTAATCGATTTACGCATTGTGATGTTTTGATTTTGTGCCAAACGGCGATAACTTTAAATTTACTAGGATAATCTCCAATTGTCACAACCTTTCAGGCAAGTTTCGTGCAGTCTCAGTAAACATGGTAATTTCAATTTTATTGTGAAATGTGCATAAGATACGTCGTCTATTCGTTTATAGTTGTTCAAAAATTGTATATTCGATTCACTTTAGTAAAATTCTTCATCTTCTCTTTGCGCGCCATCCAAAAAAGATTTTCAGCTTTTACATAAAGTCTACTCAGAATCTCATCTAGAAACTCTGTTGTACCCTTTTTTCGCTCTATATCAGGATCAATAAAAATCTATTTTGGGCACAAAAGGCACTCGTAATCCTAATGGCTTCCTCAAAACATGTCACGGTGCGTTAGTCACAAGTACAGTTTGGCTTATAATCACCTAGTTTATTGTATACAAGTGATAAATCGTCCCGAGTGGACATATAAATTAGTAATAATTGCTTAAAAAATTTCGTCGGCAAGCTACATAATGCATTTCTATCGATTAAAGTGCGATTGACAAGTTTGCTAAAGATTACAACATTATTGCGCTGTTAGCTGACATGCTTGTTTGATAATCACCTGTATCTAGATGGTGTGAAATAGCGAAAACAAAACCTTCCGGGCAATATTTCTGGCTTCGACAAAATATTATCATCGACTTGAATATTCGAAAACATCGACTTGAATATTTCTCTGCTTAATTCACGATTTCATTTTATAAAATGCAAAATGCCTATTTGAGACACCAACCTGAACACGAGGCTCGGACAAGTCCAATATCTTCGCGAGCTCTTCACGGGCATACACATCAGGATACTGGATTGTTTCAAAATGCCTTTCCAACTGATGCAGTTGACTTGTCGTAAACGTGGTACGACTTCGCCTTGCTTTTCGCGAATTTTTCTCGTCTTCGTCAAAATTTTTCAAATCTCGATCATCTTCGCGTTCTTTTTCTGTCATTTCTGATCTTTTTCGCTTCACGCTGGCGTTCTCTTTCGAAAAAAAGTATGAAAATGCACATTAATTGATCGATGAACTATGATCAGTTCAATCATGCAAAATTTCAAAGAAACTGCGAATAAGTTCACCGACAAATTGAATGGTTAGATGGAGCTTTTGTGAGTTGAATCAATTCAAAAAGTTTTAATTCTGATGACCATTGTCTATGTTCACATGTTGTCGAAGAGGATGAACATGTCTTAATAATTAAAATCAATTAATGCATTTGCATTTCACAGCTGAGACCAGATACGCCATCTTCACATAGCCCGCAAAAAAAGAGACGTCCTCACCGAAACGAAGGGATTTTTAATAAGAAAAGCAAACATGCTTGACAGGTAGAAATTTGGAAACAATACGAGAATAAGGATTGCAGGAAATTGGATTTCACCGAACTATTTATAGATAGTTTGCAACTCTATGTTAAACTAACACTTACAGAGCTAATTTCCAACCCACAAAAGCAATTTAAAAATGGGCGCATCGTAATTATTTAATAATTCTTATTTACTACATTAAGATTTGATTACATTATTTTAAATTTTTCGAAGAGGATATATCTTTCCAGCGTTATCGGCAAAGCCTTGAGAAAACTCGCAATTATTACTGGAATTTAGCTTACTAAACCACCGAAAACTGAGAAGCCTTCCTTAAGACAACTTAAACATAACTAATGCTTTTATGTATCTCTTTTCATTATACTTAAGGCACTCGTAAATCGTTTAAGCTATCAGTTTATTACATTCTAATTTATAAGTTTTGCCATCACAAGCCTTTAATTTGCACATATGAAACTTCGTCGAATCAAAAATTACTGTAAAGCAATAAACAAGTGGTTTGTCTAACCTGTGTCGGGCCTTGAAGGATTGGCTCTTTTCCGATGTTTTGAGTTGTTTTTTCCTAAAATCTTTGCTATACTGTGGGAATTCTGTCCAAGCGGAACCTGGATTTTAGTATCACCATGAGAGTCTTCGATGTCGCTTTGCGATGCTTCGAACATTTCTCCCACACATTCCTCTTGCGTATTCCTATCGCCATTCTCCATAAAACCTCGATTCGGCACACGTCACTTCGTACTGTTTATTCACAGAAAATCCTCCTTCAAAATACGAATGAACCTTGGCAAATTACGACTAGCTAGTTTTGTCCGTTGTGAGCACGAGTCGCGATCCTAATGATCATCTTAAACGCAAAAGCCTTCTGTTAACGCCTTAGTCATTTACCGATATTTGTAATTGATGTTTATTACTCTGAACAAAGCTTTGTGTTCAGTGTAACGCTTGCCATTGGCCATCAGGCCTATGCGAATGATTGAGTGCAGTCAAAGTTATTATAGTCGAGATAATAAGATGTTTGTTTGCCGAGCAACAGGAGTCCCAAGTCATGCTGATTTTCGACGATAGCTGAAAGGTCGCTGGTTTTTTATGGATTACATTGAAGGACTATGAACGTGTTTCTTTCCCGTTGATTTTGCAAAAAGAGCAACTTTTTGCGGTCGTGTTTCGGCTGCGTTAAACAATCCGAATGACGTATTTTCCGTTACTGCACCAATTAGGCTTCTTATCTTGCTAAATCAATGGGCAAAATGGTAATTAGCTTTTTATGAGCGCCTATTAAGAAAAGCAGGTAGCTATAGAAACACAGCATTCGTTACATTGTCTCACACAGTTGCTATTAATGAGAAATTCAATTTTTCTCAATTCATTCACAACTTTTATTCAAGGAGTAGTTTTTACTGCATTTCATCTGATAACAATCGCCCCTCGAAAATCTGAGAACTCTTTAGTTTTTCTTCCAGAACAAATATATTTTATCTAACTAGAAGGCGAGAAAATACACAAAATACCGGTAATATCAGTAACGACATTCATACACAAATTATACATTTAGAACAAACATCAACTAAGACCGCACAACGCATGTCATATGCAAACCACCAGAAGTTCGCAGGCTCGAGAAGATAGTCGTAAAACCCCGGTCGGTTTGTTTGTTTTTTCAAGACAGTATGATGGCAAGTTTTCAATTACAGTAGAAGACCTGAGCATTTATGATGACGATAATGAATTTGAGCCTTATATAGTTGATCTCAATTGTATCGAAATAAGCCTAAATAAAGGCTGATTTCCATTTAGTGCAAACTGTCGCGCAACTTTTGTAACAGCGCAACAGTGCAACTTTTTCCGATCACTTTCTTTTCATTTGTAAGCTCTCGATTGGAATAGTTTCACACTGCTGCACACAATTCAAAAGAAAGTGATCGCAAAAAGTCGATCGCGCGAGAATTTGCACTGAATGGAAATCAGCCTCTACAAAAGCCGTTGAGACATGTAAATTCGACGTTTGAAACGGGCCTTAGAATCATTCAAATGCTTCAAAACAGTTTAGTAACTACTAAATTATATCCTAGGTCTACCATGTTTGTCTACGTTTATGTCTATAACTTTGGGCCCACCCTTGTGTCTACCTTTGTGTCTATCTCAATGTCTACCTTTTGTATCCAACTTTGAGTATGCCTTAATTTTCTATCTACCTTTATGTGTACCTTCATATCCACCTTAGAGACAACATTAAAACATGCAGTGGTCGTTTAATAGAATGAGAGACGACCATCGTTTTTAAAAGTAGAAACGTGTTTAAATTTGCTATTTTATTGGACGAGAAGTCATTTTTGATTCTGTTTAGCAAAAATATTTGACCAAATCGATAAAAATGTTTTGCTATAGCATCAAAGATAAAGTATTTTTATAAATTGTGCAGATAAATAAACTGCTAAGCACAGACGAATAATTTTTTGAGAGAATTGATTTTATCATTCCAGACAATATCCTAAGTCTGTTGTAGTTCTTCAGGCAACATATCTTGCAAATGCGTCTCAAACATTTTTTACACAATACTTCATTTTCACACGCCCAATTTCGTTTACAAATATTGTACAATTCACACTGTTATTAGCAGATACCTGAAACATTAAAATTGCATTTTAACTGTAAAAATGTGAACTATAAATTAAAACATTTGTCAAAAAGAAGAGGACATTGTAATTTCTAAAGCATTGTAGATGTAATATATAACTATAGATAATTTTAAAATGAAAACTATATCACTTTGTTGAAAGCTAAATATAAAGGCAATGCAAGTACATTTTTATCTCAATGAAGCTCTTTTAAAATCTTTGTATCATACAAAAACTCTTTTCATGATTTTGAAAGCAAGGGAAAGTTGCGCGCAAAAGCAAAATTTTACAAGGTTCAGGCAAGGAGAAAAAGCACGCGAAGTTTAAGATTGACTCTGTTGACCCTTTTCGGACATACTCTATGATGAACTAAAGACGCGTTTTCACGTCTATACCAAATTGTTGCACAAGTTTGGATTTCTTCACAACATAATACATCCCACAAGATTTTACAAATTAAAATATAACGCGAAACACTAAAACCAAAAATATGTTATGACGTCATGATGGCAAGTTAGCAATGAAAATTAAAAACCTGTAGCATTTTGACGACGACAACGATTTTTTGTTTACAGTTAATCTCGATCCAAATAAACTTGACAAATAAAAGTCGTAGAAAAGACGTTCCTACACAATAGCAGTAGAGAAAAGACGTGAACTTTTACCCTTTTGACTGAGGATGAAAGAGGTGAGGGTAGTATCTGAGGAGACAAATACTTGTATATTTATTTGATGAAATTTTGTATTTCGTCAGTGTGTTTGGCAGTTTAGATATTGAAGTTTATTTTTTCAGGCAATAATTAATCATAAAAAGTTTATGAAAATCGAAACCATTAAACTAACGTTTATTTTTGATGATATATTTTGTAGTCATCAACAAGACATGTTTCAGGCTCACAAAATTGACAAACACCACGCTTTCTACCGTTATAAGTTAACAGTAAATTTTTCCCGTTTATTTGTCCATTAAGCCTATCATTTCAAATGCTCTTAGCTAGAGTCGTCTTCCCTCAAATGAAGTTACGAATAAATGACCAAAATGTGTGTGTAGTAAATTTTTATTATTAAGAAATTTTGTTCTAAACTTGTGTCGTAAAGTTACGAAAATGACCAAATAACTGTATTTGTAATACAAAACTTATTCTTCTTGTACAAAATTTATAACCGGTATAAGTGTAGAAGCCTACGAAGAATTAAAAAAATGGCTGTTTCCTGCATTTTATACAGTATCTGGATATTCATATTTTCTAATCACTTCATACCACTGTACCCCACGAAACACTGAAAACACTCTTACATCATTGAAAGTTAAGCCTTATGGCGAATCTCTCTGTTCACAGACTACAAATTTTCATTACCACAGAAAATGTCAATAGTATAAAGTCTTGCAAACTGATACAAAATTGAAAGAAGTAAAAGAAAAATTTTATGGTTTGTATAGCTACGTCGTACCATGGTTTTGAGTGAAGTTTGGAAAAAATGTGCTCAAGTGAGTTTTTCAACGACAAGTATAACTAGACTTTTAAAGACTAGACTGTCTTTCATATGCTGAGCTGTCACTTATTTTCTTTGGAATAAGCTAATAAAAATTTGCATGGATGATCAAGTTCCACTATAATCCTTTTGATCTCTTGGGTAGTTGCTAGTTAAAGCCTGTTTTTGGAAGATGGCAAGTAGTTTTGTTTAGTTGTAATTTTCTTAGACTTCTTGTCTTTTGAATGCTTACAAAGCATTCAATTTCTTGCTGTAAAAATGTGGATGTCCTGCCCAAACAGCCGATGCGTAATCGAATACTGGTCTTATTTATGACGTATATGTTAATAATCCAACATCTGAAGGTAATTGAGATTTCCTACACAGTTGAAAATGATATAAACTTTCTTTTCCCTTGGATATAATTTGATGAACATGTTCATTCTATTTAAGATCTTTCTGACATGTTACGCCAAGATGTTTGAAGGTATTATCTCTTTCTATTTCTTCGTCACCAATGCAACTAAGGAGTGGTTCTGGTATTGATCCGTAAAGCATATCCACATATCCTTTGTTTTTTTTGGTAACTCGTCTTTCCATTTTCGTAACTCGTCGATTACTTTTTGCATCGAACTGCAATTGCCTCATTCAACTATCTGGACCTTAGTGCGATCATCCGAATATTTACATTTATTAGCATCTATATCTTTAGGAACAGTGTACTCTAAAAATTTATATATGCATTGAAGAGCACTGGTGATATAACAGCGCCTTGTGGCACGCCCAAAGGGCAATGTTGGATGGATGACATTGCTCCTTGTAGGTTGACTTGTTGCGTTCTTCCTGTCAAAAAAATTCGAATCCATTGCCAGAGAATTTATTAATTCCATAGATGCTAATTTTCGTTGTAATCTTTTGTGATTCACCATGTAAATTGCCTTTTGAAAATCCATAAATACAACGTGGACTCTCTTTCTTCCTGATTGAGAATTATCTGTTACATTATACTAATTTTGTATCATAGATATTAAAGCAGATACAGTAGATCGACCATGAGTAAAGGCGTGTTAGTTATTCTTTATTTTGAAACTGATTTACTTTAGGTAATTGAGGAAGAACAGATATAGGTCTGATATCATTTTCAACATTGCTCGGGTTATTGACTTTACCAACTGCAGTTATTAGTGCATGTTTATATTGGCTGAGGTACATGCATTTATACTTGTAATTTCTATATTGTGTACGACTGGTGCACGATCTTCGCAAAAACGTTTAAGTATCCATGCTGGAATTTTGTCAGCTCCTGTTGCTTTTCAGGATTTAAACGCTGTAGACAGCTCTTGACCTGTCCAATAGATGGTAATTGGTAAGGGTGGTTTAATAACCTTGAGCGTTATCTTAAAGATTATCTTCAATTTTTTAGCTGGGTGATTGGTTTCTCCCTGATTTTTTAAAGGTTTGTTGTAATTTTTCAACTAGTTCCAGTACATTTTCATCATATACATTTGTTTTTACATTATTCCCGTCATTAATTCTCAAAAGTGAGAAGATTGATTCATACAATTTTCTAGGTTTAGTCGTACGAAAATCTTTTGCTTTTCGTCTGTAATAGGTTTTTGCGTTGTTAATAAGTTTTGAGACATCAGAACATATTTTTTCATAACGTGCTTGATCTTAACGATAAAAAGCACGTTGTCTGACTTTGATCTTTGATTTTATGAAGATTGCCATGCAAGGTTTATCTAAAGCATACATTTGTACTGCAATCAGACTCGAGAATCTGTTATCTACATTGTTATAAAAGGTCCGTCAATATCTCCAAATCAGATTAAAATAGAGGTCAGGGGCTGGTTGTACGAAGGTTGGATAGCGTTATCCATTCAGTGGGTAGTACATTTTTTAAACTTGTAAAAAAGGTGTTTATATTTTCGTAAGGACAAAGAAATTTTGTGAGCAATATTTTATTTCAGTGATTTCTCAGTTCAAACTTATATTTTTCCTTTTTGATAAGTTTTTTAAACGTTTGAAAAAATTTACTAACCAATGGAAAACACTACCAGGCTTCGTGCAACTGGCCCCAGTAGTCCATATACAACGAAACTTTAAAATTTCAAGTAGTAAATAGGAAATCAAGTTTTTATTTGTGGAAACACCGTTTTGGAGGAGAAAAGAGAAGCGGACGTCTTTCTCACACAGAAATAATTGTGTTGGCATCACATTTTATAAATGAAAAATATGTCGACATGTCCTTACAACCATACAATTGGCAAGCAGGAAAAGCGACGGTAAACGATAGAGTAAAGTTCTTATTCAACAACGAAGTGCTGAGTGATGTGCATTTTATCGTGGGTAAAGGTTTGCAGAGACGTCGAATTCCTGCTCACAAGTTTGTTTTGTCAATCGGTAGCGCCGTTTTCGATGCGATGTTCAATGGTGGTATAGCGAATCCAAGCGAAGATGTTGAATTACCAGACGTGGAATCATCAGCTTTCCTCTCTCTTTTGAAATTCCTGTACACGGACGAGATCCAAATAGGCCCAGAGACTGTAATGACTACGTTATACGCTGCCAAGAAATATGCAGTACCCATCGTTGAAGATTCTTGTGTGGACTTTCTTGAGAAAAATCTACGACCCGACAATGCTTTTATGCTACTTACTCAAGCACGCCTCTTTGACGAATCGCAGTTAGCTTTAAGATGTCTAGATTGCATCGACAAAAACACTTACGAAAGTTTCAACGCAGAAGGCTTCACCGATATCGATTACAGTACGTTGCTCAACGTCTTGAAGCGCGATACTTTAGGTCTGAAAGAAAGCCAGCTCTTCCAGCATGCCTTGAGATGGGCAAAACACGAATGTGATCGAAAAGATTTGACGAAAAACTCGGCCAATCTAAGGTATATGTCCTTCGGATTTGTATGATTTAGTGCAGCAAAGTAGATATAGTGTCAATCTTTTCCCAGTAATCCCGTGATCTGCGTTACTTGAAACTGATCCCTAATCCAATGTAACCTAGGTTAGGGTTCCGATTATAATGTTAGGAAAAAGTTAAGGGCATCGCTAAATTGAGAGATGATGCTTAACATTTTCGTAACATTATGAGTAGTCTGCCGAAATGCATAGTGCCTTTCAGCTTTAAAAACAGTTCTTTTAAAATTCTTGGGTTAACGTTCTGAGTTTAAACAGTTCTTTTAATAACTTTTGCTGTATTATCATTTACCATTGTATTGACTCTTTTTAAAACAATTTTAAATTTGTCATCACAGCAAAGTCTCTATGGAAAATGAAGTTATTCCAACCAGTAACATAGAACCCAATCTACTAGATACTTCACTCCACTGAAATTCTATTGTTGCATGAGGTAGATTACAATCATGAAATGTGGAAAAACTGACATCAAAGAATATCTGCTTTTCATGAATCGATATATATTTGCAAAGTTGATACTCTAGGTTTAGTTTTTAAAATGTTTGATAAGATTGGTTTTTCAAATTTTCTTTTAACTTATTTTTTATTTTCATTTCGAGTTTTGCTTTTTGCCACCTTTCAAGATGGTGTCCTTGCCTCACCTTGACACGATAGTTAGACATCTAGGGGATTGTGTACCCAACACTTGGGTAAGTGCACTGGCCAAAGTACAGAAATCTTATGTCTTTGTTCTATGTTGCTATTTGTAGCCTTTGCA
The DNA here is from genome assembly GCF_021976095.1 of Xenia sp. Carnegie-2017. NCBI lineage: Eukaryota > Metazoa > Cnidaria > Anthozoa > Malacalcyonacea > Xeniidae > Xenia > Xenia sp. Carnegie-2017. Next base: position 2,903,493 of record NW_025813436.1, read on the forward strand.
TGCTGTGAAAAATGGGTGACCACTAAACACTAAAAGACACTTCAACATAGTGGTGGCATGCATAATTGTTTTGATGGTGTTGTTACGTATTGTCTCTACAAGAAGCTTGTGGTAGGGGGGGGGGCAGCTTTTGGTATTTTTGATGGTCATTTTTTGTGATTTGTTCAGGACCAATAATTTTATGCATTTAATCCAACAAAAACAGTTTTAGGCCCGAAATTTGTCACCGAATTTACTGCTTCATTTGAAATCTCTAGTTAATACATTATTATCAATGAATGTTTTGTTTGTAAATGTAGATCGTCCAGGTTTGCTATAGTCCTGAGGACTGTTTTTGTTGTTGTCAAACATCAGTCAACAACTACAAAAACAGTCCTTCTCAGGACTATACCAACCTGGACGATCTACATTTACAAACATGTAACGATACTCCCGGGTTCAAACCATTTACTTTAATGAAAGTTTTGTCAATTCATATTAACTCAGTTTGCCCTTGTTTGTCATATGTGAAAGCAACTGTTGTATTGCCAATATTTGGATTCTTAATTAATGAAGCTTTGTTGATTATTTAAGGAAGTACTGTACAGCTATACAACTAGGATTCATAATTTACTTTATAAAAAATATTAAAAGCTAATAACACATACATTAAGCAAGGTTCACTTCTGTATATGTATGCATATAAATATAAAATAGCCCAAGGTCTTGACACCTTTAGAAATTCTGTACTCTGCCTGCTTGTTGAGCATCAAGCCAACCCAGACAAGTTTTAAATCCAAGTTTCGCCATCTGACGATATGACCAGTGAACTGAGCAAACCAGTTTTAAGAAACATTACCAGTGAAAAAGTTTTCCAACTAAAAGACTGGCTTTACTTATTTTAGTTATTCCACTAGCATAACTATTCGGTAATTAGTTAGACCTATGTCAGTAGTTTGGTATTTACTGATGTTCAGAAAAATAGATCTCTAAATTAATGAATAACGATATTTGTCTGAAATTTACATAGCATGACCAAATTTGCATTCTTGCCACTTCACAGAGTAAGTCCAGCGCAATACTTTATTACTGTTTAGAAAATGGGAATGAAGTTTTTTGTTCTATTAAATTCTGCTTGTGACACAATAGCTATTACTCAACAATTTGTGAAGTTGTTGGTGGTGGGTCTAACTTCATTGTGTTTTAAATGCAGGATTTGTGTTGTAGAAAAGCAAGCATTGTATAGGTAGAGTGCATGTTACATCATGGCCTTGGTGGCAACATGGCGTTGGTGGTCAAATACAAAAGGAAATTTTATTAATGCTATTGTGGGCACCAGCCGTCGTGGGCGAGCCACATTGTTCGATAATTCCCTGGAGGCTGGTTGCAATCCAAGAATATGTAAAACTCTTGCGAGTTTCGGCACAGCTATATATTGTCTTCGCAAAATGCCTGATATAATCATTAGATATTTTTTGAAAGGTTTTGACTGTTGTAATATCCGTGAGTGAAATTTTGGATAACTGTTAAAAATGTGAATGATAACAGTTTTGTAACATTAAGTGCACAACTGTGAATTCATTAATTCAATCATAAAAAACCTATGAAGTTATGAAGTTGTTTATTAAGTTGTTTCACGCAGTTTCTCGTTTCACGCCAAACTTTACCGCGTGTTTCTATTAATGGAAACACGGAAAATTTCTCAAATGTGAAATGATAGGAATTGAAAAACATTCAAGTCTGTGCAGCAAAACCATAAATTCATGTGAGCTTTTGCAACATTAGAATTTAGTTTGTCAAGTGAATTTATTTTTGTCAAGAGTCAAGGCAGCTTTAGCCATGGCCTTAGTTAACGGTAAAAGTACAGCAAAGCTCGTATTTATTATCAATGCAGTACCTCTCCGAGGTCAGCCTTTGACTTGAAAAGTTTTCATAGCTGGAACTGTTTGTTTTACGAAGTACAATAATGAACCCTTGTTAACCATGTGCGATAGTCTTTACGAAGAAATACCCAACCGAAGTTTTTATGTAGACCATTGTGTGAAGTTTGTACTTAAAGAGGTCCGATATTTCTCCTTAAATGTGGAGTATGCAAGCAAAGTTAATAAAAGGTTTATTATATGGCTTTACTCGACCTGAAAGTCTTCTCTTCCTCGCTCTTTGGCAATGGTTAGCTTTCATTCTCCTAGTTTTCGTCAGTAAAAGTTAATCGTCGATAAAATGTATTGTGAATGTTTTTTGTTTTGCTTTTTGCGTTTTAAATAACTTTTGCTGTAAGTAATGAATCGACCAAAATGTTTCGGAGCTAATAAAAGCACACTATCGTAATACCGTCAGCTATTTGCATGCTTTATGTGATGATCATTGATTTAGCAAATAAAAAAGTTAAACCAACTGATGGATAAGGTTCTACATAACATCCCTGTAGGACGGCAAAGCATGTCCATTGTAACAACCAGTACAATCAGAATATAAAAATATCTACGAATCACTGTTTTTGATGTGCCAAACTATTTTTTTCAATCTGCAGGTCTGTGCTTTCCGATGCTTTGTACCAGATACGTTTTCCTCTAATGCCAGTTGAAGATTTTGCAACAGGACCTGCACAGTCGGGCATTTTGACCGAGAAGGAAGTCGTTAGTTTGTTCCTATACTTCCACGTGAATCCTAAGCCAAAAGTCAATTTCATTGACAAACCGCGATGCTGTTTAACGGGGAGGGAGAAAACCGTGCGTCGATTCTCGAAGGTCGAGAACAGATGGGGCTACAGTGGTACGAGTGACAGAATCCGATTTTCCGTGAACAAACGTATTTTCGTGGTCGGTCTTGGTCTTTATGGGGCGATTCATGGGCCAAGCGACTACAACGTCAAAATGCAAATCATAGACACCGAAGCAGGCTCTATGTGTGGGGAAAGCGAGACGGCGTTCAGCTGCGACGGTACACCGAGCATTTTCCGAGTAATGTTTAGCGAACCGATCGAGCTTTCACCAACTACGGTATACGTTGCCAGTGCAACGCTTAAAGGTGCAGATTCCTATTATGGAAGCAAGGGACAGAGAAAGATTGTCTGCGAATCGACCGATTCGAAAGAAGAAAATATTATCTTTCATTTTTCCTACGCTACTGGAAATAACAATGGTACTTCGGTAGAAGATGGACAAATTCCTGAAATTATTTTCTACACTTGATAGAATTTGCAGCATTCGAGCCGTAACCATTGGGACTGCAGGAACACATGACAATGTATGGCGGAAAAGACAATTAAAAAAAATTGTTGTTTCGAGTTTTTTTGATTCTAAAATTGAAGGACAAACGCTGAAATTCCAGAACCGGAAAATGTTAGAGGTTAGGATTAGAATTGATGTTATGATCTGGATCTGTTCTATATAGCGCTATCCACTAAATAGAAACTTTTTTGAACGTTTTAAAAAACTTATTAATAAAGAGAAAAATATGAGATTTGAACCGAGCAATCACTGAAAGAAAATATTACTTCTAAGATTAGAAAATTTCTTTTGTCATTTCTTTGCTATCAAGGCCCCTGGATAGTAAATTTAGTGATGTTTATGATTGAAGTTTCTTATGCCGCTGTTTTATCAGCTTGCAATATTTGTCTTTGCGGAAAAGGCTGCGGGTGTCCGCTAATCCAAACTTTACTTGCATCAGAGCTTCTTCCAGCTGAGTTTTTTCCACATTAGCAATTATAGTAAACCTAGACTTTTGTTATTTGTTGTAACGTATCGCCAGCGAACATAACGATCGTTTTTCATTTCGCTCTTCCGTTGTATTAAAACAGACAATTTTTAGCCAGGCTCTTATTCATAGGGATGGCTTTCTCAAATACAAAATCCCTCTTCACCTCACCGTTTTCACTTCAAATGAGGACTAAATGATATAGATTGTATGATTAAATAAGACGTGTCATAAGTGTATTTTCAACCGACAATCATCACAAACTTTTCTGTTGCTTTTCTGTTTTTATTGGTCATCAATTTAGTCGGCGACCATATCCTCACAAGTTCAAATCTCGTCCAAGTCACATGTTTTTTCATGTGCATGTAAAATAAACCGTGTTAGGATTTATATTATGTATAATCTCTCTGATGATGGCTTTGGAATAAAGTCGAAACACGGTGCCATCCAGTAACTGCTATCGAGGCGAGAACTTCTCGTCCATACGTAGTTTTAAGAGATTTGACTCGTCTCCAATCCCTGTGGGCTTGGTAGATCAACAGGTAGACGAGCGGCGGACTAGTATCCCGAAGGTGCGAGTTCAAATCTGGTCCAAGTCACATGTTTTTTATGTGCATGTAAAATAAACAGTGTTAGGATTTATATTATATATCCTCACAATGTGGGTGTTTTTTGCTTAATTCAAACTGCTGTCTAAAGGTGTTTGCATAAGGAACAATTAACTTCACAATAGAAGTTATAGGCAAGCAAAGTGGAGCGATCTCTATTGTTTATAAGTCCAAGCATTGCTTAGCTAATGCATCTGTCTGTTGGGTGATAAAATTCCAATTTTCACTTATTATTTTTCGCTTCATTTCAACTTGGAGATTATTAGAAGTGGGGAAGGGGTAACAAAAGGCTTGGGGCTACAAAACTTCCATGCAAAGTTGCAAGAGCACAATAATTCACGCAAGACATACTTTAATATCAACTTTCCAGTCCGATATGTGCTTTTTGTGTATGAGATTGAATTCCCGGTGATTTTTTACTTCAAGAGACTGGGAAATAAATACAGGGTGGGAATTTTTGCTGGACTGTACATTTTCGGATTCAAGATCGACTCGTTTTCTTTTGCTTCAAACTTACGAAAAATGAGCAAATGCGCAAAACCCGCCCCCCCGATTTTGAGCGTCTAACTCAGTTTGATTGAGATGAATGTACAGTTTAACGTACCGTCTTCTTTTTTAGTAATTAATGCGAAAAATTCACCTTTGAAGATTTCGATCCATGCATGTAAGAGTATAGCAAAAGTATACTCTGTATGTTGAGGCGACCACACACACAAACCTCAAATGACCTTTAAAGCCTAGTTCACACTGTAAAACTAGTAAAAACATAACAGACATAAGCAAGTATGCGCATCGAATAGTTTCGAGTTCTGGGGAAATTTACGTATTTTAACCAGGTTCTAAATCACAGCGACAAAAACACTAACATAAGCTTTGTAAATTAGCACAACGAATGAAATATTCCTTTTTCTTCTGCTTTCATGTGAACTCTTTGACTTTATGTTGGTGCTCGAGCTTAGCGTCCTTTCATACTCGTGTGAACCAGGCTTTAAAGAGAGCTAACATTGAAAAATCAAACAAAAAGCAGGTCAGTCGACGGAAGTTGCTTTTTGAGAACACCAGCGATGAGTCGATGTTCTCACTCAGCAAAATTGCTCGTCGTATCTTATTCTTAGAATGAGTTCTAATGCGTTCTTCACATCACTGTTCATATTTCCCTACACAATGCAATGATACAAAGTATACATTTGTAAATGTCAAAATTAATGTCGTCACGTGTTTGATTTGATCAGGGGCGATCTAATGTTGAGACACGAACCTTAAGATACTCCTGTCTAATGTCTTCATCAGGGGTTGTATGATGTTGAAAATTGAGTCCTTATATACTCCAGTCTAGTGTCTTCATCAGGAGTGATTTTAAATTGAAACTTGAGTCCTTTTATGAGTTGACAAGACTTAGAATACCATGCAAACTAATTATCTTCTTACAAAGAGGTAAATTATATGACCATAAGAGGATACAGGATTTAAGATGACAAAACAAGACAAAGAGAAATAGGACGTTAAGGCTAAGTTGAAAAAAGAATTTAATAAAGGCAGTGAAAAGAAATGGAGCTGACACAAGCGTCAATAAGAAGTTCAGGCACTGCTACATGGAGTTACGTCACAGGCAGTAGCTTTGTCGGCCGCTAAATCAAATACATCATGAAAATACCTGCACAGCATTGAGTAGATGAAGTCTGTACATGTTGATTGTCTTCGAATGTTCGTTGTCCGCCTCCTTGAAATTACAAAGCTTACTTTAAAAAACTTTCTTAGACATAAACAAAGCACAACTTGCATTACCACGAGCTGGTTTTGAAGTCGGAACACTTGCTCTTCCAAGGCATGGATTTTCTGTTCAGCTTTTCCCAGCAACTCGTTCGTCGTTTGACGTTTCATTTCTGAAATCTAACAAAACGTAAAACAAATGAATGCGGAGATTCACACCAACGTAGAAAAAAAAAATTAGATATTTTTTTAGCAAACGCTACTTCGATCGTAGAAAATTGCTTTCCAAATTTCCAAAAGTACGTTTAAGTTGAAGTTCAGAAACCAAAAATATTTTTCAAAATTAAAAGATGCACATGCTTATGCGAAACGAAGAGAGCTTTGAGAGAACTCGAGAGCAAATGAGTACAAATCCACGAACAAAGGTTGAGACAAATTTTTCAGAAACGTCTCCAAGGTTTGCATATAACAGTTATTTTTTTCTTTTATAAAATAACAACAATAAAAAACAGATAAATTTGAAACAAACGTTTTGATTTTTCCTCTAACATGTATGCATGATTGATGTGCAAATCTCTTTAATTTAATTAACTGATTGATCTTAGAACGGTTTGCACACTCAACTATAAAGTGTTTTCGTCGTTAGCCATGTTTGGGGAAAATCCCATAGAGTGAAAGAAATGTATTTTAATTTCACGCCCAGTTGAGCATTGACACTTCGATGTACTCCTCTCTTTGACGTCACATGCAAACACTCTATAGACCAATCAGCGCACGCATTGCATTGTTGTTATTTTACAATTAACAGTGCTAATCATTATTCCTCGATATTTTCTTTGCTTTTAAAGCAAAGCCAAACAGAGACGACATTTACAAAATGGACAACAATTGTAAATAAACTGTAAAACTGCTATAGCTTAAATATTGTTAAGGTATACAAAATTTAACATCACTTTTAACTCGAACAATTTTTCAATATTTCCCTCAGTAGCTGTCAGAGCTATAGTTCTAGTGTTTATAGACTGAGTTGCCATGTAAACAACGTCGCTTTGGTCAACTATCTGTAAATAATTCTCGATATCTTTAATTATGACGTCATATTTACAAATAGTTTCTGATATAGACGTCTTATCGACGAATAATAGTTTCTACAATTATTGACAGCTTGACGCCATTAAAAGCTGGTTTTGACAAAAGATCAAATAATAGATTGCCACAGATTCTAAAAATAGGTACGCAGAGCGCACATGTAAGTAGCCCCCAGAAAAATGAAATAGATCAACGAGCGTAGTTCACTATATATAAAAAACATGAAAGTTTATATAATATCTGAGATTTCAAAAATGTGCGTTAAGCTCAATCTGCAGTCGAATGACCACGTACCTTACCCTTTTCAATCAGGGGCGTACAAACTAAAAAATATTAGGGCGTGTTCCAAGTTCTAGGAATTGGGACCAACATTTTTGAGCTTATATTTCAAGGGAAAAGGCCACAATCTTAACGAAACTGATATTTTTGACCTCTTTTAGTTAATGGACCGACTTTTCACTTATTTCACAAAAGATATTGAGTGTCACTTTTCCCAAATCCATTTGTAGAACGTTCATGCATATATTACAGGCACGCGACTTAGCTCACGTGCTTACATCGTAAAGTTGCAATAAATGTGACTTAACACGAAATTATAAATATATCAATTAAAATTGTAACTGAAAACCATGCTTTTGATATAAATAGTAAATCGTTAACAGTTTGTTTCACAAAAAAATTTTCTCGCGCCTATGATATGTGATATGTCGTTCACTCAATGGATAAATCAACAATCACGATTGTCACGATATGATATTTATTTATTTGCATTGATGCGACACTTGTTATGTTCGGTAATTTTTGACCAAAGAGCCGAGCTCTTTTGTCTTTTCCCATAGCATTATTAAAAATACTCTGTACTGATTACAAATAATGTTGAAGCTTTTAACAAGGAATCCTTATAACACTGAAAGTGACTAGAGCAAACTTTTTGGATATAATTGTATTTCTTGCTCATAGTTTGACTCGGTTTGACATGTATTTTGAGTTAATGTTCATGGTAATTTTAGCATGTTTTAAATCCACATAGATAATGTCAGATATTATTTGTTATTATGTTTCAAAAGAAAGAAAGATGAAATAGCTTTTTGTCTTTAATTTAATACAAAAACACAGAGAACAGTGACCAGAGTGAAACAAGCAATTGATAAATAATGCGTCGCAGTTTAAATTGATTGACTCATGTGAAACTATAACTTCAAGTTTAGTAAACTCGTAAGACACATCTATTTTTTTCTCCTTTACGTTTATTTACAAAAAATGTGAAAATACTGTGACCTCGACCAAATTCAAGTACATTGCTTCAAGCTCACGGATTATTCGATCAAACAAAATGTACTTCGTGCGCGCGTGGCTACCCACAAAAACGAAATGCAAAAGCTTTTGAACAAAAAAGATGTAGAAATACTAAAATAGCGACGAAGTTGGCTTTGAACATATTTACAACATATTTATAGAAGAAGAACTTGAATAAACCGTCTGAAAAGAACAAATCAGCGAAGGTTATAAAAATGCTCTACATTGATATGTTTCAATAATATTTCAGTTTCCAAAATCGGTAATGTTATCTGTTATCATATAATGTTATCGGTCTGGATAATTCTTGATAATATGCTCAACCTCATCCAATAATCTTTTAGTATTGTTGAGAAGAGGGACATTCTCACTGATCTGTCCTCAAGTTCTCTCCAACAATTTCTCGGTTTGGATGAAATTTTACAAATCATGAAGTATTCATGCATCACGTGAAGTATAGTAATAAGTGTTTCACGTGACTCACGTGACTTCTACCTGACGTCTTAAGCGTTCGTTTTCTTTCTTCAAATTCGTAACGTTTCCGTTCAAAGTGTTCAATACTTCCTCACTCGATTCCTGTGTAAAACAAATATAAAGTAGGCAATTGATCAAACCTTTTTCAAAAGCAGGTTCTTTAATTGTTTTTCATACAAAATTTGTATATAGGTGAAATGTTATTGTACATATTGTATTATCTATTCTCTTTATTTATGTCCCTTTTTATGGTCAATTTGGGACGGATTACATGACGTAAAGAGGTCGCAGCTATCAGTTGAAAAGAGCTTGTGAGCATGAGGTGTGTTCAATTAAATTTCAATTTGCGCGTTTCGCAGTTTCCTTTTACTGGCATGTATTTTCTTAGTTATTGTTTTGATGTCAATTTCGCACGAAAGTCATTATTTCGTATGTCACGAAACCATTTGTACAAATAGAGGTAAAATTTATTTGTTAGTTAGAGACTTCTGGAATCGTTATTCAATGAAACTCTAAAGTTGTTGAACATTGGTAGTAAATACTGTAGTTTCTTCTCATTAAATCTCAAAATTATAAAACGAATTAGAGTGCAGTTTAACTTGCTAGACAAGATTAAAAAATCTCTACGACATACTATCCTATGAAAGATCAAAGATCGATGATCCTGTCAAAAAACTGGTCATATTTTATTTAGTTTTGGAGCCGGCTAGTTGCAACAACTCTCTTTATGTAATCGGCCTTTTAAAGCACCAGTTCCGTTTTTACAAAAAACTTAATGGCTTCCATAAAGTTCAACGAAACCACAAATTATGAACTCGAATAACAATTTAGCCTGGCGAAGATATAACAAGAAACTTCAGAGTCAAAAACAAAAAACTCGCATTATGAGTAAAAATTCTGCACCTTCAACTGTTGATAAACCGTAATTGGTATTGTGGGAATACTGTCGTCAACGTTGATGTCATTCTGTAAGTAAAATAAGAACAAATGTTAGATACACCAGATGAGAAAAGCCCAAACTATAATTGTAATCTGAAATCACACTTTTACAGTACTACATATTTTTTACAGGGTAAGGAAATGAAGGAAGACAAAGCAAGGGTCTAGATTTTAGAGACGACCTGGTAGTTCAGCTACCGAAGGAAGTGAAGAAAGTTGAAACACACCCTAGAGAATCACAGTAACAGTATTATATTTTTTCTAAAAATTGAGTGATTGAACTTTTGTTAGAGGAGTGAACAATTTATTTAGGGTCGTGAAATTTGATATTTGAAGGTGCAGCATCCCCAATCCCTCAGAAAATTTAAACATGGACAAGATTCTGAAAAATATTTTCCTTAAGTATATATTTCCATCTCAGATTCCTCTTGTGAATTTAAAGAAAGAAAGATAGCACATTTTTCTTACAAATTAAACACATCACAGTTGAACTTAAACATTTATTACAAATGCCACGGTTAACGAGCAAAATAATTATATATGTCCGAAGAGGTTGCCCTGAGAAGCCCGCAAACTAGTTAAAACTAAATTTTGGACACGTGAGCTCACATGTTACAAACGATTTAGAACCCAATCCCCTAGATGTCTAGCTACCGTGTCAAGGTCAAGGTGAAGCAAGAATACCATCTTGAAAGTTACAAAAAAGCTAGACTGTCGGTGAAAAATAAATTAATGCCCAACATAAAGCTTTCATTAGAGTCATTGAGATAAAGCAAAAGTTGTCAAAAGGTTATAAAATTGAATTTATTCTGACGTTTCGTCTTTACTCAAGACATCTTCAGACCACTAATAATTAATAGGATGTTATGACAAGAAAATATAATGATAAGGAAGTCAGGTAGTAAAATATAGTGAAATTAATTATATCATTAATTATATGTTTGTAGATGTAGATCGTCCAGGTTGGTATAGTCCTGAGAAGGACTGTTTTTGTTGTTGTTGACTGACGTTTCAACAACCTTAGCGGTAGTCATCTTCAGAGTCGAAACGTCAGTCAACAACAAAAACAGTCTTTCTCAGGACTATACTAACCTGGACGATCTACATGTACAAACATGTAACGATACTCCCGGGTTCAAACCATTTACTTTATCATTAATTACATTATTAACTATTAATCAATTATACTGAATCAATTTCTTTCTTCTTTTAAGCCACTACAATACCGACGTTACGTTGACGACTTTGTACATGTAGATCGTCCAGGTTAGTATAGTCCTGAGAAAGACTGATATAATTAATTTCACTATATTTTACTACCTGACTTCCTTATCATTATATTTTCTTGTCATAACATCCTATTAATTATTAGTGGTCTGAAGATGTCTTGAGTAAAGACGAAACGTCAGAATAAATTCAATTTTATAACCTTTTGACTGTCTTTTACTTTTTCAATCCTCCAATCACGCGTCCCTCTCTTTCATGACTATCTGAACAGACAACACCCGAACATAGCATTTACAACTTATGTCGAACAAAACAGAAAACCATCATTTCTTGACATTGACAACTCTTGCACAAATGGAAAAGTCACCATTTCTGTTTACCGCAAACCTACTTTCACTGGCCTCTTCACTAACTTCCACAGTTTCATCTCCCTTAATTACAAACGTTCACTAGTCTCCCGAAGATCCCCACGAAAATTTTCACACACGAACTCGAATTTACCATAATAAGCCTTCATTAATAACTACAAGCCTTCACATAATAGAACTATATTTTATTTTCTAACTTACTTATCATTTAATCCAATTGACACCGCCTCCTATAGTAAAGCCCGCCGCACACTGGTAAACTTGCCGCGCGTACTTGTTATTCGTGACAAGTGCGATCGACAGAATTTCCAAACGCGTTTGATATTAGACTCATCTGTCACGAATGACAAATGTTGTTCAAAACTTCCGCGCACACTAGGAACTTTTGTCGATCACACTTGTCACGAATAACAAGTACGCGCGGCAAGTTCACCAGTGTGCGGCGGGCTTAACACCTTATGTAAATATAATTCCTTGTTTCTGTCGAGCGTCAGCGAGGCAGCACGCTATTCTTGATAGTCAATTCATTCGACTCATTCCTTATACGAGACCTATATATTGGTGAAATCTCGGTTTGGCGTGTGCCTGTTAAGATTTTTTCAGGGAATGACATCACAATTTAGAAGATTTTTTCAATGTGGAGGAGTGGATAATAAAAATGCTAAGTTGCGCACGCATGTTTTGTTCTGTTGATAAACATTTGTAACGAACAGAAAGAAAATTTGCAAAGAATACCGAATACTAGCAGTAGTATGTTTTTTAAAGGCTGCTGATTTAAATCAAGGCGACTAACTCGGTTAGAAATGTGCTTTCATGTTATTATCGGCTGTTTTAATTTACACGAATATTTTATTGATCGCGTCCCACATGGTGTACAAAAGTACATTTTACAATAATAGCAATACTATGGGTTTATCAACGGTTGCTGATTTGCATCAAGGAGATTCACTCAGTTAGAAAAGCAATGTGCTTTCATGTTATCATTGGCGCTTTTAACAGCACGAATATTTTATTGACAGCATAGTGGACAAGAGTACATTTAATGGGTTAGTACAAGTAGACAATAAATAAGTAAAAGCTCTAAATAGTGACTTTACAATCCCAGAGTCAAGAAATGTTTCAGGTAGTATAACTGTTTGAGCATGTCAAATGATTTTTGTTTTAAAATATGTATGTATGTGTAACGTGATGACCAAGAAAAGTATTGAACTGAGAGTTGTAGTAGAGAGCAATCCCTTGCGATAGTAACTCCTAATCTCAACTATTAATTATTATTTGTTCGAAGATGTTTTGAGTAAAGAGGAAGCGTCAGAATAAATTCAATTTTTATAATTATTTGACAAATTTTGGTTTATCTCAATGGCTCTAATTAAAGCTTTATGTTGGGCATTAATTTTTATTATACGAAATTGATTTCCGCTCGGCACGTCTCTCGCTATTAAAAATAAGTTAAGTAAAAATCAATCCTATCAAGCATTCAAGTAACCAAAACCTAGACTATCACCTCCGCAACTTTATATCTACGCGGAAGAAGAACATTCCACTTGTACGCATTTAATGTAAACGACGAGTTTTTTGAAATTAGACATGTTTCGACATCTCATAATACCATCTTCAGTATGAGTGAATAATTACATAGATAATACAAAGTTATTCAAAAGTATTGTGATACAGTAAACATAAATATATAAATATATATTTACGATAAACTATAACAATAATAAGTAAATGAGATAAATTAATGGGGAGCGTGCTACAAACTAAATATTGTATTGAATCTAAAAACTTGAACATTGAGGTCAGGGTTAGTTTTATTAATGTGGAGTGCTTCTTTGATTTTAAGGGAGAATGAGGTGAAGGCAGTGTCGATGATTTTGAAGCAAGAGGGTGAATAGTTGGTTTTACATGAATGAGATTTAAGAAGGTGTCGGAAGATATAAGAGTGTCCAGTTTGAGATTGTTGCTTTGTTTGTTGTCGAGATATCGTTTTACGGTTCTGTTAATAAAGTGTCGTGGGAAAGAGTTTCGTAAAAGAGTGGATGTGATGTTTTCTTTTGTCTCCTTGAAAGCCATTGTTCGTATTGTTAAGTTTGTATGCTCTGTCGATTAGTGTGCGTATAAGTCCGGTTTTGTATGAAAGTGGTGTGAAACTAAAATAGTTCGTCAGAAGTCCTGTGTATGTTGGTTTGTGATATGTAGACGTTGTACAGCTGTCATGGGCTTTTGTTAGAAAAATATCAAGAAATGGCAGTTGATCTTGCTGTTCGGATTCGAATGAAAATCTAATGTTTTCGTGCAGTGTGTTGATGCAACTATGAAATTTTATGGCCTCAGTTTAGTTAGTAAAAACACAAAAAATATCGTTAACGTATCTGCGGTAAAATAATGGTTTACTGTCGTTGTAATTGTTTAGCCAGTTTCGTTCATGTGAGCCCATGAAAATGGCATGAAAATGTTAGCAAGTATAGATTCTAAGGGAGAACCCATCGCAACACCGTCCGTCTGGTCATAAAATTTTCCATTAAATAAAAAATGCGTCTGTGCTGTCGTTATCAAAAACAGTTGCGTGAGGTCCACCCTGTTTATAGTGAGCCTGGGGTTGTGAGTGAATATTGCGTCAATTGCTAGATTGATGGTTTCAGTCAATGGTATGTTAAGTGAATAGCCTTTCAACCTTGTTGGAGATGAAGAATTTGTGAGATTAAATATGAATGCGCTTTCTAACATTTTTCGGGCTAACAGCGAAGTATTTTCCCTACTTTTTCATTCCGTAGTCGTTCATTTTCAACTCTTAGTGCATCCAAGCTTTTTCGAAGGATTTCAATCCTGACTGGCTCATCGTTCGCTAAAAATCGAGACATTAACATTTAGAGCGTAATTAATCGAGACGTTAACATTTAGAGAAGAAACTTTTAGAGCCTAAGGCGCACAAAATATATTTCACCAATATACTGTCAAATTCACGACGGCCAACAATATACCTAATTCATCTTGATTAGTTTCGTTGTGGTTAATATCCTCCAAGCTCAAACGATCCACTTTGCCCTAAATGTGTCATTTCATAAGAGTCGTTATTTAAAATGTCTTTTATAGGAGACGTCTTTGTACGTTCTTTGTTAACCTTTGTGTCTACCTTCATGAGTACCTAAGTATGTGTCTTCCTTAATGTGTACCTAAGTATGTGTCTACCTTCATGTGTACCTAAGTATGTGTCTACCTTCATGTGTACCTAAGTATGTGTCTACCTTCATGTGTACCTAAGTATGTGTCTTCCTTCATGTGTACCTAAGTATGTGTCTACCTTCATGTGTACCTAAGTATGTCTACCTTCATGTGTACCTAAGTATGTGTCTACCTTCATGTGTACCTAAGTATGTGTCTTCCTTCATGTGTACCTAAGTATGTGTCTACCTTCATGTGTACCTAAGTATGTGTCTACCTTCATGTGTACGTAAGTATGTGTCTACCTTCATGTGTAAGCATGTGTCTACCTTCATGTGTACCTAAGTATGTGTCTACCTTCATGTGTACCTAAGTATGTGTCTTCCTTCATGTGTACCTAAGTATGTGTCTACCTTCATGTGTACGTAAGTATGTGTCTTCCTTCATGTGTACCTAAGTATGTGTCTACCTTCATGTGTAAGTATGTGTCTTCCTTCATGTGTACCTAAGTATGTGTCTACCTTCATGTGTGTAAGTATGTGTCTTCCTTCATGTGTACCTAAGTATGTGTCTACCTTCATGTGTACCTAAGTATGTGTCTTCCTTCATGTGTACCTAAGTATGTGTCTACCTTCATGTGTACGTAAGTATGTGTCTTCCTTCATGTGTACCTAAGTATGTGTCTACCTTCATGTGTACGTAAGTATGTGTCTTCCTTCATGTGTACCTAAGTATGTGTCTACCTTCATGTGTACTAAGTATGTGTCTTCCTTCATGTGTACCTAAGTATGTGTCTACCTTCATGTGTACCTAAGTATGTGTCTACCTTCATGTGTACCTAAGTATGTGTCTACCTTCATGTGTACCTAAGTATGTGTCTACCTTCATGTGTACCTAAGTATGTGTCTACCTTCATGTGTACCTAAGTATGTGTCTACCTTCATGTGTACCTAGGTATGTGTCTTCCTTCATGTGTACCTAAGTATGTGTCTACCTTCATGTGTACCTAAGTATGTGTCTACCTTCATGTGTACCTAAGTATGTGTCTACCTTCATGTGTACCTAAGTATGTGTCTACCTTCATGTGTACCTAAGTATGTGTCTACCTTCATGTGTACGTAAGTATGTGTCTACCTTCATGTGTACGTAAGCATGTGTCTACCTTCATGTGTACCTAAGTATGTGTCTACCTTCATGTGTACCTAAGTATGTGTCTTCCTTCATGTGTACCTAAGTATGTGTCTACCTTCATGTGTGTAAGTATGTGTCTTCCTTCATGTGTACCTAAGTATGTGTCTACCTTCATGTGTACGTAAGTATGTGTCTTCCTTCATGTGTACCTAAGTATGTGTCTACCTTCATGTGTACGTAAGTATGTGTCTTCCTTCATGTGTACCTAAGTATGTGTCTACCTTCATGTGTACCTAAGTATGTGTCTTCCTTCATGTGTACCTAAGTATGTGTCTACCTTCATGTGTACGTAAGTGTGTCTTCCTTCATGTGTACCTAAGTATGTGTCTACCTTCATGTGTAAGTATGTGTCTTCCTTCATGTGTACCTAAGTATGTGTCTACCTTCATGTGTACCTAAGTATGTGTCTTCCTTCATGTGTACCTAAGTATGTGTCTACCTTCATGTGTACCTAAGTATGTGTCTACCTTCATGTGTACCTAAGTATGTGTCTACCTTCATGTGTACCTAAGTATGTGTCTACCTTCATGTGTACCTAAGTATGTGTCTACCTTCATGTGTACCTAGGTATGTGTCTTTCTTGTGTACCTAAGTATGTGTCTACCTTCATGTGTACCTAAGTATGTCTACCTTCATGTGTACCTAAGTATGTGTCTACCTTCATGTGTACCTAAGTATGTGTCTTCCTTCATGTGTACCTAAGTATGTGTCTACCTTCATGTGTACCTAAGTATGTCTACCTTCATGTGTACCTAAGTATGTGTCTACCTTCATGTGTACCTAAGTATGTGTCTTCCTTCATGTGTACCTAAGTATGTGTCTACCTTCATGTGTACCTAAGTATGTGTCTACCTTCATGTGTACCTAAGTATGTGTCTACCTTCATGTGTACCTAAGTATGTCTACCTTCATGTGTACCTAAGTATGTGTCTTCCTTCATGTGTACCTAAGTATGTGTCTACCTTCATGTGTACCTAAGTATGTGTCTACCTTCATGTGTACCTAAGTATGTGTCTACCTTCATGTGTACCTAAGTATGTGTCTACCTTCATGTGTACCTAAGTATGTGTCTACCTTCATGTGTACCTAAGTATGTGTCTACCTTCATGTGTACCTAAGTATGTGTCTTCCTTCATGTGTACCTAAGTATGTGTCTACCTTCATGTGTACCTAAGTATGTGTCTACCTTCATGTGTACCTAAGTATGTGTCTACCTTCATGTGTACCTAAGTATGTGTCTACCTTCATGTGTACCTAAGTATGTGTCTTTCATGTGTACCTAAGTATGTGTCTACCTTCATGTGTACCTAAGTATGTGTCTTCCTTCATGTGTACCTAAGTATGTGTCTACCTTCATGTGTACCTAAGTATGTGTCTACCTTCATGTGTACCTAAGTATGTGTCTACCTTCATGTGTACCTAAGTATGTGTCTACCTTCATGTGTACCTAAGTATGTGTCTACCTTCATGTGTACCTAAGTATGTGTCTACCTTCATGTGTACCTAAGTATGTGTCTTCCTTCATGTGTACCTAAGTATGTGTCTACCTTCATGTGTACCTAAGTATGTCTACCTTCATGTGTACCTAAGTATGTGTCTACCTTCATGTGTACCTAAGTATGTGTCTTCCTTCATGTGTACCTAAGTATGTGTCTACCTTCATGTGTACCTAAGTATGTGTCTACCTTCATGTGTACCTAAGTATGTGTCTACCTTCATGTGTACCTAAGTATGTGTCTACCTTTATGTGTACCTAAGTATGTGTCTTCCTTCATGTGTACCTAAGTATGTGTCTACCTTCATGTGTACCTAAGTATGTGTCTACCTTCATGTGTACCTAAGTATGTGTCACCTTCATGTGTACCTAAGTATGTGTCCACCTAAGTATGTGTCTACCTTCATGTGTCTAAGTATGTGTCTACCTTCATGTGTACATGTGTCTACCTTCATGTGTACCTAAGTATGTGTCTACCTTCATGTGTACCTAAGTATGTGTCTTCCTTCATGTGTACCTAAGTATGTGTCTACCTTCATGTGTAATAAGTATGTCTTCCTTCATGTGTACCTAAGTATGTGTCTACCTTCATGTGTGTAAGTATGTGTCTTCCTTCATGTGTACCTAAGTATGTGTCTACCTTCATGTGTACGTAAGTATGTGTCTTCCTTCATGTGTACCTAAGTATGTGTCTACCTTCATGTGTACCTAAGTATGTGTCTTCCTTCATGTGTACCTAAGTATGTGTCTACCTTCATGTGTACGTAAGTATGTGTCTTCCTTCATGTGTACCTAAGTATGTGTCTACCTTCATGTGCCTTCATGTGTACCTAAGTATGTGTCTACCTTCATGTGTACGTAAGTATGTGTCTTCCTTCATGTGTACCTAAGTATGTGTCTACCTTCATGTGTACCTAAGTATGTGTCTACCTTCATGTGTACCTAAGTATGTGTCTACCTTCATGTGTACCTAAGTATGTGTCTACCTTCATGTGTACCTAAGTATGTGTCTACCTTCATGTGTACCTAGGTATGTGTCTTCCTTCTTGTGTACCTAAGTATGTGTCTACCTTCATGTGTACCTAAGTATGTCTACCTTCATGTGTACCTAAGTATGTGTCTACCTTCATGTGTACCTAAGTATGTGTCTTCCTTCATGTGTACCTAAGTATGTGTCTACCTTCATGTGTACCTAAGTATGTCTACCTTCATGTGTAGTATGTGTCACCTTCATGTGTACCTAAGTATGTGTCTTCCTTCATGTGTACCTAAGTATGTGTCTACCTTCATGTGTACCTAAGTATGTGTCTACCTTCATGTGTACCTAAGTATGTGTCTACCTTCATGTGTACCTAAGTATGTGTCTACCTTCATGTGTACCTAAGTATGTGTCTTCCTTCATGTGTACCTAAGTATGTGTCTACCTTCATGTGTACCTAAGTATGTGTCTCCTTCATGTGTACCTAAGTATGTGTCTACCTTCATGTGTACCTAAGTATGTGTCTACCTTCATGTGTACCTAAGTATGTGTCTACCTTCATGTGTACCTAAGTATGTGTCTACCTTCATGTGTACCTAAGTATGTGTCTTCCTTCATGTGTACCTAAGTATGTGTCTACCTTCATGTGTACCTAAGTATGTGTCTTCCTTCATGTGTACCTAAGTATGTGTCTACCTTCATGTGTACCTAAGTATGTGTCTACCTTCATGTGTACCTAAGTATGTGTCTACCTTCATGTGTACCTAAGTATGTGTCTTCCTTCATGTGTACCTAAGTATGTGTCTACCTTCATGTGTACCTAAGTTTGTCTACCTTCATGTGTACCTAAGTATGTGTCTTCCTTCATGTGTACCTAAGTATGTGTCTACCTTCATGTGTACCTAAGTATGTGTCTACCTTCATGTGTACCTAAGTATGTGTCTACCTTCATGTGTACCTAAGTATGTGTCTACCTTCATGTGTACCTAAGTATGTGTCTACCTTCATGTGTACCTAAGTATGTGTCTACCTTCATGTGTACCTAAGTATGTGTCTTCCTTCATGTGTACCTAAGTATGTGTCTACCTTCATGTGTACCTAAGTATGTCTACCTTCATGTGTACCTAAGTATGTGTCTACCTTCATGTGTACCTAAGTATGTGTCTTCCTTCATGTGTACCTAAGTATGTGTCTACCTTCATGTGTACCTAAGTATGTGTCTACCTTCATGTGTACCTAAGTATGTGTCTACCTTCATGTGTACCTAAGTATGTGTCTACCTTCATGTGTACCTAAGTATGTGTCTTCCTTCATGTGTACCTAAGTATGTGTCTACCTTCATGTGTACCTAAGTATGTGTCTTCCTTCATGTGTACCTAAGTATGTGTCTACCTTCATGTGTACCTAAGTATGTGTCTACCTTCATGTGTACCTAAGTATGTGTCTACCTTCATGTGTACCTAAGTTTGTCTACCTTCATGTGTACCTAAGTATGTGTCTTCCTTCATGTGTACCTAAGTATGTGTCTACCTTCATGTGTACCTAAGTATGTGTCTACCTTCATGTGTACCTAAGTATGTGTCTTCCTTCATGTGTACCTAAGTATGTG
This sequence comes from Xenia sp. Carnegie-2017, assembly GCF_021976095.1. Lineage (NCBI taxonomy): Eukaryota > Metazoa > Cnidaria > Anthozoa > Malacalcyonacea > Xeniidae > Xenia > Xenia sp. Carnegie-2017. The sequence goes on from NW_025813436.1 coordinate 2,923,315, forward strand.
TCTACCTTCATGTGTACCTAAGTATGTCTACCTTCATGTGTACCTAAGTATGTGTCTACCTTCATGTGTACCTAAGTATGTGTCTTCCTTCATGTGTACCTAAGTATGTGTCTACCTTCATGTGTACCTAAGTATGTGTCTACCTTCATGTGTACCTAAGTATGTGTCTACCTTCATGTGTACCTAAGTATGTGTCTACCTTTATGTGTACCTAAGTATGTGTCTTCCTTCATGTGTACCTAAGTATGTGTCTACCTTCATGTGTACCTAAGTATGTGTCTTCCTTCATGTGTACCTAAGTATGTGTCTACCTTCATGTGTACCTAAGTATGTGTCTACCTTCATGTGTACCTAAGTATGTGTCTACCTTCATGTGTACCTAAGTATGTGTCTTCCTTCATGTGTACCTAAGTATGTGTCTACCTTCATGTGTACCTAAGTTTGTCTACCTTCATGTGTACCTAAGTATGTGTCTTCCTTCATGTGTACCTAAGTATGTGTCTACCTTCATGTGTACCTAAGTATGTGTCTACCTTCATGTGTACCTAAGTATGTGTCTACCTTCATGTGTACCTAAGTATGTGTCTTCCTTCATGTGTACCTAAGTATGTGTCTACCTTCATGTGTACCTAAGTATGTGTCTACCTTCATGTGTACCTAAGTATGTGTCTACCTTCATGTGTACCTAAGTATGTGTCTACCTTTATGTGTACCTAAGTATGTGTCTTCCTTCATGTGTACCTAAGTATGTGTCTACCTTCATGTCTATACTTTTGTGCCTACCTTTGTGTAAGCATTTGTTTTTACCTTTTTTGTCAACGTCGTCATTTGAAAAAGTTGTCATTTTATGAGTTGAAATGTCGTCATTTCATATGGGTCGTCATTTACAACGTAGTCAGAAACGATCGTCATTTTATTTGAGTCAAAATGAAAGGGTCCAAAAATTTGATTGTGCCACGGGCACCCTCATTCATCTGAATTGCCCTTTATAAACGCATGCAATACTCCTTCAACTTTCTGAAATGTTTGACTTCGAAGTCTCGCAGCTCAAAACAAACGACGTAGTAAATACACAATAAAAACATTAACCCCCCGAATGTTTCACTATAATATCTGACATCGCAAATGAAGCTAAAAGTACGAAAGTTTACAGAGACAGAGGAAGATCGATAGTAAGGGAAGGGGGGGGGTTGCCTTATTCATATGGCATAATCAGTAAAAATGTAGAATATGCATATATGTATATAAGCACTTATTACTATACCTACCACAAAGTTTCAAGAAACCTAAAACGTGTCACTTTGTTGACATACTGCCAATTTCAACAATGCCTGCTGACATTCTATTTCAGGCGGGACGTTAAGAAAAATATCAAACACATAAATCTTCGCTGTTTACCTAAATAATTTTGGTTTAGCGTAGATTTGGCGTGGTCAATCATGAGTGCTTAGACTAATGTATTTATATTAAAAAGGTGTCAATATCACTCTTGAAAGTACAATTGCCATACATCCTATCAACAACTTTGCTAATGGACTTTATGATGACCCCAGCGAGTAGCGGATCTAAGGGGTTGGTCAGAATACATTAGAAAAATATACATTAATGCAAAACACTTTGCCGGCTTTTGAAGATTAGTAATTTTTTTTGGCTGTTTGAAATATTCTTTAGAAACTGTCAACCAACTGGGGACGGTACCACGAAGATCAATTGGTGCTATCCACTGAATAGCAACAGGCGTTGTAAAATGGATTCTGATATACTACCCGAGATCTACCACTGCCCCAAGCCCCTACTCTTTCAAAATACGTTTGGTTGTTAACATTTCATGCAGGGATAACTTAATGTGAAATTCCTCACCTCAACCGACTGCTCCATTTGTAAACTACGCAGTTGCACGTTTAGACGACTATTTTCCATTTCCAGTTCCTAAAAAAACAAAATGATGTTAGAATTTGTGCTATTAAGAAAACACGGCTTAAATGAACCGCAGGGCGATATCAATTATTAAAGTACAGTCATGTCAATTTCAAAATGTGATCGTATTTCCTGGCAATTACGGGCGACTTTTGAGATTATCGCAAACTTTTATCGTATTGTAGTTTAGCCACTTTTAGATTAGAAATTGGGAAGCAAAAATGCAGTATCATAATCTCCGACGTTCGAGCTTATGTTGCGAAAGTGATTCATGCAGCAAACAAAGCAAAAGACGCGTAGTAAGAATTGAATATAGCCAGATGAGACTGCATTTTTTTTCTTAATATTTTCGTCATAAATACATAATGATTCCCCATTTTTTTGGTATAAATGTGACCTATATTTAACCAAATTTAAAAGCAGATTTTGAAAATGCCTAAAATCTCGTTTAAAACGTTTTTCTTGAGTTATAAATTCCTCTGTTTAATAACTGACAAACGATTCCACACTGAAGTGAAATCAAATCTATATTTTGACTGTATAATAGCATTAAAGGATTATTTAACCCCACGCAGGTGTCAAAGTTCCATTCCATGCAACAGCATTCAGCAAGTTTTGAAATTATAAAATATCAAAAACATGTTGCTCATTCACAATCGCACTTAATACACCAAATCTTAAACAAATAGACCTAAAATTGTCGTTGCAAGACAATTCAACCATGACAAAACATATACAATTCAAACTTAAATATTTTGTTTACAGGAGCCGATTTTTTTGAAGAATTGAGGTTCATTTTATTTGCTGATTGTTGCTGCTGTGCCATAATGGCCAAAAAGTTAAGACTTGAAACAAAAAAAAAATCGATAAAAGTCAAAGAAATAAAGAAGGCAAACATTACCAAAAACTAGGTTGTTGCAATTGAACTTGTAGGTCTTTTTGCAAAAAATTTTTACTGCCGTTAATCAAACGATAACAGCCTCGGGTGCATACAATTAAGAATGTACTGTTGAAGAACCCAACAATTAAGAGCAATACAAAAAGCTAAAAGATAATACTTCAAGGCACCTGCATTCGATTGACGTTCACTTTACGCCTCGTAGCTTGAGTAGACGGAGACGAAACAGATGTAGAAACAGAATGCTAAAAACAAAACAAAAATAAAACTTACTTTACACAGAGAGACGTCAAATTATCCATCTAATTTAATACCAGTTTGACATACAAAAACGACTCTACACCTACGAATTATGAAATCTTACGACGCTGTCGATATAGACTAATTCCCATGAGCGTTTGCGAAATATTTAAACCTCTTATGCTAGTGAAAGCAATTTGCAACACAAAATAATGTCAACTGAATCAGTCTTATACCAGTATGAAGCCAGAATTATCTTACAGTGTCTCAAAAACTTAATTAAACTCTGTGTTTTTCTTAGACCTTGTTCACGCAGAAAAAAAACGAGTCACACAGTTCATTCTTAAACGGATTATATGAAACAGATTGTCATAATAAAATTGTTTACTTATGGCTTAGGTGTAAAGTTTGCCAAACGGATAAAACTGATGACATATATTATACGCCATGATTGTTACATGGGCATAGCAATTTGGTTGAAACGAACGACCTACAGTTGGCAGAAGAAATTTCCCGTACAGTCAATCAAAAGTGTAAATTTTAAAATCTTGTGGTGCGAGACAGATTTATATCATACTTGTTAAGACTTAGCACCTACAGCTGTGAAAATAGAACAAACTGTCTTCTATAGCAGCATTAATAAAACCTATCGCCTGCTAATGTCTGTGCATGCATCAAGCTATAAACACATGAATGCATTATACAAGAGTGTTTTTTACACACATTGTATCTTTGCATGTAAATCAGAAATGCATGTCTTTGCAAATGAAAGTATGTGTCATTAAAGAACAATTAAAATATATTCTATTTTCGTGACATAATGGCGATAATGCTTTTGTCGTCTGATTTTGACAAAAATTCCTCCGCTTTGCACTGAAATGGGAGCCATTACTGGGAACACAAATATTAAAAATCATCTTAATCCGATCATTCACATGAAATAGTTCGAACTAGATAATTTAGGAAGAATGACTGCGAATGAACTGCAAGCTATTGGTGTGATATTGGTGAGACAATTGTGAAACAACGAGGAAGCAACTGAAACTATAATTGGAGAAAAAATTTGGGGGTTAAAATGTGTCACTAAAATTTTCTTGTTTAGCTATTGCCTGGCTTTATAGGCTAAGGCTCGGACAACAGAATGTGGATGCAGCGCAAGAGTCCAAGTCTTTCTTAAAGTTGTAAAAGGCTTCAGTTAGTGAAACATTGCTGGAATATGATTTGGATTGCTTGGTCAAACCATACAAAAAATAGATGACTTTCTTTGTTTAAGTTTTGCTGTCAGGCAGTAAGGTAGGTTAAGCATTGTTGCAAGAGTTTTCTAAATGCACTTCACCAAATCTGCCTGCCAGTAAAATACAAACAAGTCAAGTCATCCGTAAATACAGATTGAACGCCGGTTCCATGCAATTTTTGCTCAACACATTTGTTTCAACATTGTGTTTCTTCCCTCGCATTTTCCTAACAGTGCTGCCCGTTTGTCAAATGGAGTCATTACTTCAATCATGACATATTATATTGGGGAACGCTTTTCTGAAAATTTTAACATCAATTTAGTTTATAAGCTTATATCAGACAAATTATATAAACATTATTTTACACGTAATGAGGTGCTACTATAACTTCAACTTATATGTGCATTAGGCTGGACAAAGATCTAGTGCGAAAATTGAATCCAAAGGCATTTTCAGTGGCGTAGCCAGCACAATAATTGGGTGGGGGCAATATCTATATATTCATGTTCTGCCGTATCAAGTTCCTATGAAAATCACTGTTTTCAGCGGATTATAAAATGCATTCATGAATATTGCCCCTCCCACAATCATCGATGCTGGCTACGCCCCACTGGGTATTTTGACCAATTACTGTGTATAAAATATAATTTATTTTCAAAGGCCAGATTCCGCTAATAAGGTGGACCTGAGTCCTGTTTATCGTAGTAATTGTCCGATAATTCTGGTACAAGTCAAACTGATGAGCTTAAGTCATTGGGGAAAGTGAAAAGTAGCTTTAAAGTCGTAAATTTACTAAAACGATATTCAGCTGTATGTTAAAAATCCTTCCGAGTAAAATGCCGGCCAACTCAACACTGAATGCTAAAACTTACCGACGAAGATATTCTATCGCTGCTGTACACACTCTGCAATGTAAAGTATATTTGAAAATTAAAAAACATAACGCGCCATATGAGTGGTCAAATCCAGTGTTTGTACTACATCATTCAAAAATGAAGAATTTCTTCCACAGACAAATTTTGTACAGTTGGCATAAAATAGCCATTCACTCATGAAAAATAGAGAAAAGCATTTCACTCATGAAAAATAGAGAAATTAAGTCGGAAGACATAAAATGAGAACAGAAATTAACAATTTTACTCATTATGCGAACTTTGAGAAAATTTGTAAAGGTATGGAACAGACTACGTGGTTTGAAGGTAATATTCGTAAACAATGCGACCACCATCAAGTTTGTATGTGTGTCAACCAAGATGCATTTCGCGCTTTAGTTTATGTTTACATTGTTAGGTTTTGAGCTTGCGGCACACTGAACTCAATTTTAATACTACGTAGTCTTATTTAGCTAAAAAGTTTGCAAAAAACATTGTTTAAAAACTCTAATTTACATTAATCATCATCGTTTGTCTTAGTTGCACGGACAACTATAACATAATTAGCCTTTTCTCGACGCACGAATTGACAGTCACGCTAAGTTTAACGCGCAATGTATCTTGGTTGACACTTATTACTCGATTGATAACTTGTAAATTAGTTTTTGGATAAAACGCCAAAGTTACAACTTACAACGGCTCAAATACAGATTTTGGAAAAAAAGCAGCAAAAACTGGAAATAACCTAAGTCTACTTAACAATATACTTTCTTAACTGTGCGGTGCGGTGTTTTAACACTTATAGGCATGGCATATTTTGAAAATTTCATGACAATACATAATATACAATATAACCTCTATATTCATATAAACTAACACATATTCGATTTATTCATGTAATCAGTTGTGCCCGACTGATTATTTTGAAAGCAACTCACGGTATTAATCATACGTTGAAATGAAATTAGTCGGGTACATCTGAATACATGAATACCCCCCCCCCTCAATTAACGCTTTCGGAACATCTGGAGCAGGTTGCATAAAAACGTAGTTACCTTTAACTACCTTTAATAACTGCAGTTAGCGCTAACTACTTTTTTATGCAACCGATTGAACTGCGTGGTTAAATTTAACTACTTTTTAACTGCAAAAAGTGTAGTTAAAAATAGATAAGAGCTTTATACAACCGGCCCCAGATTGTCGTTGAAAGCGTATTCCTGGGATTCAGGACTTTGGGTGCGCTTGATTTGTATTTGAGCTGCATTTATTGTTTGCGCGTAAAAACTAATTTAGAAGATGTTAACTAACTTTTTGAGATCTGCCGAAATCAATAAAAAACCAAAATAAGATCATCAGCACTTAAAGAGGAACAGAATTTTCAGAGCGTACAAAACAAAAAAATACGCTTCACTCACTTCGCGGCAATGATCTGAATCAGGACGAGACATGACAGAGGCGACATCTGATCCGTCGTTACTACCAATAATTGAACCCTACATATGTTTAAAACAATATCATCAAAAAGTTGACCACTCAATTTCAATAAGATTAAACCTCTAGTTCCAGCACTGACAAATGGGTCACAACCTCGATGCTATGTGGAAAGCCCGAGCCTTTAAGAGTTGAATGATAATATAATACATGGTTGACAAGAAGCTTGAATTTTAATTGATGAAAACCCTCAAAAATTTCTGTGCATATAGTATGAACAAAAAATAATGTTTTTACTGTTTTGTATCAAAACTCACGGTCAGAATGCAAGGAATGTCATTACAGAGAAGCAAATTTCTAAAACTTTGTACGATGTATAAGGTACGAAAGAACAATAGTATATTCGTATGAAACTTTGCTCGCATGGTGAAACAGGTTTTTGCAGTACATATATGTGTACATCGTTAAAAGGGGGTGAAGACGCACATTCGAAAATAAATTGGGAGCGTTTGACATGCTGGGACCATCGTTTCTACAGCCTGTATTTGATGAAAAAAGCCATCTATCAGCTCTGGACCGACATTTTGCAAATATTTCTAAAGCTTAGGCTGTCAGACACATCTTCCAATGCGCCCCTCTGCATGACTGTAATTTTGACATGGATAGTTAGAAAGGCCTAAGGATTTCCGTATGAATGAAAATTGGCTAATTATTCGGAAATTACAAGGACAAGCAACTCCCCAATTCTGCATATATCATCCCTGTGAAAACTCCCTATCACACAACGAACGAACCAAGCGTGAATAATCAAGAAAACGATTTGCCTTTACGTTTTATTCAATACGCATGCGTATTCTTCAAAATTGGCCTGCAATGTCCATGCAACAACGCTATTCTATGATTTAGCGATAAACACCAATTACCAATTCCAATACTGGCACTTCATCAAACATAAAGCCTTCAAGAATACATGGTTTAAGTATTACCAAGCGCATTTCTTTGCACCAAAAAAAATTTAAAACAGCAACAGCCTTAAATTCACTTCTGAAGATCAAATTTTCCTCGTGTTTCAACTGTCAGTAAGGGTTTGAAAATGCAAAGCAGTAGAACATTTAATTCTGTAACTTACATCTTGAGATGGTATGTCTTCATCATCAATGTATTCGTCAGCTATAAAAACACGCGGGGAAAAGTGTGCTTATCGAGAATATTTGAAAGACTAAAGCACAAACCTATTCTAAGAAGGTCAAATAAAATGAAGAAGGAAAGGGATCCCATATTGAAACAAAACAAGGGATATGCAAAACCAACAAATATTTGGTAGCGTATTTGCACCAAACGTACACCTACCCATACTCCACTGCAAGAGAACAGGAGCACTAGAAATCATATCGACAATCTCTGAATAGCCACTGATTCGAGCGAAATCTTCCGCTGAAAAAGAAACAGAGCAGAAGTTGGAGTTCATTACCAAGTCACAACTGGAATTAACTTTATTTAACTATAACTCCACAGAAATACGAAAGATGTTTTTTATTTCTAAAACATGATAAGTAATTGTTACAATTACTGTACCTATATGTCCATTTGTATCCCGCAAAAGGGGGTTGGCACCATTTTGCAGTAGCAATCCAACCGACTCTTTTAGACCAATCAGAGAAGCGTACATTAGAGGTGTTCTACATAACGCAGTTTAAATATAAAAAGAACTTTCAATTTACATGTACCATGGTCACTATGACATAAGTATAAGGAGATTAAGTACATTGATTTATTATTAACTGTCCTTACTATGACATAATTATAATGAGATACAGTATATTGATTTCTTATGTACCATCCTCACTATGACATAAGTATAAGGAGATCAAGTACATTGATTTCTTATTAACTGTCTTTACTATGACATAATTATAATGACATTAAGTGAGATTTCTTATGCACCATCCTCACTATGACATAAGTATAAGGAGATCAAGTACATTGATTTATTATTAACAGGCCTTACTATGACATTATTATAATGAGATACAATATATTGATTTCTTATGTACCATCCTCACTATGACATAAGTATAAGGAGATCAAGTACATTGATTTCTTATGTAGCATCCTCACTATGACATTAGTATAAGGAGATATAGTATATTGATTTCTTATGTACCATCCTCACTATGACATAAGTATAAGGAGATTAAGTACATTGATTTCTTATTAACTGTCCTTACTATGACATAAGTATAATGAGATACAGTATATTGATTTCTTATATACCATCCTCAATATGACGTAAGTATAAGGAGATCAAGTACATTGATTTATTCACCATCCTCATTATGACATAAAAATTCGAGTACAAGGCACCAATCTAAGTGCAACTTACGTAGATGACGCTTACATATCAATAACGCAACATACTTTTGAGAGCTGTCAGTTAAATTGACTTTGGCGCCGTTTTCAACCAGCATTTTAACGATCATCTCCCTTGCTGCCTGAATGGCGATCAATAAAGGTGTTCGACCATCCTAAATGGAACATCAAACGGTGTTATCTCTGAGATCTTTTTGAAAATTCAGACAGTATTCTCAAAACATTCATGTAAAACTTCCTCTTGGAACTACAGTTACAACCACATTTATGTTATTTTCAAGAATGCAAGTTCAGAATGACAGTTTTCGTCCTACCTTCTCCCTACAGGTGTATAAATAAGACTTACATTCCTCTAGACTATATACCCGCTTTATAGCGTTTTCAACAATGTCACAACAGCCAAAATTGTTTAACATTGCATTCCGTAATGTCTCAAGTAAGTAGATTCATAAATTCTGCCCACCAGTGATCCCACCAATCACCCCAGTAGATGTATGGTAAATGTCTATCTGAACCACCTTTTCTACTCACCTTGTCTCTGATATTCAATTTGGCGCCGCTGGTAATCAAGACTGTAACACAATCTGAATGACCCTTACTGGCTGATGAAATAAAACATACCAATATTAGAAGAGAACATTTTCTATGAATATGACGCCATCGAATTTAAGATCTATTCAACAACACAGTCTAGTATGGTTAAATCGGGCCCTTCAGGGAGAAAAAAGAATGAGCAGCATTTTGGGGGGAAGTAAAACGATTAATGAGAACATAACACATTATAAAGCAAGTATGCAACTTTGCTACAGATGTTGCTGTTATATGCTGTTATCTATTTGAAACTTTTTGAACTTCTCAAACATATATTTAATGTGCAATGGGACCATAATGCGCAGGGCCCACAACAAGTTTTCGTAATCTCCCCTGGTTAGCATGCCCTAGGTTAAACTGCATGGTTTTTACGACGTATCCCCTCTTTATGACATATAACACAGTTAGTTCAGAAAACGTCCATCATCTCAGACATGTACACTCTCTTTCATAGAAGTATCCGTTAAGGGGTGGTGGTGGCAGGGTGGTGAACCAAGATGAGAAAATCAGTAAAGCAGACCTTCAATGTATGTGGTTCAGCATGAGCCCTCACGAAAGCGCATGCCCCAGAGAAACACAATATTTATTTTTGAAGATACTGACCGGAGTGATGTAATGCTGTCATCCTCTCCTGGTCCTGGGAACCAACTCTTACTTTATGTTGCAACAACTTTGCTAAGCATTGAGCGTGCCCTGTCTTTGCTGCCGTATGTAGTGCTGAACTGCCTAGATAAAAGATTAATTATACTTGAAGGACAGAAAAGATTTTTTAGCAAAAAGTTATAAACCTAAAGATCATCTAGCTTTACGTTTATTTGTTGGTCTACAGTATTGTTACTTATTGTTTATTTATAAAATAACAACAATTCAACACGTGCGCTGATTGGCCGGTGCAAACCGATCTAAGCTCAATCAAGAGTTGAAGAGAATTTGCAAATCAATAATCCTTATCAATCTGGTTATAGACCTCCACATAGTACTTTAACCTCAATGTAACGTTTCGTCTTTACTCAAGACATCTTCATTCTTGAGTAAAGACGAAACGTTACAATAAATTCAATTTTACAATTTTTCTGGTCAATTTCTATGGCTCTAATCAAAACTTTATGTTGGGCATTAATTTTTATTACACGAATTCGATTTCCGCTCAGCAAGTCTCTCGCTACTATTTTAACCTCAATGCTTGAAGCAACAAACAATTGGTTTGTCAATATTCATAGGGGTGTTTTAAACGATGTAGATTTCAATGATTTAAAAAAGGCCTTAGACACTATAGATCATGTTATCTTACTATCAAAGCTTAAAGCATACGGTGTGGATGGTGTGGCCCTATCTTGGTTTCGATCATATTTAACTGATCGTCTACAAAGATGACACGTTAATGGGAATTATCCATTAGTTTTCCTATAAAAACGGGAGTTCTGCAAGGTTCAATTATTTTACCCCTTTTGTTTTCGGTCTATATTTATGATCTTCCGAACTGCTTGAACGAGGGATTGCCCAGAATGTTTGCAGACGATAAAAAATATAATTTTTAGAAGTAATTCTCTCTATGATCTTGAAAACCGTATGAATGTTGACCTACACAGCCTTAACCAGTGGTTGACAGTAAATAAATTACGCTTAAATTATGCCAAGACAGAATTTATCATCTTTGCTTAAGTCAGCGGCTAGCTACTTTTAAATATCATGAGCTTTCTGTTACTGTAAATAATACATCAGTTAAACAAGTGAAATCAGCAAAAACCTAAGGGATTATTTTGGATGAAAATCTTACATAGCATGACCATGTAAATGCGTTATCAAAAAGGTCTCATCAAAATTTAATTTTAAAAAGTACAATACTGCAATCGCTTAGCTAACGCTACGCCATATTGTGATTGAGTAATCCCAAGAATCGGTTGTGCAAAATGAAAACTGGCTTTAAGTTTCATAATGATTTCATATGTAGAAGTCTATCCAGGTACTAATTTTTCAGATCAATGGTGCACTCAAACAAGTACGTAGGCTCAATGAACAGGATACAGCAAAGAAAGTCTATCAAGGTTTTATTGAGCCCTACCTCTCCTACTGTTATCTAGTATGGGATGAACTCGGACATACTCTACGTGATAGGCTTCAAAAATTCCAAAACAGAGCAGCCCGTGTCATAACATGTTCAACATATGACATATCGTCTGACTACCTTCATGAAAAATTGAAGTGGGATAATTTACGTACTATTCGTCAAAAACAAAAAGATACTTTTATGTTTAAAACCCTTTCCGGTCAAACGCCGTCTATATTTACAAGAAATAATTAGTGATAGTTTATTTCAGCACTCCCTTCTAACGGCAAGTTGTTCATTCCAAAACCTAAACAGATTATTTAAAGCGTTCCTTCTCATATAGCGGAGCTTATCTTTGGAAAAACCAACCAGAGCCACTTAGGTTAACGTTTAATTTAACGGCGTTTAAAAGTATGCTGGAGTATTTGTATTCCAAAAATACTGACTCCCACACGTTAACAGGGTAGAACAGTACTTTCTAATTCTTCCTACTTTTTAATAATTTTTACTTCATATAGTTGTACATATCATTAACTTTTTATTTTTACAGTTTCAAAGTTTTTAATAATGTCTTTGTTGGTCTTTGTTGAATCTTGAATCTTAAGACAGGGATTGACATCTCTGTCTTAGTATCAACTTTAATAGCATTTAACATAATGATATAGTAAAAAACATTTAATAAAAACGACGATTTTTTTTAGTAGATAACATGTTTCGAGTTCGACATTAACAAATGCCATCTTCAGTGCGAAATAATAGTGTTACGAAATATGATACAGTATAGGAAGATATGAATAAATTATTTACATTGAATTGGAGTGTGATATATTTAAAGTAAGTTCAAAACAAAAAAAATGTATAAATAAACAAGTATTTACATTAGAAATGGTAATAAATGAAATTAGGCGTATTATATAGTAAACATAAAGATATTGAAACAGGGACTTTGTCGTGGTGACAAACTTAAATATGGATTTCTAAATAGCAAATACCATGGTGAGTGGTGATAATAACAATGTAATAGTTCTTAAAAGAACTGTTTTAACCAGAACACTAACCCAACAATTCAAATGAACCGTTATTTACAGCTAGAAAGAGACACTATGCATTTCGGCAGACTACTCATCAGGTGTCAACGTCTGCTAAATGAGAACCTCCAAACCATGCTATATTTATAACGTTACAAAAGGTCAATATCATCCCTATTTTTAGAGATGACACTTAAAACAGAGACAGATTAAACACGTAATCCTTTTGTCCGCAAAGGACAGGATTAGTCAATTTAATTAATACCGACTCCATGACGCGTAGCTGGAATAACGAGCGACATTTTTTTAATAATTTTAAAGTTTTCATCACAATAAGCATTGGCACAGCGAGTGTTGCTTGAAAGATGTTTTCCAATTGCTGAATCACATAGAATCGGATTTTCACCTTTACACCCACGTTTTGGTAGTTGTCGTAAAGGAACAGTTTTATTTTCTCGAGAAGGAAACTAAAAATATCACTGAGAGTTTGTTTTTTGCATGCAATGTGGTCTTTGTATTCTCAAAAAGAACAATTCTTCCACCCACTCCCAAAGAGTCTCTCCCTGCTCAAATATCAAGCAATGTAGTCCACGAGTTTAAATGTGAGTGTAATGCTCGCTATGTAGGTAGGACTTCTAAAAGGTTGAGTGAGAGAATAAAACAGCATGTACCAGCTTCTGTCAGGAATAAAACTGTTCCTTTACGACAACTACCAAAACGTGGGTGTAAACGTGAAAATCCGATTCTATGTGATTCAGCGATTGGAAAACATCTTTTAAGCAACACTCGCTGTGCTAATGCTTATTGTGATGAAAACTTTAAAATTATTTAAAAATGTCGCTCGTTATTATAGCTACGCGTCATGGAATCGGTATTAATTAAATTGACTAATCCTGTCCTTTGCCGACAAAAAGATTACGTGTTTAATCTGTCTCTGTTTTAAGTGTCATCTCTAAAAATAGGGATGACATTGACCTTTTGTAACATTATAAATATAGCATGGCTTGGAGGTTCTCATTTAGCAGACGTTGACACCTGATGAGTAGTCTGCCGAAATGCATAGTGTCTCTTTCTAGCTGTAAATAACGGTTCCTTTGAATTGTTGGGTTATTGTTCTGGTTAAAACAGTTCTTTTAAGGACTATTACATTGTTATTATCACCATTCACCATGGTATTTGCTATTTTGAAATCCATCTTTAAGTTTGTCACCACGACAAAGTCCCTGTTTCAATATCTTTATGTTTACTATATAATACGCCTAATTTCATTTATTACCATTTCTAATGTAAATACTTGTTTATTTATACATTTTTTTTGTTTTGAACTTACTTTAAATATATCACACTCCAATTCAATGTAAATAATTTATTCATATCTTCCTATACTGTATCATATTTCGTAACACTATTATTTCGCACTGAAGATGGCATTTGTTAATGTCGAACTCGAAACATGTTTTCTACTAAAAAAATCGTCGTTTTTATTAAATGTTTTTTACTATATCTTAAAAAACACTTGAGAAAAAAATTGCTGCTAATTAGAAATTATGGTAATGTTTTACTATATCATTATGTTAAATGCTATTAAAGTTGATACTAAGACAGAGATGTCAATCCCTGTCTTAAGATTCAAGATTCAACAAAGACCAACAAAGACATTATTAAAAACTTTGAAATGTACTTTGTACTGATGACTTGAGACGTCTGTATACAATTTCCAGGTTCTGTTCATATGTAAATTCCAGAATAAAATTGACACGTATAGTTCAGGTGTATAAGCATGAGAAAAAATAGACACGCATAGACATGTGTTTCAATATGTCTGAATGCAATTGACGCGTATAGTTCATGTGTAAATTCTGGTCTGTAATTCAAGAACGTCAAAACTCGTCTATTAAATGAGACAAAAAGTTTGTCAATGCAATCAAGTTAACAAAAAGCGCATTCTTACCAGCTTTGCTAACAGAAACAATATCAGCACATCGCTCGAGCAAAACATCCAAACAAGAGACATTCCCAAGTTCACATGCGACATCTAGCCTGATCAAAAAACAACCAACAAACACCATATAGACACATCTACAAGTTCCATCACCAACCCCCAACCCCACCACCACCACCTTACTATTTTCTACAATATATTACTAAAATAACATCAATAAAGCAGCACAATCCAAATAAACTCCAACAGATAAAAATATGCACTCTATCGATTGCACCAATAAAGCCCCTTCAATGTGTGGTAAATTAAAACGACTAACACAGCTAAGACATCAGACAGGCGTCGGACTGATGATAAAAAACAAATTATGCCAAGCATGACGCTACTCAGGAGCTCTAATTTTGTAAAGAAAATTCCTTTTCGTTGAAGTTGCAGATAACAACAATTCAACAAAAGTTAATGACAACAGACATTTTAATAGAAAAAAATATTAAAACTATGCCACTTTGCAGGTCTCCATCTACCCAATGGGAGCGTAGCCCGGGTGAAGCAAAGGGGGTAATTGCCACTTGACAGCTGTAAGTTGCTTTCTCAGCAAACCCTTTTCATAAAATCAGTGAACCCCCATCCATTATCATTTAGCTATAAACATCTTACAAGGTCTTCCCGTCGGATTTCTTCTTCAAAGGAGAAACACCTTTCCTTCCCAAAGCCAACCTGTAGGTGAGGATGAACTTGGATTAAAAATTCGATTAAAAACTGGTGAAAAAAAGCGAATCTGCTGTTTCTCCTTCAGATGTTGTTGAACTAAACATAATACGAATTGGGTTAAGCATTCAAGCACGTCAAAAATCTGCAACCGTCAAAAAACAATTGATGACAAACGATAAAAAGGGTGTGGTGGGTTAACGCTCAGATTTAGGTATGATGCGACAATAATGAAATCCATTATAAAAGTTATTACATCATCTCATACTAGTACTTAAATCAGTTTATAGCTTAATTCAACCCTCTATTGCGTTGTGTTAGATGATAAGGAGTTTTTATGAAATTCATCTGGTAAGAAAAGAGTCAAAAAACTCTTGCTTGAGGAAAAGTTATTGCAACAAGCACAACACAAGCAAAAACATACATTATGCGATGCTCGATGAAGGCCATAGATTATGTACGTAAGCAGTGATAATATTGTGAATAGCATTGCTATTGTGTTTTACTGCTTAAATGAAAATAACAATTGTGCAAGATTCATTCCTAAAGTAAGGGCCGCAGCTTGGATAATGGCCATTTATGAGATAAAGGTTATTGGAAAAGTAAAGATCAAGTAGGGGTCATTGGTAATTAAAGTAAAGGTCATTGGTAATTAAAGTAAAGGTCACTGCTAATTAAAGTAAAGGTCACTAATAATTAAAGTAAAGGTCATTAGTAATTAAAGTATAGGTCAATGGTAATTAAAGTAAAGGTCATTGGTAATTAAAGTAAAGGTCATTGATAATTAAAGTAAAGGTCACTGCTAATTAAAGTAAAGGTCACTGATAATTAAAGTAAAGGTCATTAGTAATTAAAGTATAGGTCAATGGTAATTAAAGTAAAGGTCATTGGTAATTAAAGTAAAGGTCATTGATAATTAAAGTAAAGGTCATTGGTAATTAAACTAAAAGTTATTGGTAATTAAAGTAAAGGTCATTGGTAATTAAAGTAAAGGTCATTGGTAATTAAATTAAAGGTCATTGGTAATTAAAGTAAAAGTCATTGGTAATTAAACTAAAAGTCATTGGTTATGGTCATTGGTAAAGTAAGGGTCAATGGTAAAGTACTCCTCCTTTGTCAGAGTTACTACAATAGTCTTCACATAAGTGTTAGTCAATGCTCGTCTGATGGATAGTTGAGTGAATTTCTTTTCAATGACAATGGAATCATAGAATTAAAATTAAAAAAGTTATTTTGTTGTATTACTATACAAAAGGGATACAAGATACATTCTTGGCTTGCAAGCAAGATATGGGTGAACAACAATATTTATGTTTATCTCACAAAACCTTTCAGATGTTTGTATAAGCATGTCAAAAATACAAATACCATATCATAGAACTAAAAAAGTGTTTGTGCACCTAAGTTTGTTCTCATCACCATTAACTGTATAGTCCAACATTTTGTCATCATGCTTGTTCCATTCTATCATAGAGACCTAAATAAGAAAACATTATGGTGAAAACCATTGGGAAATACGCTAAAATTGAGCATTTGTGAAAATGGGAAACATTTTATAATTACTAGTTTAATGTATTACATGTTTATATGTCCATTTCAGATTAAATTTGGATTTATTAATGTGGTATTTCATGTACTTTCTTTTACTCTGCTTTATCAATGTTAGCAAAGTATGGCACTTGTTGAAAAAGCCTTAGGAAGCGTCAACTTTTGTTGGTCACAGAGGTGACATAGCATATTTGCGCCTTTGTATACAAAAATAGGGAAAAAATACAACAGGAAAGTTTTTCGGATAAACTCACCCATTAGGGCACAATAACTATCCTATTCTTCATAAAGTCTTTATTATTATCTGTACATATTTGGTGTCAGGAATAACAACAGAATTACAGTGTAAATGTCAAACACATGATGAGAAAATAACCCCATTGATTGAATGCATGTTTCAAAAGGTTTATCCTTGAGGATTTTTCAATGAGCATGGGCACAAATGATGGGCACACATGCTGCAATGCATACAATTTAATTTGTTTAAAATAATTGCTTGTATATTGGAAATTCTTTTCCTTTAACTGTATCTTTGTAGGGCATCATTAAACTTTATCAGATGGTCAATGAAGTCAATTGTGAACAAGAAAAGACTAGTAAAACTCAGACCTTTGCATAAACTTCAAACAAATAGCACTCAGACCTCTGTATATACATAAAAACAAATAGCAACCAGGTGAAAATAGCAAAAATGATAAACAGTGAAACATCTTCTACATTTCTTTTATAGCAGCAACATCACAGTCCATTGTTATGATAAATGAATTTCAACTTTGTCGTGTCTTAGAAGTCGACATACAACTCGACAAAGTTACCATAGCAAAGAAATGGCTAAGCTAATTTAAAAGTTAGAACAAAGCAAAATTTGAAGCATACCTTGATAACAATCACACGACTTATTACTGAAAGTAGCGATTCATGCTAGCAATTTTTAACGTAGATCAAAGAAGTAACGAGGGGCTTTAGAGAGATTATGATCGTTCCCGTTCGGTACACATCACAGTTTCGGACGCTTCCACCATGAACATTTACAATTTCTACACAAGTCACTTCTTGTGAAATCCAATTAATACAATGAAATAACTACTTACATGTCCTGAAGATCCCTTTGCAAGTTTATCTTTAAATTTCTTCATCGCTGTGACGCAGAGTCGCAATTCCTCAATTAAAAGCAACCGCATTGTTCGACATAAATTTCTAACCACATTTTCCCAATGAATCAAAAATGAGGACACCGGAAAATTTTTTGAATTAATAGTAAATTTTTAAATTAATTTAATAACTAAAAGCACAATGCCTTGCGAGATGAAGCACACATTTACTATGTCAACATTCAGCAAAGTTAGGTTTGATGGTTTGAGTGAGCCCACACATACATAGCAACCATGATAGCAACACGGAGTTTAATCTTTAATGCAGCGGCGCCTAGCAGGCCCAGGAATTAATTTTATTAATTTATTTTATTTTTTATATTCATTTATTTTATTTACTTATTTATTTATTGTTTTCTATATCGAACTTGTTACATAATTACATGCATTTGCATAAACAGAGAAATGAAGAGAAGCAGGACACTATCCCTATTCAATCCACAGCAGAAAACGCTTCGCCTGAAGTAACCATTTTTTTCAAACATTGAAACAATATTGACTAGTGGTTTTGAAGACATGATTGTAACATGAAATTGTCATAAACTAGTTACTAACAATGCTTATTTCTTCATATCTTTTTTAAATAAACGTTCTGGCTAGTGGCGTGGTGGCAGGGGAGGCCACGCTCCTCCCCCAGCTGTTGATTTTTGGGGCGCAGAAGCGAACTCCCCGTATTAAAGGACACATAGTAAAGACCCGAATTAAATTTCGTATAATTCGTAGTAATGAAACCTCTATTAAGTGGACGCGGACACCAAAATTGTCCAATAATAACACAAAAACCTTTGTTGAACGGACAATTTATCAAAATATTTCATATAATCTACCGACATAATGAAGTAAATGGTTTGAACCCGGGAGTATCGTTACATGTTTGTAAATGTAGTTCGTCCAGGTTGGTATAGTCCTGAGAAAGACTGTTTTTGTTGTTATTGACTGACGTTTCGACAACTTAGCGGTAGTCATCTTCAGAGTCAAACGAGGAGTAAACGTCAGGTTAGCCGTATTTGTTATCTGGTTCTTACGTCATTGTATTGTGTGTGCAAGAAATGCGTGGGTGTCAATTGTGTATTGTAATTGTGAATTAGCGTGAAGTGTAATGCTTTTAGTTGATCGTTTGTTTGTATTGTGAATAAGTCGTTTGTAAGGTGCCGGTGATTGCTGTGATCTGTTCAGGGGGGTTTGTTCCAAGTTGGTATACCAACTTTCTAATGTAAGCCTTGCCTATAATCAGTGCTGTAAGTAATGCAATTTGCCGAGTCCCAGTCAATGTTGTGCTTTGTGAGTCGGTGATGTTCGGCAATGTGACTAGTTTTGTCTTGTTTCTTTGTAGCTTGTTTGTGTTCAGTAAGTCTTATGTTTAAGTTCCAGCCAGTTTCCCGATATAGGAGGCGTGGCAGTCGGAGCAGTCGTTGGGTTGTTCTTTGTCCTTTATGTTCGTTAGTACTTGTCGTAACGTTGTGATGGTTTTATGTGCGACACGTATGTTGTATGGTCGTAAGATACGCGAGATAATCTCAGACGTATCTTTGATGTAAGGTATCGTTGCTGTTGTCGCTGAGTTATTCGTTTCGTTGGGTTCCTTTGGTTTGTAAGTGTTGCGTTTGATGAAGTCAGAGTTATAGTTGTTTTTGTCAAAAACACGTTTGAGATAGTTGTTTTCGTTGTGTAGAGCGTCCGGTGAATCACATGATTTGTGCACGTCTTGTTAATGTTCTGATTGTGGTGGTTTTGTGTGATGTACACATTTCCTTTACACACAATGCAATGACGTAAGAACCAGATATAAAATACGGCTAACCTGACGTTTACTCCTCATTTGACTTTGAAGATGACTACCGGTAAGGTTGTCGAAACGTCAGTCAACAACAACAAAAACAGTCCTCAGGACTATACCAACCTGGACGATCTACATTTACAAACATGTAACGACATAATGTTAGTCACAAACATATTGTCTCAACAATTACGAAGATATTTGTTATAATGCAGCTGAATTGAAGAATTTTTTTACAAATTATTATTAAACATAACTTGTCAATGTCAAATGCTGCTTGTCGTTCTCTAAAAGATACGGTGGCCCACAAGTGTCACGGCAATAAACAAAACTCCACGGCGGAATTGAAATATACAAGACAATATACAATATGCCGCCAAAATATCAAATAAAAATGGCGTCAAACGATTCGATTCGGTGGATTCAGTACTCTTTTATTTCATTTGTACCAATTTCTTATTGAGTACACTGATTCAGACTAGATGCACGAAGAATTTTCGCTTGAAAGACTTATCTTCTTTAATTAAAGGATTTAAGTATGAAGACATTCGTATGTTTTTAAGAAAACATCATGAAATACAGTATGTTAAGCATTTAGCATTGCTACAATTAAAAGGCTAATGACCAGTTTTGAGGGATGAACGCGAAATATTGACTACAACTACGATGACCTTGAGAGATAAATTAGGGAGTTCGTTGACGCACATGTTTGCTTAAAAGGATATTGTTCCGTTTGTCATAAACCTCAGTTAGACACAAGTGTACCCACATAAGTTCCTAAACATGCTGTGAAGTCAATTTTGCGAGAAAATGACCCAGAAGGAACCTAGGAATAAAGGGTCATCGACTTAAAAGAAGAACTTGCTATAATTCGTCCTAACTACAACGTGATGGATACCAGTAACGGATCTAACGATGCATCTGGCACATACAGCAGCTATTTGGCCTGCAGTAAAAAAGTGCCTTTTTAATATATCCTTGTATGTTGCCATGGCAGAAACTTTTATTATTATCCTTTTTCCTTTAACTGGTTTAAGAGAGACATCTTTGTATTGCATTAGGCCAATATTAATTACTACCTCAACGTCTTTATCTACTTTTCCTTTTCTGGTGACTTTACTTTTCCACTGACTTCCTTTAGCTTTCATGAAACTTTTAAATCTTTTTACTTTACATTTAGTATCTTACAGGCCTGAAAAACAGATAAACTAAGCAATTGGGATGATATTCTGAATGAATTGAGCAAAAAAGCGCAGTAATATTTCATGGTATGCTTATAAAAGATAACTAAAAGATAACAAGCTAAAAAAGTTCACATTTGACTGCTGCCTATTTGCGCAAAAGCAGCACATCTTCCCTCAGAATGGTACATCAGATTTACCTCAATGAAAATACGTAAGTTATCTTGGATAAAAAGAAAAGTAGGAATTGATATGCTCTCCGTAAATCAATAAAATTTGTTCTTTAGTTTTTAGTGAGGGGTAGCTAAATAACTGAAGTTCATTAATAAAATTGGGTCAATTGTTGTTTTCCTAGTTATATACCTTTGTGTTCAGCAGAATAAGTACATTCAGGACAAGTGAATGATTCATCCCCAGAATAAACACTTATGCAACCACAAGCTGAACTGTAAACGCCAGCCCTCAAAATCTCACTTCCACAACCACATTGTGGGCAACTCTGTTTATGTGCTACACCAGCACCGTATCTGTCTTCCAGCTCTTTAATCACTACAATTGTGCGTGAAAATGTATTCTTACATTTTTTACAACTAGATTTTTACAACTCCTTAAATTTTAACATATTTAGCGGTTAAATATCACTGGTGTATTTAGGCTTTGATCATGAGAGTAATGTTAGTAATCATTTTGTTTTACTTTCAACCTTTTAAAATAAAATTTTAAAATAAACTTTTTAAATAAACTTTTCAAAAGAAATAAACATTTTAAAATTGTATCAACAAGTGTAAATTAACGTAGTCTCAGTTATATATATTTGGAACTACGCGGGGGCAACATTAATCTTGAAATGCAACGAATTTTGTATCGAGTTTCTCGAGGGAGTGACGAGTAATTATCTTCTGCATATCAATTCCGATTGGACAAATAACATCACATTTTGAAAGATCTAGTCGATGGTGCACTGCTATAGCGTTGACAATAATGAAATGAGACACTCCTTCAACCAGAAGGTGTAATAGAGCCTTAGTTCTTTAAGGCAACCTGGGAATCGAGAAAATGAGTAGTCGGAAAACCATTATAAGGAAACTGGAAAATCAGTGAGCATACAAGATTCAACCATGGTGAAATTTTTGTTAGAAAAGAATTGACTCACGTCAACAAACTGGTTTATTTTTTATTATCTTTGACATCTGTTATATCCACACCGACATTAATATAATTAATAATAATTAAAAAAAATGCATTCTTCTGCATTAGATTTTTCTCACCAGAACTGTGTGACAACTTAATCGTGATGAATAAAAAGCATACTGCAGGGAGTCGACGAGCTCTTTTTCATTCATACTTTGTGTTGCACATGCGAAAATTTAAAAAACTTGTTATATGTTTTTATATCCATCTATTTACAATTAACATTGGTACTAAGATGTTTGAAATGATTTGAGGTAATTCAAAAAAATGTTTTTTTAGAATTATGCGTCACGAATAGCAACATAAGTAAGAGTCATGTACAATGCCAATGCTTCCTCCCAGTTTGTTGGTTGTGAAAGTCCAAGTGTTGTTCTTGCATTTTCAAAATACTCTTGGTAAACATTCAATACTTGCTGAAGTAAAATATGTTGTTCGACGTTTATGATTTCGGAACTTTCAAAATCAAATTATCGATCCCATTGTGCTGCTCTGGGAGAAAAAAAACTGAATTCGGTCTTCCGGAAACGGTGTCATGTCTTGACCTTCAGATTTTGTGTGTATTCAATGATTCTTGATAAAATTAAGATGCTTCTGTATGACGTCAGCGAAGCAGTACCATAGGCATTCCATGTGAAGTTCACTTGATGAATCCAAAATTTCCTGTGACTCCATATCAGCAAAGAATTTTCTCCACCACATTGAATGATGTCTACCATAATACGACCACCAACCTTCAATACGCTGATTTCGCGGTGAAGCAACATAATCATGAGCATCAATCGTCTCTCTAAAATAAGACAGAATAGAAGCCACTAACCCATTTTCAGTCCCTAAATCACTTATTAGTTTAACTGGACAGCCTTCAAATACTCTAATCGCTGTGACAAACATGCGTGCAACATTGTCAGGTGAAGAATGTTTTATGCAGTGCGGTGTTTGAAATTGAATGAAGATATGATCTTCGCACTTTTGCTTGACAATTTGCTTAAATTGTCCAGCAAAAGTGCGAAGATCATATCTTCATTCAATTGTCAGGTGAGTTGTTGGAACGGGTGATGTTAAGGCAGTTAAGCCAAAGTATCTTCCTACTGAACCCATCAATGGCGCCATGAATTGGAAATCCTTAAGGCTTTAATTTATCATATCCGTCAAGGTGCCATGCTTGATTAAGTCCAGGATTTTTATATACTCTTCTTTTAAGACAATGTTTCCTTCGAAGCTCTGTTCCTTCAGGATCCATGGTTTTAAGCAAGTCTTGGACAATGGCTCTTGGAACGTTCAGTCCTTCTATTTGCAGACAATTCCATACCGCTCTGTAGCCCATGGAATTCTCTGGACCACTAACTAGCTCTCTCATTCTTGTCAGAACCCTCTGAAATGTATTATCGAAGTTGGGAGAATGTTTTAAATGTCGACGTTGATGACCATAATATTTCAAGCGTCTGAGAAGTGTACTGTAACTGATGTTACAACCATGGTGCTTCGATAAAAAGCCAAGGATTTCATTGTACTCATAACCACAACTAAAATTGTATTTAATAGTCACTTCCTCATTGAATTCTTCTCTAAGCTCTTCAGTAAACTACTCACTGTTTTCAGATTGCAAGTCTTAAAATATATATGACTGTTCAAGCAATGTTCGAATTTCTTCTCCTGTATAAATGCGGTCCAAAAACATTTTCATTTGATTGAAACACGTGAGATGTTAACAAACCTTTTTTTACATTAGGACGAAAAATTTGAGGAATAGGGATTACCATTGATTTGAGGGCACATTCAAATGTTCTTTGCATGCTTATGTCAGAATTGTTTTGGTTTTCACGCGAATGTTTTACTTTTGACAGAAGTCTTATGATTTTGACTACAATGTTTTGCTTTTGACATAAATGTTTTGGTTTTGACACAAATGTTTTGCTTTTCGCGTAAATGCAATTAAAATTTGACTCTAATTATTTGCCGAGGTGAATGTTTTGGGCTACCGTTATGTTACATTTCAATAATCGTAACTGAAAGAATTACCCCAAATGACGTTGATCATGCAGCTTGAAATTTGCCAGGGAGAAAAATTTTAGAAAATTAATTGTTTGCAGCAAACACGTGGTATACTGTATTGGTGTAAAATCATAAAAATCTCCCAAACCTCACCGATTCCCCGTTCAAACTGTGGTTTGTCCCAATTATAATAATAATAACATTGATAAGAGTACACTGTGCTAAAACAGTACAGCTCCAAGCATTGTAAATAAAACCAGAACAATAAACAATAATGTAAATATTTGCATATATAAAAATAAAAGAATTTCTTGAGTAATAAATTATTCAAAAACAGCACAAGGGACAAAGCTAAGTATAAATAGCCGTTAATGATCAAAATAAATTCAAAACTTTACCTGAATCATCATTATTTTCAGTGATATTCTGGTTACTGGACGTCGAAGCGGTCGTCGAGGTCGATGGCGCACCTGAAATGTTGAAAACAAACAAAGAAACGCAAATAAACTTTAAACTCGTGGCCAGAGATTTGCCCGGCGGAAAGCGAATTTTCAATATGAACATAATAGCCCAACATAAGACTTTTAAAAAAGCCATCACAATAATAAAATAGAGAAAGATTTATTAATAACGTTTCGTCTTTAACTTAAGACATCTTAATAAGGAACTCTAGGTCGAGTTTTGCTTTTCCAAGCTTGAGTTCAAGACGCTGGAATTTCCTGAACGCTTTGAGTGCTCCGTTTTTGTAGCGCTTATTTAAAATCGTTCTAACAAAGTAGCTGACAACTTGTGCAAAGAGACTAAAAATATTTGGCAGAACCACCTGCTTTCCCAGCTTCAACTTGACTATTTGCATATGACTGTTTTTGATTTTAATTTCCAGCTTAACTGTTTGTGATTTTAGTTTTTAAATTTATTTTATTTATTTCCACTTCATCTTTATCAGACACACAGAATTTCTTCTCAGAGGTGTATTACAAAATTTTAACAAAGGGCTACCTGATATATTAAAACAATACTTGGGTCTACATCAGTTTTGTAAATGCATTTTTACCCAAAACAATTATTAATGTTTTTCCGTGGATGTACAAATGTAGAGAAAAACACAATTTTTTAGTTCAAATTTAAACGAAATTTGGTTTTAAAATATAAATTAGATAATATATGATAATACTCGTCGCATCCTCTCAAAATTCTATAAATATGTGTACGTACAAATATTTCATGGAGAAACATGTATATTATTGAATACATCCAGTTGAACCCTTTCAAAATAAACAAGTACTTGCTTAAATGTTTCCAATTTGTATAAATTGAGCGATCAACGATGTCATTGTTTTTCACAGTTTCCACACTTTGATATTTTCCATTTCGAAATAGGTATTCAATAGGAAGAATCATAATTGACTTAATAAAGATTAAGCCTCATCACCTTCAATGCCACAATACTTTTCTGCGTTTATTCTTTGAATAAAATCAGAAAAAGGCTTCGGTAAAAACATGTTTCTTTAACAAATCTCGCGTAACGTGTAGCTTTGCGCGTGCAATACACGTAAGTTGACCTCCAGACACACATCTATTACAGGTAGGCTTCCATCTATAATATTTCAATGGTTGCTCGTGAAAGGATTTCCATACCATCTAATGACATCTACTCTGCAAACAACGGACTATTTTGACTAAGGAATTTCTTCAACGAAATACAAAACAAACGATGCTTATGGAAACATATTTATGGTCATAAATACTAAGCTCTCTTACGAGCGGACAAAATTCACATTTTAAGTGTCGGTTCAATTTATAACGAGTCAAACGACGTATGAAAAACCGTGTCTTGTACTTACTTGGGCGTTCTGGCTATCGTTTCAGCAATAACAATCATAACGTGCTATTTCAAAGCAGTAGCAGTCATATAGCCAGTGTTTGAGGCCCCGTCCACACGTATACTGTATTTTCGCATCCGCAACAAAAAAGTTGCGGATAAGCCTTTCGTCCACACGCATCCCAATATTTAAGGTAGGGGTAAAACGCTGAAGCAGATTGGCGGAAGCGGAACGGCGGAAGCGGAATAGAGGGTAAAACGCAGAATAAAAAAATAAAAGCTGTATATGGTAAAGTAATTATAAGTATTTGCCACAAAAAACATATGGATTGTTCAACTTTAGACAATGAGCGCATGTGAAAGTTAACAAAAGTGAAAATTAACTATTTATACCAATTAAATCCGAGCGTATTTGCAAATTGCAATTGACTCGCGAATCATCGGAGTCATAGTCTTCACAAAATCCTGCAAATATATCATGAAAATTGTCATAACTAAACAGCTCAAGTATTAGACAAATGCAAGCTTTTTTGTATTTAACCAGTTTAGTGCATTTACCGTAGTTTATTCATTGCTTTGTTTATTTCGCTAGCTGTACGTTTTGGAGAGTTTAATGAAGGGCAAAAAGAAATGAACATATTTCGCTCTCTAGTCTTTCACAATTTACAAATATTTTTTGTGCGAATTTGCATAATCTCAAATGATAGCAAATAATCACACAATATACGCATCAAATATATGAGCAGGAAATACAATTAATTGTTTGCAAGACACAGAATACTTGGAATGTTTATTCTTTTAAAGAAGTTACTAGAAAAAAGTACCAACAAAAATCACGGCTGGTTGGCTCAAAAATAGTAAAATAAGTATCGTATATTATTTTAACCAATACAAATTACGTAAGTGTGTTCCTTTATTTAAATGAACCACATTTCAGTCACGTCATCGAACCGTATATGTTCTTTGAGACGAAAGGAGGTTAAAACATGAATGCTCTCTTTTGTAAACGCAAATATCTGTCACTAAAGTTGTGAGAATGCATGATTCGGGTAATGTGTTTGGTAGTATACGTCAAAAAATTATATACTAGATTTAAGGTAATTCTGTTATTATTGAAAAAATATACTATACACTAACAAACATTAGCAATTCTACAAACATTCTAAGATCTACTGGGATGTAGCTCTCAGTAAATACTATACTGTACTGGAGATCATGCAACACTTGACACCAACGACGACTAGATTGAAGAGATTTTCTTACTGTATAATTCCGGTCCCATACGTTGAAAAATAAAACACTTTGTTGGTAATAAATACAACTTTCAAATCGTGGGAAAGAGTCATACTTAAAATATATACTTATGTACCTTGATATAGAGTTAGGTGTTCAAAATTTGCAAAATTCTAACTTCCTGTTGTCTCCAAGAACATATTCAGGTTTGCACAACAATTATACACACATAAAGACTTCTGCGGTGAAAGTAGCATATTGTGTGGTAGATCCACTGGTCATTCAAACCTGTGGCTTGCTACATAAAATCAAAAATATTTCGTTGATTCAGATTTTAAGTATTTTTCTCAATCAGCAGGCATCAACGGCTGATGACATCCCCAGCCAAAACAGTTCTAATTCTAGTTCTATTACAGTCCAGCCTGTCCCCGTTGACTTTTTACTGCTGACCCCTGGGTTACTAACTTACTATGTGCCTGGTCACTAGAGATGCTTTTCAGAGACACTCTTTTGTTAACATCTTTTTATTTCTCAAAGTTTTAATTCCCATGATTAAAAGGAGTAAAACATAATTGTGATATACACAATGTGTTCTCTGTAGCAAAGAATTCCAGCTCAAACATATTTGGAGACATCAAATTCAAGTTGTCACCTCAGTGTGGTGAGCTTTTTTATAATCAATTATCAATGTGAATCAGATATTCATTGATGAACATTGACAATGTTAATAACCACATTACATTTATCATATCTATGCTATCAAGAGTTTATATTATGTTGTCACCAAATGAGAAATTTGCAGTGCCAAAATATGAGTTTCCAGAGCTGAATTGTTGTCAATGCCAGTAGGCATAAGCAATTTCTTACTTACTTTGTATATTACGGTTTGGGATTAGAAGTCAAACATGATTAAGCAATCTATTAAAAGTTTAAATTACTTCTTAGACAAGGCAACTGCCTTCACTTTTTGGTGGAGTAACTGGTAAAAAGAAAACGATCTTGTGCATGCCTTCCTAAAAGAGGAAAAGTTTACACTAAGGAAGTTGTTTGTTTACCACCAACAGATCAAACCTTCAACATTCCTATTCCACGAGGGAATAAAAGAGCACATCTTGCAAAAATGGGCTTGACAGGGAAAGTTTCCATTAACACTGCTTGGGGGCTGAAGAAGGGCCACATGAACTTTCATCCAACATGTTGATGGTGGAAGAATATAAAAAATTTCCACGTTATCCTTCAACTTTTTAAATTTTGCAATGTGCTTGAAACGGAAGTAGAAAGTTGGTAGAAAAATTGACGCAAGCCACTCTTGCTAGTTGGCTTGCGACATAAAGTGAACTTTCTGCGCAAAGTTTATTTTGTTTAATAATTTTTTTTTCTTAAGTGCCTCTGCGGGCCGGATTGAGAGGCCAACGGGCCATAATTTGGAGACCCCCTGCTCTAGGGCATTTAACCTTCAGCATGGAGAAGTTCTGTCATATGATAATTTGGGGTATGTCATTCATGAATATAAGGTGTTTGCATTGCTCATTTTTGTAATTGTGCTATTAAGTTAAGTTATATGTAACGAAAACAAAACAATGAAAACATGTACTTATTAAAGATGTGTTTTAGTATAACAAAGGGGACAAAACAGTTGACTTTCCCACAAATATCAAGATCTTTTGTGTGGAATGGGCCAGAAGTCATCTCAAATTCATCCCTAGGATGTCTATACATATTAGGCAATATCTGGTAGTAGAAATCAAAAATGATATATGAGATAAATGGTCATAACTGTTCTCAAAACTTTTTAATGACTGTATTATTTATTTTACTGAAAGAGTGTAAAAGGAATTGGTAACCAACCTAAAGATGAAAACAGTGATGCTGCTAGTGAAACTGTTTTGAATCATACACATCCCTTGTCAGCAACAAGTGTTGAATCATCTGTAGCTGTAACCACATCTTCTCCATCTTTTACTTCAACAGTTTCACTTAGTAAAAACTCTTGCTATAGGTATATTGATAAATCGATCAAATTAAAAAAATTTTTTCTGAATGGTGCATAATTACTTGATGATTTTCTTTATGATATTTAGCACATATTTTTTGCAGATCATACGTTAATTTACTATGCCCAGACCCCATTGAAGTTAGTACTCTCCACCAAGATCTGTGTGGACTTTTGCAGTACGTCCATATTTTGATATAACCTGAACAAAATGGCTATGTGCAGTTTCCGCCTGATTGTTTGAGCTACATTTTGGAAAAATAACTATGCGGCTAAGCCCATCTATTGCATGATGAATCACTATCCTCCACCTTACAAGTTTATGGTTGCCATCAATGTGCCACACATAGTTTGGGAAAGGATTTGTGTAGACTCTTCGCTTCATTGGTTTACGCTTTCTACTTTGCACACCTTCTGGATCAACAGCATGTATTGCCTGCCTAACTTTTTGTCGCTGTACATGCAATCTCCTAGATGCAAGATGACCTTGCACCATAATTTCTCCAGCATTTGGATGGCTGTTCTTAATTATTTGTACTTCACTCTCAGCTTCTGAAAGTTGTGAAAAGCGCTCATAATTTATTCCATATTCCTCCATATATCTATAAATGGTAATTCTTGACACTGAAAGATGTCTTGCAATATCACATATAGGAACTTTCAGTTGAAGAAAGTTCAACAAATGTTCTTTGTTAACTCTCTTCCTAGATCGGCCAGCCCTTCTGTTAATATCATTTTCACCTCTGAAAGAAAAGAAGCGCAACTTGCATTTTATATGTCCTTTCTATACCAAGATATTTTCAATAAACTGACTATTGAGGACACTAACTCATTGACAATGTTAATAACCACATTACATTTATTATATGCATGCTATCAGGAGTTTATATAGTTTACATTACATTTATATCAGGATTTACCAAATGAGAAATTTGCAGTGCCAAAATATGAGTTTCCAGAGTTGAATTGTTGTCAATGCCAGTAGGCATAAGCAATTTCTTATTTACTTTGTATATTATGGTTTGGGATTAGAAGTCAAACATGATTAAGCAATCTATTAAAAGTTTAAATTACTTCTTAGACAAGGCAAATGCCTTCACTTTTTGGTGGAGTAACTGGTGGAAAGAAAAGAAAACGATCTTCTGCATGCTTCCTAAAAGAGGAAAAGTTTACACGAGGATGTTGTTTGTTTACCACCAACAGATCAAACATACAACATTCCTATTCCACCAGGGAATAAAAGAGCACATCTTGCAGAAATGGGTTTGATAGGGAAAGTTTCCCTTAACACTGCTTGGGGGGCTGAAGAAGTTGCAAAAGAAATTTCTACTGTATTCTCTAGGGTGTTGGGGATCACCTCTCAAGTTTCTCCCAACACTTCACAAATTTTTAACAACAGGTTTTGATGAAGATATATTTTATTTCACAGTCACAAAAAACAACAAGATAGTAATACACGTGTTCTCCTTCTATTGCAATTTGCATATCACACCATTTTCCTTGCTTACTATTGGTGCGCTCAAGTGTTTGTTACAACTACTCATCTAAAAGAAGGCGAGTCTCTGACACTCTCCCCCCATATACCTTGATTTATAAGGTATATGTAACCTTTAAGAGACTGCCTTCTGTAAACAAAACAAAAATTTATAAAGCTCAATAAAGTGTTTGTTCATCGCCAAAAGTTTCTGTCTTTCTTCCAATCTCTTTCAAACTTCTAAATCCGTTACTTCCTTGATACGTTGTTCTGCTGCTACTGCGGCGTCTCGTTTAGGTTTAAACGCTGGTGCTCTGGGATCCAATGGCACGGGGGTCGGTTCAACACGTTCGCATGATAGCTCTAGCGGGTAAAGGTGGTTCACTGCTCTCTCCAAATACGTTTTCCCCGCACGAAGTTTTACGGCACGAACAACACCATCTCGCCCATTATACAACTCCTCCACGATTCCAAGAGGCCATTTACCACGACTTCTCTCGTCTGATCGTATGATAACAACATCGCCCTTTTTCACAGTAAATGTTGTTTGCTTGTATTGTTGGTTGTGACGCTCACGCAATCCTCTTAGATACTCATTAGACCATCTCCGCCAGATAGCTTGCTTGCATTTCAACAAATACTTAGCCCGTTTTCGTTGGTCCCTTTCTTCTATGTGATGTGCTTCCAGCTCTGGTGCGAATGTACAACCAACGAAGAGCATGGAGTTAGGGGTCAATGTTGGAAGTTGAATATCATCCTCCATGTAACTTAATGGTCTATCGTTCAAAGCCACTTCAACATCCAAAAGAACATCCTTTAACTCTTCCCAATTCAGCAATCCATTTCCGATCGTCTTATGAAGAGCCCGTTTGACCAATCCGATTAGGCGCTCGAATTGACCGCCCCACCACGGGGCACGACTTAGATTGAACTGCCATTTCACCTGATTCTTGCTGAGAAACTCGTTAAACCGTTCATCCCTCTGAGCCTCCCGTAACACTTTGCTGCTGCAACAAAAGTCTTCGCATTATCAGAGTATACCTTGTTCGGTCTTCCCTTCCTAGCTATGAACTGTTTGAAACTTTCCATAAAGCGTTGGGTATCCAAACTCGGCATCAACTCGAGATACACAGCTCGCGTTAGGCTGCTGGCATAAAGTAAGACATAAGCTTTTACCTGTTCCCTTTTCTTCATTTTGTATTTAAGTGGTCCGGCGAAATGAACACAACAACTTCGAACGGGCGACTTCCTTCAGTTCGATCTTGGGGTAAAAATCCAGGCGGTGGTTGCTGCACTGCTTTCGCTTGGAAACGACGACAGCCATAGCACGCTTTGATTATTCTATGTGTTAATTGCTTTAGTCGAGGTACCCAATACCGCTCCCGAACTCGAGCCATGGTCATCCCAACTCCCCCGTAGAGAGTTTGAAGATGGGCGTCTTCCACAAGCTTGGTTGTGAATAGGTGTTTGTCTTATAGGTATACGGGATAATGCCCATGAATCCGCCCTTTGCATTCCATGATACCATCGTGATCCTCTTGAAGATTAAGTCGACCTTTGTCGTCTAAACAATCGCAACTTTGCTGCACTCTTCTCTCCCAGAATTTATACTGTCGTTCAATCTCATCAGTTGTTAATGGTCCAACTACTCGGCAGTTCACACGTCTGGTATTTGTGATAAACCTCTTTATCCAAGCACACACTCTCATAACTTTCCTCAGAGACGAAAACTTCTCGAGGATGCAATCAAAACAATCCGAGTTGTCCATTTGTACGCCCAGTACTGTTTTTATGACCTTTGCTTCCTTCTCACTCTCTTTGGTCGATTGAGATACAATGTCTTGTGGCCACTCATTGATGTTTTGGAGCCAGTGTAGTCCATTCAGCCACAACTTGTTTTCTTTCACCGTGCCACCTCGACTTCCCACATCAGCAGGATTTCGATCGCTTGGTACATATCGCCATTCGATACCCTGTTTGGACTGGATCTTTTGGACTCTGTTGGCCACAAACTGTTTGTATTCTCCTCCTCCTTTGATCCAGTGCAGTGCCACAGCACTGTCGAGTCGGGCATACGTTCCTTCCACTGGGAATTCACTTAGGACCTTCCGCACATTGTCCACAATGTTACAAGCCATGTGCGCTGAGACCAACTCCAACCTGGGGATTGTTATTCCTTGTTTGGCTAATCTGGCCTTTGCTGTTATGATGCCTTGTGTTGAACCAGCGGATTGCTTGACAACAGCATAAACAACTGCTGCCACTCCTTTCCCGCTCGCGTCTCCAAACGCATGCAGCGATATTGAGTCGATCTCTTCTTGGAAGGTGGGGATTGAACGAGGTACAGCAATATTGTTTGGCAACTGTTTTTCCCAGTTCGTCCATTTAGTCCTTTGTTCGTCGGATAATGGTACATCCCACGGTAATTTCATCTCACACACTTCACGATATATTAATTTTCCCTGCAACGTTCTTGGCGACAGTAGCCCTAGTGGATCGTAGATCTGAGCCAGTTTGCTTAAAATTCCTCGTTTTGTTGTAGTAGCTACAGTTGAAGGAACTATGACCTTTATCTCGTCCTTATTCTTTGACCAACCTAATCCCAGAATACTCGCTTCTTCCTCACTACGTGTTCTTAGTTGTTGCTTTGCAAAAGTTTCTTCATCGGTGATGCAATTCATGTCTTCTAAGTTCTAACTCCTTCTTATTCGAGTGCCATTTGTGCAGAGTAAACGTCGCATCGTTAAAGATTTCTATTGCTTCTTTCTTCAACTCGTGCGCTTTTGCTACCGTTGTCGTTCCACTTACTAGATCATCTACATATAGGCTTTTGCGCAATTCAGTTACCACTTCTGGTCTGCGGTTTTCCCAACTGGTGATGTTGGTCAATCGCTAAGGAGAAACGGCGATGACGTTAACCCGAACAACGCTCTTGTAAACCTCAGTGTTTCAATTTCACGAGTTGCATCTGGGCTCCAGTGGAATCGTAGTGCATCCCTGTCACCTTCCTTGATTCGAACTTGCAGGAACGCTTGTTTAATATCTCCTGACAGTGCAACAAGATGAAATCTCATTCTTACTAAAATGTTCCAAAGATTGTTCTGGAGTGGAGGTCCTGGGTTTAAACACTGGTTCAGACTTGGAGCTTCATTATTGGCTTTGGCAGAGGCATCGTACACGATTCGAACCTTTGTGGTTTCTGCTCTTTCTCTGACCACTGGCTTATGCGGAATATAGAATTCAACACCTCAGGCTTCATGTTTAGCAGCTTCAACGATCCCTCCGACTTTCTGCTGCTCAATGATTTCAGAATAAGAATTAGTCAACCCCTTCTGATGCAATCTGCGTTGAAGGTTTGCTAGTCTTCGTAAACTTCCTTTATAATTACTTTGTAGTTGTGGGTGATTACCCTTCCATGGAAGGCCGGTTTCATACCACCCTTCTTCACTTCGCACAAGCTGCTCTTGAAACTCAGCATAAACTTCATGTTGATCATTTTTAGGTTTGTCAGCCAAACCCAGGACATCTAACCGACACAATTCTTCGTAGTCGCTTTGGCTTGTTTGTGAAAGAAACATAACAGCGTAGTCTAGTTCTTTGCCTTGTGCCAATATAGTCCAGCCAAACTTAGTTTTTTCAGCAACAGGTTCTCCCACCTTTCCAACGCGGGGTTTCTCAGACGTCTTGATGCGCATATAGTCTGTAGCTCCCAGGATTAAATGCACAGGGAGTTTTGGTTTTTGATCATCGTCTTCTATCTTCACACCTGCTAAATGTGAATAAGACCTTACTAATGCCTTATAAATTGGGTTGTCCACAAACAGTAGTTCTCCCTTATTTACTTTGGTTATGTTCACGTCCATTTGAAATTCCCCTTTGACATCCTTTACACGTATGGTTGACAGTTCCATTTCCTTGGTAACTGAGGTGAGCATCATTTCGACACGTCGTGTTTCCTTTCTATAAGATCGCTTTGGAAGTAAGTCTAACAAGGCTGCCGATACATAAGAATTACCAGAGCCTGTATCTAGAAGCGCACGACACTTTATTCCTTCTACACTCACCACAACGGTTGGATATACGGCTGGCCCATCACCTGCCGTTAAAAGCTGATCTTTCTTTGTGCATATTGACGAATGATGTTTACCATTGCACTTTGAACACCTATGAGAACTCTTACAGTCAGCTGTGCGATGTTTTGTCCCCGTGCAATTGAAGCAAAGTTTTTTCTCAGCTAATAATTTCTTCCGCTTATCGATGTCGGTTACAACCGTGCAATCAACAGCGCTGTGATTTTCAGCATTACAATAAACACACCTTCGCTTACGTCGCTCACTGCCTGCTACAAGTAAAGGTTTCCGAGTTTTCTTAGAACTTCCACTCTCTTCGGCTGGATTGATGTCTCTCCACTTCTTCAGTTCTGAAATAAGATTTGTTAGATTCCAATCTTGCCAACCTTCGTTACCTCGCACAAGACCAGCTTTAATTCCCTTCAGTTTTTTTAATATGTTCCTTGTCATACCACTACTTTGTCCAACTTCCCGAGTGTTTCTAATGCTTGCGTGTTATATAGGAGAGTCTTATAAAATTCTTTCACTTTAGCAGGGTTCCCGTCCAAAATTGTTGGCAGTCCCATGATGTTTTGAACATGTGTGTTAACGATCTCACTGGTTTTCCCATATTCACTTTCGAGTACATTCTTTGCTCTTTGATATCCTTCTGTTGTAAAAGGTAATCCTTCGATTTCGAATCTTCGGTACGTCAGATTTATCTACCTCTGCTTGAAACGTGTTCCAAAACGGAAGCCAGTTTGCATAATTCCCGTCAAATTTTGTTACAGGAAGTTTAATGGTCAGGTGTAAAAAGACAACGTACCTGAATCCGCTCTCAAGAGTGAAAATTTTCGTATCCGCAAACAATTTGGAATTTGGATGCGTGTGGACCATTGAGTTCTATAAGACCTGGAGGGGAAACGTCAACAAAATTACTATAAATTATTATCACGCGGCCGCGTGGTCAAAAACATGGCGGATTTTGGTTGTCAAAGTCAGCGGAAAGACGCGGGCTCATAAAATAAAATTTTTTTCGCCCACCCGGATTTGACAACCACAATTGCGATTATATAAAATATCAATGCCAAGCACAAAAACTTTTAGAAATTTTATCTTTAAAACATGCTGCAAACTTGTTTGGTAGACGGATGCTGAAGTAATGTCAGAAAATGAAACATTTCATGACACCGGTAAGCAACGTAAGATTGTTTACCATTTAAAGTGTTCAGTGTTTTGTTTTAAGTCAATACTTGAAGTGTGATGGCATATATTTTGTGAATGTTTTTACTCCTAAGTTATAATTTAAGTTATGTTTATCCAGTCTTATTTTTTCTTTACTTAATCGCTTGCTAGACGATGCAAAGCAACCAATTCTTATCGAGATATGCATATCTTAAAACTCCTTGTTTCAACTGAGTTTACCTTCAAGAAATGGAGGGTGTTTTCATGATATTTTTCTGAAAATATGAAGCAAATATTATGAACAGAGCTGTATTAAAATCAAATGCAGTGCAGGATTAATTAATGAACTCTTTGGTACATGTCGTACAATAAAAAATACCTTTCTTAAACAGCTATCCTGGACAATTTGATAGATTATGGACAATCATAATGATGGTGTGTAAAGGTTTGCTTTATGCTAAAAGTTTTATAAATGCCATCTGGTGTTTCTGTAAATGAATTGTTTGTTATAGTAAACAGGTTAGTACATCAAAACCAAGATAAAAACTACTTTGTTCAATAATGTGCCAAATTATGCTCCTACCTTGAAATATTTGCTCGAGAAAAGCTTATGATGACATGCATGAAACATTAAATATACTACTGCATCATCTGACAAAATCCATATGTTTTTCAATTCCAGGTGATTAAAAATTCACATAAGATGCATTGGTTGCAATGAAGTTGAATGTGGAAGAAGCAAAAATTGATGGCAAAGAACTATTTATGTTTTTTGAAGAATTACGATATCATTTGAAAAAATAAGAGTAGCATAAGCGACATCTGTCTTCAACATGAGACTTTTCCAATTATGTATAGTTTCTTTGTACAAAATACTATTTTAGATAAACTTGATTTTTAAGTCATTCACTGATGTTTTTACCAAAAGATGAAAAGAAAAATTCAAAGGCATAATGTAGTATCGGTAATAGTAATTTGTAAGGACACAAGAGAAAAGTAGTAGAAGAAGGTTAGCATTTTGGAGAATTAATAAGTTCTTCTTGACATACATTACACAAGGCCATAATATTATAAATAATGGCTGTACAATAATAATTATACAACATGCTAAATATATTCACCTACATTTTAATTATTTAAACAGATTTGCCTTCATGCAGCAATAAGAAAAGTGTTATGTCAGAGAAACCAATGCACTTTCATTTAAGAAATAGTATTTTCAATGGGAAATTAATGTAGTTCTGTTCAGTAGTAGATCCATGGTTGTCAATGACAATCCAAATTCTAGTATCTTCACTCAAAACAGAACCAGCAACATGATTATAGTATTTCTGAATTTCGTTCGTTTGCTCTTCTAGTTCAAGATATTTTCTTCATAAGTTCTCAGTAGATTTATCAGAATATCATTATACCTTATAAGACACCCAGAACCAATCCTACCAAAAAAAAACTCAAAAAAATTACATACCTACTTATAATATATTTCCAGTCGACTTAAGTCGTAGGGCTAAGCTAACTTTTTAACTAAGATTTACCCATCTATTTAAGAAAGACAGTTGCACCAAGCTGTTAACAAACAGTCAAAAACACAAGCAATGCGCATGGGATTATGCATTAAAGCTTAACGACACATTGACAGTGTAAAGAATGCCGTTTGATATTTATTTCTAATATACCTAAAGCATTACTTGACAAAATATACGTTATTTTACAGTAGATTTACCTCATTTAAATGTGTGTGTCTATTTCACAAAAACCTGAAGCATTATTTTCAATATTTTATGCTTACGGTATCGTGGTTGTTTTCGCTGGTTGTCATTAATACAAGCAGGAATAAAGATCCGGATTCAGGAGGGAGCGAATGTTAAAAATTTTTCTCAAAGTGGAAGTTTTGACAACCAAAATCCGCCATTACCGCCATGTTTTTGACCACGGGGTCCAGGCCCCTTTGCCCCTCCAGGTCTTATAGAGCTCAATGGTGTGGACGGTAAATTCGGATATTTTTGACCAAGATTGCCTAGCAACTATCATAGCGTGTTTAAAATGTCATCAAATTTGCTGCGAATCGATTCCAATCGACTTTCTACATAGCGTTGGATGTTTTGAATTCTAATGTGACTTTCAGAAAGAGTTCAACCTCATCATCAGTCCAAATGAAGGAGTCCGTCTTGCTCTTCTCATTTTATTTCGATTTCTGTCCAAATTATGACATGTATATTCAAACCAAGCCGAACAAAAATTGCACACACCGACCGAATTCCAAATTGCTAACCAATTTCCCGCAAATTTGCAACAATTTCAAAATATGGGAGGGAAACGGACAGCGCGAAGTCTTGGGAACTATAGTAAATCCGGATAATATCAAGCTACGCGTGAATGCAAAATCATTTTTATGGGCAACCTGATCCGCAACAAAAAGTTTACGCATAGAAATAAATCCGGATACGTGTGGATGGGGCCTGATTCAGTCATTAACATTATTTGTATTTTGCGCCTTTCTTATTACTAGTTGAAATCATACTCCTATTCGCACGAAATTTTTCGCTTCGAAAATTATCGCTTCGCGCGAAAAAATTCGCAAAGTAGAAATCCGGCTTAAGAGTTTCCAAATGCGCCTATACTTGGCTAGATGTCCGAGTGCGAATTCCATTTACTCAAGCCATTGTGCGCAGCCACCCATTTACTATATACATCTCCCCCTGTCTCAAAAAAGATGTATATTGTTTTCAGTGGACGAATTTTTTTCTGTTGTTGACAATAACTTGTTGGGGCAATTGAGCTTTTTATTTTAATATAATATTTTCCGAGCTCCGAAGGATTCATTTTTCTTTTTCATTTTTTTTATGAAATTATAAAAGGATTGAAACTTGAACAGAGTCTTAACTATTCACATTGACTGAATTATGCAATGAATAATCTGTGATGAACGATGGCAATGATAATGTTCACAATTATTTACTTAATTGACGACGATTTTTGATTGCGGAGTATGTATTGAATTGATTGATTGATTAATAACAGTTTTATGTTCGTAGTTTGAATACCACTAAACCTAAACTCTAAATAATGTTATTAAGCAATTACTTATTATTATTATATGGCAAGCATCACTTAACCAAAAATGTCGCTTTGATTGGCTCAGAAACATTTTGCCGGTCCAATATTTTCCCGTATAATCGACCACGGTCCAAAACGCGTAATTTTACAGTCAAATGTAAATAAACTTCGTAAAGCAAACAGCAAAAAGCAATAAAAAAACGAAACAAAATACAAATTGCAAATGTGAGACGAAGGAAAAACACTCGGAAAGCAATTTATCTATCCAGACGATAAATTTGAAACGATTTCTTTTTTACTAAGGAAAACTAGTGAAAGGCAACTCGTACAAAACAGCAAAGACGAGAAAGAAAGCAAGCATCCTTTCAGGTCAAATAATGCCATATAATAAACCTTTTAATAACTGCGCTTTCTCGGTCTTTACTGAGAAGTATCGGACCTCTGTCTTTTTGTACAAACCTCGCCCTACGCGCTCGGTCTTTGCAAAAAGACCGTGGTCCGATATTTCTCGGTAAAGACCTCTAGCTCGGTTATTAAAGGCTTATTAAAATGGTGCATTCATTCTGCCTTATAATTCTGCTCTATCTTTGTTGATATTGGGCACTCTATTGCTTTTGTAAAGTGTGTAGCATAATGAAGAATATAAGCTTGATGATTTGTAATTCAGGCATGTTTTTTAGACTAGGAATTTCTGTGGATTGAAATTGTCAATTTTATGCAGCTTTCAAGCCTTTGACATAGTGCTTTGAGGCTTTGAACTAAGAATTATAAGATTTATTTCCTATGGTTATTGTTTGTTTATAGTATGAAGCATCTGATTGATTGTTTGATGAATTGATTATAACATGATTGAACATACACACTATGTATACAAATTGAATTCATTGAAATTGGTTCAATACAGAACAACCATCAAGATATATTACAATAAAAATCTTTAGTACAGCTAAAGTTTGATTAGAAACTCTTAAAAATTTTATTGCATTTCTGGTTGTATGCTTTAGCCGTCTTCATGTGTACCTAAAAGTCGAGAGTCGAGAGTAGAGAGTAAAAGTCGAGAGTCGAGAGTAGAGACTAAAGTTCGAGAGTCGAGAGTAAAAGTCGAGAGTCGAGAGTAAAAGTCGAGAGTCGAGAGTCGAGAGTAAAAGTCGAGAGTCGAGAGTAAATGACGAGAGTCAAAAATAAAAAGTCGAGAGTCAAAAATAAAAGTCGAGAGTCGAAAATAAAATATCAAGAGTACAAAATAATATAGTGGAAATGATAAATAAAGCCCTTTCTAATGCATACTCCGTATTATACATAGATTTAAAAACATACGTTTGTTGTACACCAGTGTAATTTTAAGCCTGCTTTCCACTAGCCACGTATCGTAACGTTTCGTAGCAAAACGTAACATGGTGCATGCGTGCTTATGAATTTGATGGTCAATAGGTATACTTATATGTATAACAACTTGTATTGTATAAAGCACGCTTGTGCAATCCGTGCTTTATACAATACAGAAAATCGGCAAATGTCGTCGGACATTTTCACGCAAAGTGTTCATGCAATGTTGAAAAATCTACATATAGGTAAGAGAGGGGAAGAAGCTTTTCCTGTTTTCATTTATTTGTAGTAGTTGTGGTCCAGCAAAATTTGATGAAATTGACATGTTGCCAAACGCTATGATTTTAACAATTCTATAAACTTTTTCCTTCCTTTAATATCGTACAATTATCAATGGCTTGTTTGATATATAAAAAGCACGGCAAATTAAATAATTTCAAACAATCACGAAGGCTTGACTCTTCTGACTCTTCTTTGTAAACAAGCATGACCACATGTTAGAGTTATATCGGGGACTAAATCCAGTATATGTTTTCGAACGGCGTGCTCGGATGTCGTAGCGTAATTTTTATATGTACGCGACCCGTGTATAGATATTCGCGCGACGCGTGTTGCATGTCATATTCGGCGAGTATGGTTTGCCGTGGTTTGCATGTTATAGCGATGACGCCTGCAGTGAATATGGTCAGCGTCTTGTTATTGGTGTCGCACATTACGTTAATAAACTTGTTATGAAATGTAAATGCACATGGATAAACAATGGCGGAGAAAGATCCAAAGGATACGGTTAAAGAAGTTGTTTCAATTTTGAAAACGGCCCTCGAACAATTGCAAGACAATAGCGCAAGTTTGAATTTGCACCCTGAAGCTAACTCCGTTATACCACAGTCTCAACAACCAAAAGAAAGTCTGCCACATCAACGTTCATTCAGTGATGCTGTTAGAAGGGATTTTAGGTATTCCGTAATAATAATTTTAAAAATGTGCGTCAATAATGTCATAGAGTATCGAACGGTAATGAAAAGGTTTAATCACATGTTGCTAGTCTAGACGTGGTCGTGCACAAAATATTACACGTTGAATGTAACTATGTAAATTTTAAAAGAATTTCCCCAATTCTGTTAATAGTATTTTAGTTGTATGGCTCTCTCCCATGGTTGTATTTTAACAGCAAAATGTTTACCTCCCTAAAAAATAATTATCAGTTATTTTATTTTTCAGCTTATCGTTTCCAAGTATTGGAGGTGGTGGAAAGAAAATTCCTCTTACAAATTCCACGCGTGAAACAAAGAGGGCTAAAGTGATGTTCCAACCCAGAAAATCTTGGACCCATGATTTCTGCTTGTTATCAGAGCCAAATTGTTATGTTACTCCATCTGTTCAGAAGCTGGCAAAACTCAAAGAAGCAGGATTAGGTATGAAGCACATTGTTTTCCCTGATAAGAAAGCAGTATTTCTAAAAATGAAGCAGGTTCTTCAAACAGAATACCCAAAGCTCACCACTCAAGATGGTGTATTTGAATTTTTGCGAGCAGAAAGGTGGGGTAACCACAGACCATTGATTCTGATCCCGATACCCTCTGCAGGCTACAGCATCTCATATATTAAAGAAATGGTTGGCCCAGGAACTTTGATCTATATAAGACCAATGAAAACTGCCATATCATCAGAAAAACAAGCCGACACTAGCACATCTGATTCACCAACCACTGAATGTATTAAGTGTAACAATATTATACCTATTTCGAATCTTCGTCAGCATAGCTTAGTATGCAACACTTTTAATGCTGCTACAAATGTTAGTTGTGCTGATGATGGTTCATCCATGGCTAGTACCTCTAGCGGGGCAACAAGCAATGATATTTGCTCTAAGGAAGTGGTAACATTGTCTGATGATGATGCTGGTCCCTCAAGAGTAACCTGGTCAACACAACTAAAACAGATATTCCCGGAAGTCAAGCAAGAGGATTTAGAGGATGCTGCTCTACTCTCATCATCATTGGAGTTTTGACTGAAATATAAGAAAGAAGTGCATAATAACAGTTTAAAATTACAGCAGCATCACATTTTCCATATTTGAAGTTTCCCACTAAATTTTCTCAAGGCCTAAAAGAAGTAACTGTTTCTTCCTTCGTAGGCCAAATATGTTGATAATTTGATTAATATTATTGTCTATCACAGTGTTTGCATAATCTCTCTCAATGTTAATCAGTGCAATATTGTTAAGACGCTCTTAAGTCAACGTGTTGCTCAGAGCGCTAAATGACCTCTCTTCTGAACATGATGTAGTTGGGATGATTGCAAGAATCAACATCACTTTTGAAAACTCAGAAAGCATGTCAAATACATCGCTCTCTTTCATCATCTCAAGTATCTTTGACGCTTTCGTAGCTTCTGAGAATTCGTGCTCTTGACGAAAACATGCAAACATTTTTTCCTCAACTTTCAGAATCTCTTTGTAAATTTCATAAAATTTCGCTACAGTGGAAAAGCTCGTTTCCATTGGAGTTTTATTTTGGAAGACGTCTCCAAGAGCATACAATATTTCCTGATCATTCTTCCTAAATCTGTATTCAAGCTCAGAGAGTACCTTGTCAATGGACTGGTAGTACGTATTATCTGGATTGTGGGATTCCGGATTACCTGAATATGACCTTCTGCTGACTCACTCAAAAGGTCTTGTAGGCGTCACAAAGGTTTTTGCCGTGGTGATCTGGCTTCTCTAAACTCAAAGGGAGAATTAACCAGCCAAGTTTTCATCTTTAATCTCATCAATGATGCCATCTGCCACACTAAGCCAAACTGCCACTCACTCCTGAATGGTCGAAGTGTCTCCATGATCATGTTAGCGATTCTTCTTGTTGAAAGGACATCAACATTCTTTCCTTGTAGATACTGACACAAACTATGTGTG
Organism: Xenia sp. Carnegie-2017; assembly: GCF_021976095.1. Classification (NCBI taxonomy): domain Eukaryota; kingdom Metazoa; phylum Cnidaria; class Anthozoa; order Malacalcyonacea; family Xeniidae; genus Xenia; species Xenia sp. Carnegie-2017. The sequence continues at coordinate 2,966,487 of NW_025813436.1, forward strand.
CTGCTGAGGATGACTTTCAGCACGCACAGTCCAATTACGAAATCCATATCACAAACAGCTATCAGTAGTTCTCTGCTATCTGAATAGGTCTTCGCATCATTGTCGAAAGACAATTTAAGAAGAGCTTTCACTACACATTCCATTTGGCCATAAACTGTTTTCACTGCTATCCATCGGCATGACCACCGGGTTACACTTAGTGACTTAAGCGTTTGTTTATAGCCTTCATTTTCTGATTCAATGTCACTAAAAAGGGAGGGCGCTTTAGGCTGGCTTCCAGAAAGTTGTAGAGAGCTTGGATGTTACCCAAAGCGCTCCACAAGGGTTCAATTTCTTTCACGGTATCCTGCAGAGCAAGGTTAGAAGGTGTTCATAGCAATAAACTTAGATGACACAACGTTCAAAAAATCTCTTATGAGAGAAAAATATATGATTTGAACTGTGCAATCACGGAAATGAAATATTGTTTCAAAGATTACAAAATTTGTTTGTTGTAAGAGAAATATTAGCACCTTTTTTAAGAGTTAACAATATTAAAGCTAATGGCTATCCAGGCTTTGGGTAACCGGAAAAGCAACATGGAAAAGCGCTAAACATTTATCACGCAATCATAATGCATGAAGTTCACCAGACTTGTCTTGAAATATTTCATCCAAGAAAATTTGTAACATATGCTAGAACACGAAATCACTTTAATTTAATGCACACGAAGTCGTGGACTAAGGGTGTACAACTATACATGGCAATTTTTACTGAGAGTTTGGGGGGGCGAACAGCACTTTCCCTTGCGATAGTAACTTCTAGTTTATATTAATATATTTCAATGTAGTCTGCTGTCTGCCGCCTTTCAATACCGAGATATACTATTTACCGAGCCGAGGACTGAAGCTCGGACTCGATCTCGGACTCGTGCTTGGATCCAATCTTGGACTAAAATTAATTTTATTTGAAGTAAGTACTTCATATTTCTCACGAACTTTGACAACAAATCATAATCATTTAACAGCAAACAATTTTTGATTTAAAATACTTCATTATATCAACTTAATTGTCTATCAATTAAACGCGTTTTCTGACGTAAATGAGAATGAGAAAAAGTCGTTTGGTTTAATCGACCGATGAATCAACTTGCATATGGAGCATAGATATAATAGTCATAGATTGCTGATGCATACATAATAGCTGGGGCCATCATGAGTGATCGAATATGGTGGCGTTAACAGGGCAAAAGATATAGTGTGTTTGCGCCAGTGAACTCTATTAGTGTATTAGAGTTCATTGGCTTGCACGTGGCGTCACAGCTTTTCTGTCCACCATTGGTGGGCAGTAAAGAACCAACGTGGCAGCTGTATTATTGCCTAGGTACAACTTTTTAACTGGTTTTCTTCAGGAATTTTTAGTGGTGAGGAATGAGAGACTACTTGTTGTGATCTTTGGGCACTGGTATGTTTTGTGAGAAGAGTATTTATAAGTGTTCTTGCTTATTTATCTCATAAATATCTTACTTTGTCCATGTGGGTTGACTTTGTATCATCCACAACGTACTTGAGCAAACTTAATATTCTTTAAAGCATCACGGACTCAAAATAACGTAAAATTCTAAAGCATTGAAATTTTGACACTACATAAACCACGATTTTTTATGAACTTGGTCAATGAAAAGAAAGGCCATTTCATAAAACAATATTTTGTCATTGTATCTTTTATGGAAACTGGAAGCCTGCACGCTAACAATAGCCACCAAATGTTTCTTGCACAAACTCAAACTTAAAATTGTATAGTATTGTGTGTTTTAATTTTCAAAATTCCATTAAAATGTATGATTGTATTTTAAATCTTGACTTAAATCAATCAAATAGTTACAAGTAATCAAATATTGTCTTGGTCAATATCTTCAAGCAGATATATACGCTCTCCCATGATCATAGTTATTTAAACTAATGTGAAATAACTCTAATGTATATCGCAAATACAAAAAAATTGTAAATTCTGGTAGTCATGAATTGTTTAGTCACAGAAATTAACAACTCATGGATATCGATACCAGAAAACAATCTGTGTACAAAGGTGGGAACAACTCATTCAAATTGCTTTACTATACATGGATCCTAGTGACAATGGTCCAAATAATCTCCGCTTTTTTTAAACCCAATGTTAACTACATGAGATGCTGTTGTCGAATTTTCATTGTGAGGTTCTCAGCCTTGGCCACCAAAACATTAATCTTCCAAAAAACCATTAAATAAAAATATTAAGTATTTGTATATAAGACCAAAGCATTAAAATTTCAGACTGTTTATTGCTGGATATTTAATAAGTGTTATTAATATGATAAAAAGTGAATACATGGCAACAAGGGAACCAATCTGCTCATGTATAATCTCATGCCAACAATTTCGTTGTTCCAACTCCAAGTTGTTCCTTGGTATTAAGCAAAATAAGACCAGAGATTTTCCTTGGACAATGTACAGACGTCTCAAAGGTAATTAAAAATAATTAGGTACATTTCTTTTGCCATGTGTCTACATAGCCGAGAAGATTAATATTGAAATGCTCGATATTCGATAACCCGTTAGTCAAAGCTTGCCGCTTCTTTACAAAATAATGATTTTGGTTATTTTGTTGTTTACTTTTGCGCCCCCCTGAGCTTAGGAGCCAAAGATTATGGTTAGCATTTCAACTTTGACATGGCTTCAACTGTAAAGTTTCACAAATTAGGTGCTACATTACTGAATTATGAATATGAAACATTGTTTATAAGCCTTTATTTATTTTTTTTATTGTAAATATGTTACTTTCAGTAATAAATAATAGCTCGGTCTTATTGTTTGACACTAAATACTTTTCAGTCACGATTTAAACGTTCATCATTTGTAGTATTTGTTTGATCATGCTATGTAAATATTTTTGTTCACCCATCTTAAAAACAATGCATTTTTTAGTAATAAGATAGTAGCACTCATTTCAAATTTACATAACACAGCCAAACTTGAGTTCCCTCTAATCATATTACATTTTACAAGGTAGTTTGGAAATATATTTTATCAAAAATGTTTTAATTAAGATATGGTTTTTTTAATTGCTTTTTTCTGCATTTTGCACATTTCCATTTCCCTTTTTTTTTACAGCCACTCTGGAAGATTGGCATTTGATGGATGATACCAAGCATCACATTGTGAACACTGAACATGTTCTTTCTTGTCATTGGGCATCCGAAAAACATAGTAGATTTCTACCTTGATTATTCTGCAGGTTAGATGGCGTAGAACTCGTCTTGCTGTTTTTGGGAATGGATTTATTTTTTTGGACTCCAAGCAATGAACAAAATGCTGGCGCAGACTTGCTTCATCATTTCGTAACATACCATCATTTTTATCAAGCAAAATAGCGATATCTTGCTCATGTATAGTTGTCACATTCTTCCGTTTTGTTACTGGCGAAAAACCATCTATGGACTACAGGACAGCCGTATTTTTTAGTAACTTGAGTGAGGAAACGTGGTTTGAGAAAATTGTAGTTGTGATCAACTCCATCCTAACAACAAGACAACATTTCTCTGAACTATTTATTTTTGCTATATATGTCATTGTGTGTACTCTTCGAAAATAGTTCCGATAACTTCGGTATAGATGATCGAGTTAGATTGTTTTCGTTTTCTTGTATTAAATTTCTATTAAATATATTTGATAATATTGCCTACTGTTATTTCGTTTTTCTTTAAAGCTTCTCTCCTTTTTTTTGCAGTGTTTTTGTCTGAACCATTTTGACAATCTAAAACTTTTACGCCAGTGATCTCAAAAGGGAGTGGTACTTTCACATATTTTGATAATGTACATCTTGAGAATTTGATGAAGCCATTTTCAACTTATAGATGTTCATCAAAATGTCTTTCTGATTATTTGTCTATCTTTATTTGTTTTGTTTCTCAACTGATATAATAAAGACGTAATTTGAAATTATTATGATCTTTGAGATGTGAATAACAACTCGAAACAAAGTGTTATTAAATGTACCAATCTTCCATGGACTTCATTGCAGATGAAATTTTGGTGACAGTATTAGGATTCTGTAATAATTCCACATTTTTTAAGAAGCAGCAGCATCATATAATCTCCAGTTTGTTTCAAAGCTATGCAGGTCGACATTGTACCATCTCAATTTTTTGGCGTTATAAAGCCAAGAAGACAAACTTTTTAGGATTAAATATCTTTGCCAATCGTTCTGTCCCTTTCATGAAAATTTTGCTCGAATCAAAGTTTGTAGAACCATAAGCTAACACTGGGTTAAAATTGCGTTGTTCAAAGTAGAGTTAAGCGCTGGGTTAACTAACCCTGCATGCAGTTATATTCAAAAGATAACCAAATCACACTAACTGACTCGATAAAGTTTTTTAAGTATGCCTCTTTACAATTTACCGCAAACTTTTGGGTTGAATTTGTCGATGTATTCGAAAGAGATTTCCCATTTAAATTTAACACACGAGTTAAAAAGTACATCGGGTAAGGTTTTGTTCTCGTATGTATCGTAAAAAATTTGAGATGAAGCACCACCTACAAAATATTTGGTGATTGCATGACGTGACAACATGATATGTAAAAACTACACTCCATTTTACTGAGGGAAGCAGCTGGTTTATAAGCTCAACAAAAACAGTTAATAGTGCCAATTTATCGTCAGATCGCAACATTAAATTCTTTTATCCTGAATGTTTGTCTTATTGTATTCACATTATTGTGCATGTTGATTTCTCCGTATTGTTATCATCCGTGTAAAATTTAATTTATCATAAGTCCATTTTACACGACATAAACTAACTTAGGTTCAACCAAGATTCAAATTCACATGGGTTACTTTTTCGCGTATACTGAACTCTAAAACCTATGTTCATCCTGGGTGTAACTCAACTCATATTAAAAAGTGGCTAGAATGAATCAACCCCTCGTCGAACCTGGGTTAATAGTGTTAACACGCAAAAAAACATACATAGGTACATTTAACCTGGGTTGAACCCAGATTAGTTGATATCTTATGAATTAGGCTCTAGTTTATATCTACTAACTATAGTTAGTTGCTTTTACTTATAATGTATGATGGACTCATGTACGATTCATGTACAATAAAGAGTAGCTACAAACGTAATATAGGAAATTCAATATCAACTTTATTTGCGACATACAGTCGAACCTCCCGTAAGCAGACACCTTCGGGACCACGACCTGGTGCCCGCTTACGGGAGGGGTCAGCTTACGGGAGGTGTGATTACAACGCTTTAAAGTCTCATATGACTCCTTAGTGACGTAGTCCATTGACAAAATAGAATTTAAAAATTAAACGAGACTTACCTGTAATTTGAAGTTTGATTGTAACTCATGAGTTATTGGACAAGAAAACTAAGGATTCATATGAGATATGCGCACGCAGATCGAGGAATTAGTTTTCAACGCAGCGTGTGATTTCAACATCATTCACAAAAATAGGGTGGGTGCAATTAGATTTAATATACACCAAGTAATGTTTGGTGTTCCACAAATTTAATAATGGGTGGGTGACTCCTTAGTTTCCTTGTCTAATAACTCATAGAATTACAATCAAACTTTTAACTTACAGGTAAGTCTCGTTTAATTTTTAAATTTATCAATAATATTCTCAAACATGTACATTTGATAAACTTTAACAACAGTTCCTGGATGATCTTTGGAAAAACTTTTTAGTAAGCAGCCGAAGTCAGCTTTTGTTAGTTATGGTTTATAATATTTTCAAAACTTTGAAGCATTGGTCCATCCCACCTCTTCCATAACTACCTCAATTGAAACTGATGCTTTATTCACACCGGCAGATGACTTTCTTCTTTTGCGTTGTATCGAGAAACCCTTTATTCCACACAGCTTTATAATCAAGCCATCTCAAAATAGACTCTGTGTTTTCCATGGTATTGAAAACTATTTAAAACATGTTTCGAATTACCTCTAATAATTTTAGTTCTTTTAATGTACTCAATACGGAGTTTGATTATCTGCATCTGGTTTACATAATAACTATTAAAAGCTTTAAATGGTCAAATGAGTATATATACTTTTTATCCTTCCAAGACATATTATCAAGTGATAATTTTTCAAGGATTTGGCACATTTGTGCAAGAATAAAATCCAACACTATGATCAGTTTGTGTTAGCTTTTTTCATTTCAAAGTTTCATTTTCCTGAAAATTTTTAAGTAATCTATCACTATTCGCACATACCAGGGTCTGTTGTACCTTGGTAAGGATTGACGATTTTCAAACACTTCTTTCCAGAGTCTGCAAGCCAATCGTTGTGTCCCAAAAATTTATCTACTGATAAAGCTATTACCAATAATAGCACACTCCTTTTCATATTAAGAGCAACAAATTTCCTTAATCCTTTATTTAATCATATCAGTTTTCGTTTGATATTTGCAATACCTATCTCACCAAACAAGAAGTTGGCAAAAATTAAAAATGATAATCCAGCTATGATTGATAGAAAGCTTTTCCTGCAATTGCTTCCGGATCTAGGATGTATGAAATGTATGCCTCAACTTGGACATTAATTCTGGAGGCAAAGAGGTCAATGTTTGTCTTAACATTTAGATTAGTAAAAGCACTATAAAATGTTTCTATTCAGGCAGCACTTATTGGTTCATCTGGCTTTTTGAGACTCACAGTCTGCATGATTATTTTCCTTGAGGGGTACATGGGCAACTGTGATGCATACCTCATTAAAAATGTGACACTACCATATAATTTTGATAAGATTGTTAAATAATGGAGAATGACTTCTTCCCATTCTATTAAGTGAGTTCTGCACAGTGGTGCTATCAACTAGTACCTTGACATGCATTTTTGAAGCAGATTTTTATGGTAACATGAGTCGAAAATACCCAGCCAGTATTTCTGAGTATTTGATATAATGTTCACTCCTCCAGTTTGCATGCTATTTATGACTCGCCACCAACCCACTGCGGACATAACCATGTGGGTCTGGTCTATACATCAGATTGTTAGATATTTCTGATATTTCTACATTTTATTTCTACCATTGCAGCTCTTTTTTCCACTAGGGCACAACTGCATGGGGTTAGCATAGTTCCCTTTTCTATAATTTAGGGCTTGAGCTATCTCAGTCTCACCCTCTGTAATCTAAAAGTACAAGAGCCCATATATTACCTAAAGGAATGTGGACATGATAAACCCAATAACCTGGGAAACCTCTGATAAGAGATATTCTACCACCAAGTATGTGAGTAACAGCCAACTTCAGATTTTTTGCTTTCTCTAGTCTAAATGCATGAAACAGCCATAATTATTTAGTTTAGAATGAATACAAAATATTCAATGATTTGTAATATTTTTGTATCTAATAGCGTCGAGTCAACGCATTTATAGCTAACACATTGTGTCGCTAAGAAATGCCAATGCATCATTATTCATTGTGAAATTTGTGATCAAGTTGATCAATTTTTTTTCTGCCGTCTGGCAATTCTTTACTGCGCATTAGTACTAATTTATCAGTCGCAAGTGTTTTTGAGTGTTAACAGTGCGGATGTAGTTGTGTTTTTATGGTCAGATTTGTCCCATATTTCAGCGTTAAAGCTAGGAACAAAAAATTTACACTGTTTCTACGTCTGGAGTATTCATCCCATTTTTCTTTTTGCTTTGCTTCTGGCAGTTTTGTTGATCATAGTTTGTTGACAATATTAGCAAGTTGCTCGTTATATTGTCTACAACGTCCTCTTCTTGCTCAAAAATCGTGTAAGATTTTTTAAAGCAAGGCGGCGTCGTGTTTCTGCGACGCTCATATTGCCTTCATTTGCCGAGTCGGCATCACGTTCATTTCGTCGCTGCAATTCCTTTGCATTATAGTAAATCTAAGTTTTTCTACTTCAATTTGTGAAGTCCGACGTTTTTACTCGGTCCTTCTTTTATGATACGTTTCTGACTATTCGATTTTAGTCGTTTAATGGAACAATCCATGTTAGGTTTTATCGTGACATTTACTATCTCCACTTTGTCGACAAGATTAGCCAGCACTTCTGGCATGGACTTCCCTGTTGTCGCTTCATTCATACCGCTTGGCTCGTCTTCCAACAACCATCTTCCAATTCGTCATTCGATGTAATTTTCTTTTATCTTTCGTTGCTATTTTATTCGGTTTAAGAAAACTAACAACCGTACAATCGAGAACTACGCGGGCAACTGATTCCTCGATCTGCGTGCGCATATCTCATATGACTCCTTAGTGACGTAGTCGAATGACGAAATACAATTGATTCCCCTTGAACGTATAAACGCGTGGAATCTCAAGTCCGTACCCAGCTCCGCGATTTATTCGTTTTCCATTTACTGTAGCACTTGAAGAGTTTGATGCACGCTTCAAAAATTTGCTCACGTACTTAGCCATGTTTTTGAGTATATGACCAACAATATCAACACTTTCATTAACTGTATTGACATGAAATACGACGTTGGTTTCTGTTGATCCCTGTGATGATTTAACAATTGCCACAGCGTTTGAATCTTTTTTTTTCTGGTTCCCATCTTAACTCATATTTTTCGTTTATTTTTGGTTCCCAAATACCCATTTATTCATGGTATACTCGTATGAATGATTCTACGTTAATGCAAGTGTCCATTTTTTCCGTGCATGTGTTTATAACACCTTGTCAAGATTACACGTGTACAGACCTAATACGCGTGTAATATATCATCACAGACAATCTGTTTAAACATCAACAAAATATACGCTGAGAAGAAGGTTCATCATGTCCTGCACTGTTTGCAGAGCAGCGACATCTTATGTATGTATATTTTGTGAACAGCCTGTGTGCAACAAATCGACATCGTGTTCTCGTTTTGCTCCAGAAAACGTCAAAAGGATGGGTGGCTGGTTTCAAAGTGGCTTCATGTCGAAAATGGTGGGAGGAAGTTGAACAGCACCAACAAATAAAATTAACAGCGCAAAAGGCCACTAAAAATACAAAAAACGAGAAGCACAAAAACTAAGATGTTAGCTCATCTCAAAGCTCGCACTTTTTCAACAATTCTCAAGAATAAAGAATCCATTCAAGATGAGACAAGTCGTGTAGCTAGTCAGGCTATTCGGAAAAGGCAAAATCCACAGAAATTTTCAGACATAAACGAAGAGAATCTAATGTTCTTGTGAGTGGTCCCATGCTGCAAGAGGAAGCAAAACTCATTGCCCAACATCTTAGTGATAATGAATTTCAAAGTTCAAACGGATGGCTTGAGAAATGGAAGAAAAGGTACAATATCAAGGAAATGAGAATCACTGGTGAGGACGGTGATGTCAGTGAAGAAACGCTTAATAGCTGGCAGGAGCGTGTCAGGGAGTTGACAAAGGGATATGTGTATGAAAGTGTGTAGCATATGCAGGGGCGGATCTAGAGTATGTCAAATCCGTCGCGCGACTGACGTTTGAAATTCAAAAATTACCTATTCATATTAATTAAAAACATTAATTATTATTACTTTATTATCGCATTTACTTTGTGATAAAAATCCAGCTTTATTTATTATTGAAAACTAATGACTAATCCAACGAATATCTCGTTGGTAACCAGATTAGTTGAATTTTAATTGACCTGGAATAACCTACTGATAAGCGGGGTGGCTTGACTGGTTCGACGGATAAAGGAGTCTATGAACGCCAAAAACGCTTATTTTATTGGTCAATGGCCAGATCAGTGGACAGTCTGGAATGGTCTCGACTGATATAGGGGTGGCCGGACGTATAAGGGAGTCCAATTGCTATCTTACAATTGGTTCATTTGAATTTTTGTTTTATTGTGATTGGTTCGACGGATTTCGACTGATAACCAACTGAACTAACATAGTCAAGCTCACTGTCTGAATTGAATGTTTGATCGTTTCATAGTAATTTTTATAAGCATGATAGAAACTAAACTACAATCAGATGGAATTTATGGAAATCTTTTACAAATTCATATATTGACATGAATGCTGCTGTCCAAACCGTGAATTTTTTCAAGAGGGTGAAAAATTTATGGATAAATTGTAAATGCTTGGCAAAGACGATCTCGCGAGCGACATTTCAGTCATTGATGTTCAAAAGAAAGCCAACATTGTTTTGAGTTTTATCAGCAGAAATTTACATCCAAAATCGTAAGTAAAGGACAACTGAAGTGTATGCATGAATGTAATATATCAAAGTCAATTTATGCGAGTGTGTGATGCGATTTATGTCAATATGGCGTATGGTAAGCAGATTGATGCTTCTAAAATTGTTGTTGCCGACGGACTTTTATATGGAAAGCCATAGTGGACAAAAGTAGTCGAGAATTTTTTGGAGTCGAGTTTTTTTTTTTTACAGTCGAGAATTTTTTTTTACAGTCGAGATTTTTTTTTACAGTCGAGATTTTTTTTTACAGTCGAGATTTTTTACAATCGAGATTTTTTACAGTCGAGATTTTTTATAGTCGAGAATTTTTTACAGTCGAGAATTTTTTACAGTCGAGAATTTTTTTACAGTCGAGATTTTTTACAGTCGAGATTTTTTTTTACAGTCGAGATTTTTTTACAGTCGAGATTTTTTTTTACAGTCGAGAAGTTTTTTGCAGTGTCAAGAATTTTTTGGCAATTAAAAATCAAAAACTAAGTCTGATTATAAACTTTGAGAAAGATAACGAAACTTTTTCATTTCATTACTGTGGTTTTATTAGAAATGTCAAACGTCTCAAGAGCTGTCGACGAAGATTTAGAAAATTTGTTATTATCGATACAACACTGTATAGAACGTATAGATAGGAACGATATTCTTGGTAACTTCAATTTTTTAGAACATTTATGTGATCGCCTTGAAGGACATATTCGAATAATAATGGCCATCTCCTTAGTCCTTAGAAATCAACAACATCCCATATCGCCGCTCATAGCAAACTTACTCAATATATTAAGAGAAAAACTTTAATTTCTGCGAACACAGATTACTTTATGTAATGAGGAAGTTGCGATACGTTGTAGAATTCCAGTCCCGCAAGAAGCAAGCTCTGGAGGCAGACGTAGATACATTGTTACAGCAGACCAAATTGAAGAATTACGCAGTACGGGTACGAATTGGAAAGCCATTGCCAGTTGCCTTGGAGTGAGTGCCAAAACTCTTTACAGAAGAAGAATAGACTATGGTATAGCAAACACTTACTGTGACATAACAGAACAAGAGCTTGAACGATACATTAGAGATATTTTAAGATTGACACCCTTCTCTGGCGAAACTTACGTAAGAGGAGCTTTACGTGGTCGGGGTATTCATATCCAAAGGTGGAGAGTTAGGGAAGCATTAGAAACTATTGACCCTATTAACCGTGCCATAAGACGAAGATACGCTATACAAAGGCGGGTGTACAATGTGAGGAAACCAAATCATCTCTGGCACATTGACTCCAATCACAAACTCATCACTTGGAGATTTGTCCTGCATGGTTGCATCGACGGCTATAGCAGAACTATTATTTATTTGAAATGCTTCACGAACAATCTTGCGCATACTGTTTTGCAATGTTTTGTCAATGGTGCACAAAGATTTGGGATTCCATCTCGCGTACGTGGCGATAGGGGGGTGGAAAATGTACACGTTGCACGGTTTATGATAGCTAATAGAGGTCTAAACAGAGGAAGCTTCATAGCCGGACGCAGCGTGCATAACCAAAGAATTGAGCGCCTTTGGGCGGAGGTGAATAGAGTGAGTTCCTCCTATTATAAAGATCTATTCCAATTTATGGAGGAAAGCGAGCTTCTTGATGCGCACGATGAAATCGATTTGTATGCTCTGCACCATGTTTACATTCCTGCAATACAAGCCTCACTCAATGAGTTTGTCAACCAATGGAATCATCATGGACTTCGAACTATGCGGAGTATGTCGCCCCTAGCACTATGGCGTTCTGAGCTTAATGAAACTGATTTAACAGACGTTAATATGGATAATGTAAATTTATATGGCATTGATCCTGATGGCGCGGTAGGTGATATCGAAACGGACAATATGGTTGTTGTCCCTGAAAATTAAGTTGAGTTGACCGAAGATCATGTCAATGAAATACGCCGCCTTGTTCCGGAACCTTTAAGTGATGACGGCAATCACGGAATTCACCACTACCTCACAGTTCGTCAATATTTGCAAAATATTTTTCAGGAACAATAGAAACTATTTAATGAAAGATTATTAGAATGAATTGAGCCTTAAAAATATACCATTTTATCAACAATCGTCGTAACTGCATTTCACATATTAGAACACAAACATATTGAACATATTAAAATTGATAACAGAACACTATAACAGAACATATTTGAACATATTAAAACTCTTGATAACAGAACACTATAACAGAACATATTTGAACACATTAAAACTCTTGATAATAGAACACTATAACAGAACAGTTTTATACGTACGTATACAGTATAGTATAACTTCAACCACAACATTGTTGTTTAATTGTTCGTCTTTATCCATTATCTATTAAACTATGTAAAATGACCATGCAGCTTCTCGTCGAAAAATGTTATTGAATTCCTCGGACAGTTCGTTGTATGACTGGTAAGTTGATGGTATTATCAGTAGAGGAGCACATGTGTGCGCAACAGGTCGACGTGCGTTTCCTGATTCATCACTAAATGCAACCTCGATTGAATCAACTGCAATGATGTTGCTACCAGTAACATAATGGAGAAAAACACTAATAACGTTGTCGTCAAGAGATTTAACAAACCGCTTTAAATGAGAGAAGCATTCCCGTTCGGCATCAGAGGCTGGGCTTGAAATAAAAAGCTTGCAAACCTTTTTCTGGTTTGGCTTTTTTGCTTCATAAAAACTCAGCAAACTCTCAACAGTTTCAAATTGCTTAAAACCTTTCAGTTGCTTCAGGATCGGTAACCATGCATTAGCCACGTATTTTGGACGCTGTATTATTTCTTGATGAGCTAACTCCTCAATAATTTTTGGCATCGAGCTCTTTTTAATCACCCTGCGGCACTTAAAACTTGAAAGCACGTCAGCTACATCTTCGTCCAATGACGGGTCGGGGCCTTCATCACTGATACTTCTTTTTAAAGTGTCACTTTCGTCCTTTGATATATATTGATGAAAAGACTCTACTAGCCAATCCTTAGGAATCGCGTCCTCCGAAAAAAGACAGGAAGCAATAAATGCACTGGACAAAGTAACAGGAAAATATCCAAAGTTAATAAATCCTGCAACAAGAATACGAGTAATACTTTTCCATTCACTCTGTTGGTAGTCACGACGTATAGCTGGGACTTTTTCGGAAGCACCAGTAGCCAGTGAGTTATAAAACTCTCTCCAAAATATGCTAAGCGCCTCTCGTTTTACACCAGAACCTCTTCCGTTTTCGATATCTCCTGCTTCGTCGATAAATACAATCTCTAGGCAACACGACAAAATACTTTCGTCCTTGAACGCAATAATCATGTCTGCTAACACATTGTGGCGGTTGATGGCGATTTCCTTAACCAAACGATTGTCTTCATGAAGCTGATTACCACTGTACAATTCACCATCTGCATCAATATTTACGTCTCCATCATCTTTCAAATCAAATAATATAGCACTTTTTACAATCACAAAAAAACAAAGATTTTTATCAGGCATAAGTAACAAATTTATTTTTATAACACTTTTGGTAAAAGTGAGTGATTGATGTCTGCAGATAAAATTTATCACAGTTTAATAAAATTAATAGTAGTACTAATAATAACAATAATAATGCAAGGACTAATAAGGATACTGATGGATAAATGCTAGGGTACTTGGGATACAATTAAAGATAACAGACAAAAAATATTCAACTAGTTTGTATAGTTTCTTTGGCATACTCTATATAAATAAAAATAAAAATAATACTGATGATGATGATGATGATGATGATGATGATGATGATGAATATTGTGGAAGACTTAAGGAAGATATAAGGATACATTTAACTATTTGTATTTCAAACAACATGGTTTTAGCGGTTTAATTGTTTTTATTATAAACTATTTAATGTAGTTGTGATTATTTGATTCTTTAACTGGGTCAATAACTTTAACAATGTCTGACTCATTTTATTTTCATACGCATGTAAACATCAGTTACCTTGTAAATCAAATGGTTCTTCCAAGTTTGTTTCAAACAATTCACACTGGTTGTTTTGCATTTCAGTAGAAGGTTCAGTATTGGTCATATCTGCATCAGCATCATCAAGCTGCTTATCATTAATGGCTTCATGTTGCTTCAAGGCTTCATCTATGACCACAGTAGCTTGATTTGTTTCTCCAAATTGAACTTGATTTGCTTGACAAATTACAATATATGAATAAGTGTTTATGACAAATACTGAAATATAGACATTACACAATTTTGCTCCTTTCAATGTATAAAAAGCTCTATATTATATATTTTAATCTTTTTTCATCTCAAGAACACATATATATACTGCTATAATTATATATATACTAATTATTTATATAATTAATATATATACTACTGAATTTTCATAAGATTTTACTAAAACAATAAAAAGAATATTTTCTCAAATCCCACCTTGAAAATTGTTAGTTAAGATTTCATTAAGACTTGAATCATTTGATAGCCTCCATAATTCATCATCCTCAACATCGTCAAACACATTTTCTGGAAGACCTTTACCTTTTTTATTTGTAGGCTGATTTAGGGTTTGTCTACATGGCCTAATATAAACTGGTTTGTTGTTGCTAAAGATTCTGTTGATTACAGAACCACTCTTTGTGAAATTCAAACGCACTGATGATGTGTCCATTTTCCTGCAGAAAAACTTTTCCTCCTTGACGAGGTACATTCTTGTCATCTGGACCTGATAGTGAGATAAGATCACGGGAGAATGGCCCAGTACTAACTTTTTTCGATTTAGAACATTTTCTCCGACGATTTGATCTCATAGTTGACCGTTGGTCACCGAAATATCTTCTGGTATTGTAGGAAGGAGTTGCCAGATGTGAAGAGGAAGCTGTGACGGATGCATGATTTGTGCAGTGCGACTGCGTTGTATTACTTGGTTGATTTACTTCCATACCTGATGATGATGAATGTTGTCCAAACATCTTTCTTACTTCATTCTCAACCGAGTCGTGAACTTCAACACTAGCATAGTTATTGGAAGATGCCTCGGTACTTGCCAAGGCATCCGACAATTCTTCGATACGGTTAAATATTTGCGAAAGTATCTCTTTTGCGCCTGATGAAGATTCAGTCGCCATATTGTTTTTAATGCGCCTATAAACGCGGAAAAAATTGTTGCGAAAAAAATGTCGACTGTAAAAAAAAAATTCTCGACTGTAAAAAAAAATCTCGACTGTAAAAAAAATTCTCGACTGTAAAAAAAAATTCTCGACTGTAAAAAAAAAACTCGACTCCAAAAAAATTCTCGACTACTTTTGCCCACTATGGCTTTCCATACTTTTAGCTATGATTTCTTTAGTGCTTGGGGAATCGTGGCCGTTATATGGCAGCGAAATCATATATTCCTGCAAATATATTTCAATGGACAAAAAATCTGTAGCCATAAGGCGCCATACTATTATTTACTTTATCATAAACCAATGTTTGGGGCTTTTCAGTTTATGATCATTGATCATTCAATCATTGGACAGTTATACTACACATTGTTTAAGATTTGAGAAAACTAACATTGATTACATGAGAAGCTGTTTACTATAACCTGTGATTTTGAGTCTTCTGATCCATGAAGCTTTTTATTTTGACAATTTGACTGGAATCGTATTAAACCTGAGTATTTCAAATACATGAAATGTTGTCCCATGTCACATATTGTCCCCTTTTCTAACTGAACACCACATGTAGAGATGTAAAGGTCGGTTAATCTAGGGCTCATACCAGATTGTCTGCCATAAATTCCAAAGGGCTATTGATGTATGAAAAGCATTTTCTATAAAGTAAAAATGTCTTCCTATGTATGCAGATAAACCTTGAAATTTGGCAAAACAGCAAACTATTTTTCATGATCACTAGGTAATTTTTCTGATGATCATTATAATTTCTAAACTAAATTATTTCAGATTTACATTTAAACAAGCTTTGATCTTATGAAAAGATATTTATCATAACCAGTAAGCATGACACATGAACCAATTTTAACATTTATGTAATTGCAAAATTAAAGACATGTTGGTTACATTCTGTTTGTATTTGCAAATACAATGCTACTAGTGATTGCTATATAGCACACCTTGCATATACTTACAGAAGATAATAGTCTAGTGAAATGCCTAATAAACATTTATGGCATTAAATTGTCCTTAACTGCAAATTTTCACTCTGATAATTTTTGCTTAATCTTTGGCAGAAAAAAAATTTTTAGTTTTTTCTCATAAGGTGAATTTGCTGGGACTGATATGGAGATGGGTGAAGGGTTACAATAAACTTACATGGTTTGAAGTCTGAGCTTTTCTATATGTATGAACTGTCACTTGTAGTACCAAATTTCTAACTTAACTCATTACATAGAGGTTTAAATGGGGGTCTCTAGGGGGGTCTATGCCTGACAACTTGGTAGAAATTTTTAAAAACTATATCTGTTTTTGAATAGCATTATTGTAAAATGAATTTTACGTTCCTAGACATGTTAATGAGCCATATATTTGGCATGATAATGAGCCTAAATATTTGGCAAAACATTCAAGTATTGTTCACTTCATTTTTTTTTGAAAAACACGTAAGCAAAATGTGTTGTTTTTACGCAAAAACGATGCCCACAAAATACATTTTGTATTGCTCCTAAACGCTGAAAATGGCATTTTCAAGGCTCTGAAATTCAAAATTTCTCAGGGGAGAATGCCTCAGACCCCCCCAGGTGCGTAGCGCCTTCGACGTTTTATGACTGATGTTTGAAAAATCCTAGATCCGCCCCTGAGCATATGGACGAGACTGCTCAGTTCTGGAAAGCGCTTCCAGAAAAGTCTTTCTGACGCTGGAAAAAGATGTCGAGGAGGAGAAAAAGCAAAACAACGGTGCACATGGGCATTTTTCGTTAATGCCATTGGCGATAAGAAAAGAGCCTGTTGTAATTGGCAAGAACGAAAAGCCAAAATGCTTTAAGCACTTAAAGGACAAAACTAAACCATGCAAGTGCCGCTATTTCGTTAACTCGAAAGCAGGAATGAAGACTGAGATTATGTGTTGACTAAATTGAATGGACGATTAAAATTAGTCAATTTTAGACAATCATTCTGTTCCTTGACATTTGACAATGCACCCTGTCATCCGCATGAACTTAAGGTCAGTTTTCGAATGTTTCTCTGACCTTTTTGCCAAAAAATACAACATCGAACACACAGCCTCTAGATGCCGGAATAATTGAATTGTGGAAGACTAGACGAAAGTTGCTTCGCTTTGTATATGTAGCAAAGTAGGTCAAGAAAATGCAAGTGTGATTGTGAAGTCTGTTCATCTTCTTCAGGCTATTCAGTGGGGAAAACAAGCTTGGGATGAAATTTACTCTGAGACAATTCAAAAATGTTTTTGCAAAGGTGGGAATGTACCCAGGAAAATTAGGCGATGATGACGATGATGATCCCTTTAAAAGTGAAGAGATGATTAATTTGAATGAGCTAAGCTTGATAATTAGTAATGACTGCTGTGCTGAGCAATACATTGATGCAGACGACTATGTCCCATTCTGCGATAGTTCAATCAACATCGAAGATTCCAACTGGCAACGAGAGAAGACCTTGACAACGACAAAGGCGCCTTTGAACAAGAAGGCGATGATTTCGACGTGCCTTTGAAAGAGCCCGAAATTAAAACAACTACCATAGGAGAAACTGGAGCAGAAAATCTTTTAGATTTCGCGTATTTCAAGGGCAACGAAGAACTTTCCCAAGCTGTACTAAAAGTTAATGACATTCTTACAGACATGTGTGATGCGGGAAGAAAGCGAGTTCTCATCACAAATTTTTTCAAACCATCTTAGTTCAACTAAATAGTCTAATGTCCATAACGGCAATATAGATATTAAATCAGTTATGTTTACATGTTATCTAGAGACACAAAGATTTTATGGTGCAGTTTTTGACTTAATACTAGCTATCAAAGTATATTTATCATTCAAAACATTAAAAGAATTGATTACAAATCGCTGTGTTACATAAATAAAAAAACTCTAAAAATCTGTTTGGGGTCCTCCAAAACAAAGTGTGCCAACCAAGTTACTAGGCAATTTGTAAAATATGTGCGAAATTCGTTTTAATATAGATGCAAAACCAGGACAGTTCTGGACAGTTGCAAAACCATCACGTTCAAGCCAATCGATTGTCACAGCCCGATAATGTTTATACCACTTATAATAGAAGACCAGGCTCTCCACAGCCACAAACAGGTCACCCTCAAAGAACTAGACACACCAAGACCTGGACATCTACTGACCGCAACAACCTGGGCACCTACTGACGCCAAGATACCCACAATATCCGCAAGGACTTGGATATCCACCAATTCCTCAACCTGGGTATTCAACTACATCTGGGTCCACACTATTTCAAACTGGTGCAATAACACAAAGTGGCACCCTTAAAATTATGAGTTTATATTTTGTAAAGATACAAAAAATGCAAAAACCTGCTTTGGGTCCTTCCTAGTAAGATTCGGTCTTAAAGTGGCATTTGGCAACCGGACTACAAACAATAACGACAATTGAAGATCGAAGAACATATTTGTAAAATGCGATGAGAAAAGAAGTATCTTCAACAACAATAAGACAACGACTTCTGGCAAGAGGCTACAAACTTTCCAGTTGGTGTAAGTATGCTAAGAGCTGGTCAGATTGGGCTATGGAAAAGTGCAGTTTTCAGATTAATCAATTGTTGAAGCCAATCATCGAAAAAAAATTGTCAAACATGGGCTGTCATTCAGAATGTTTTGTTTATCATCGAGGATTGCTTGGAAACAATAAAGAAGAAGTTATAGATGAATTACAACAATCATTATCGACAAATGGGTTGACACTGATGGCCATTACACCGAACCAAGATTTTTTAACGACTCAGCGACATGTGTGTGTGTTGTAGGGGAGAGGGTATATAGCCACCATGTCTCCACGTTCCGCGTTCTCATCATAGTTCACGCGACACGGCATTGCCCGAAGAACTTTTTATCATGCGCAAAGTCTGTCAAAGGTATTAAAAGAGTCCCCCCCCCGCCGAATGAATAATAAAGACGACTATTAATCGAGATGCAACTTTAATGTTTCAATCAAAAAATTGAATGCATTGTTTACATTTTTATTAATACAGTTACTTTAAATAGCATTAATACAAGTCTTGTGCAACTAGATCAAGTAACTTTATTGTGATATGCACGATCGAGACTAGCTCCAAACGCCATGTTCAAGCTTTCAAAATAACTTTTAAGCGAACAAAAAAACATAACATTGAAATATTTCAGGATTCTTCCACACAAGTTACATGACGCACTAGGATATCCTTGTCATGGACATAAAAAACTCTCTGGTATAAAATAGCAGATTAAAAGAAAAAAATAAAAGCATCAAACATGTCGGATTACCCGTGGGGATAATTTTCTTTTAAACAAATCTTTACCAAAATGCACATTATAGTTCTATTGCTCAGTCTCGATCGATGAACTCCGGTTGTCCATTAGTTACGATGCTAATAAACATCTCGTCAAAGAGTTTTCACATGTCAACGAGCATCATGGTGAATTCTAATAGCAATTACTTTGAAAAACCCAAGAAAATTCACCAATGATTCGTCGCACGCCGCCACTTAACGTAAGAAACTTACACATGAAAACAAAATCACAACAAATCTTTATAGCTATAAAAGTTTGCACAACGATTCTTTACAACACGTGAAAACCTGTTAAATATCATGTGAATTCTCCGTATTTTATCGTCATCGAGAAAAATAGAGAACAACCTGAAATTTACCAAGTTCTACATGCGCAAGCTCATAAAGCTACTGCCTAAAGTTATTAGTACATACTATTTAGCCATTAAAAGGAATTTGAAAAAAAATAGAAACCTGCAACAACTTCTTTTCTCAACGAAAGAACTCAAACTTTAACCTCCAAACCAAGAGGGGGACAACTTTTCCATTATCTTCCATCTCCACAAACCTACCTCTTCCCACCAGGTGGGGCGTGGGAGCCCTGACCTGATGCCCGCGGGAGTGCTCCCGCGTGCCTGCAATCAGGCAATTAGTACTGAGAGGCGTAGTTCGGTTGGCTGAAATCAGGCAGGGAATTCATATAACCCTGGTCGCCCTGATACGTAGAATCCTGAGACAGCACGGCATCGCCTTGGGATTTTAAATGATAATCTTCAGCCAAATAACTGTCCTGTAATGAACAAATACAGACAGATTACAAGGCATATGTTAAATCGGTCATCACCAAATGAATTCTTCATACTCAAAATATTGAGTGAAACACTTGCTCAACTGAAACGGAGATTGTGTAACCACTTTGTGCAACAATTTTCCTTATATCTTAGCAATAACTTAGCTTATGAGAATATGAGAAAACGATACGTATGTTAACGGCTGAAAGGACCGTACTGAAAAAATATTTTCATGACGTCTCAAAAGCGACCAGAGGCCGAGCAAAATATTTTTCATTAAGGACCGACCTAAACAGTAACAATTTTATTTTATTTCTTTCACAATGAAGTATTTCACTTTGTAAAATGGCAGCTGTGAGTTGTTGAGACCAAAAAGTTCACTTTGTCCGGACATTAAAATTCAATCGCACTATGTTAGCTAAATAGCATTTTGCTTCATCCTTACACATTTTGCATGGCTTGTATATCAATTTAGAAACTCCACTTTGTAAACAAATCTATGGCAAAAAATAACATTTTTTGACCACGGTCAATATATCGTAAAAAAGCCGCTGGTGGCTGAAGCCAATCAGATTGCCATCCTTTGCAACATCAGGTCACCGCTAAGACATTTGGAAAAATTCACGCAGTAGATACAACAACGTCACAGAAGTTCAACCGTGTGTTCCAATGTGCCTCAACACTTCAGATTTTGTCTTCGCTAACTAATATACATGAAAAATTTTCTCAATTCTGATTGGTTAAGAGCAGTGCAATTTATCGTAAACACAGGGCAAAAATGCGAAACACCGGGGAATTAATTTTCGAAAAATGTGCTCCTGATTGCTTGCTCAAACAAAGAAGTGATCTAAGAGCCAATCAAAATAAAACATTTGAAAAGCAGGAAAGTTCAATTAATGTAAACAAAGCAAATACAATGGCCGGCATAAGTTTTAAGTAAATTTTCTTTGGCGAACGAGTTTCAAGTTCACCATTTTAAAGATGTTTCTGGATACAAATATGAACACTGCTAAAAGTAGATGACTTGTTCTAGCAGTGTATGTGGAAACTATGGTGTTGTGAAAGTAATATCCGACGGAATTGAAATATACGAGCCAGTCGATATTTATAACTTGCCGGCTGAAATGTACGTACGCTGTAGTTATAAGTCAAGAGAATTGAGAAATTTTTTCACGTATATTATTAATAAGTAATAGCATGGTTTCTCGTGCAATTTGGAAAACAAGCACTCGTCCTTCAGACTTGTGCAATTTTGATAGTCTTTGAAAAACAACTTGTGCATGTTTTTTTTCCCAAATCGCACTCGAAACCATGCTATTGCATATACAAAGCACGCATACTGCGTGCTTTAAAATTACCACAACGATTAACTTATTTATGCCATTTGAATTTTACCTGAGACAACTCCGGTTGTGAGAGTGGTTGTGACGCCATTGGTTGACTCATTGACATACCACCTTGAGTCAATGGCCCTTGGGACAGTGGTTGTGAAGCATCCTGTACACGAAAATTAAGAATTAAAACGAGACCGGTTAACGCAAACTAAAGTTAACTCAATCCATACAAACCCTACCTCTAACCATGACTAGTCATACACATACAAAAGACTACCTTTAACCATGACTAGTCATACACATAAAAAGACCACCTTTAACCATGACTAGTCGTAACACATACAAAAGACTTCCTCTAACCATGACTAGTCATACACATACAAAAGACTACCTTTAACCATGAGCAGTCATACACATACAAAAGACTACCTCTAACCATAACTAGAAATACTCATTCAAAAGACTACCTTAAATCATGAATACTCAAAAATTTTCAAAATTCGACTAAAAAATCGGTTAAACATTCCCACAGTTGATGATTTGAAAGACTATTTTGAACCCATATGGTTACTCCGTTAATCATACCTGACTAGCCTGACTGGTGTTCATATGGGCAGCATAAGGCGTGTGATTAGATTGATGACGATTGCCAGAACCTTGACTACGGTTGCTACGATACTGATTTGGGACATGTTGTTGTCTTACACCTGCCATTGGACGACCTTGCATTGCAGCCTACAATATATGGTGATTCCTCTCATCACAAATTATTAAAACACAGGAAGTGACCTTTCTCGTGCGTCGTAGACGAAATAATTTAAGCCTTTTTACATATCTGCTATACCGGAGATTAGTCAGGCGCGAAAAAGATTCGGATAAGAAAAATCTCTTACAATTATATTAAGTCTCTCCGCCTAGAAAGTCTCTCGCTATTATTCTGAACAAACGATTAGTCCCTAAATAGTTTCAATCACGAATGAATCCAAGATGATTTTGTAGGGAGAGTGCTTTCAGTTGAAATAAGATTTTGATGGCTATTTCATGGAGGTCGCCGTGCCACGTCACTCTTTTTAAATTCTGTTACTCTTATATCATGATTGAGAGATATTTTTTGGATGCGTGCTCCGTCAAACACAAAATCCAATTGCTTTTGCATAATTTTGCTTGATTTGTCAGTGTCTTTTGAGGAAATCTTCCACCCTTCCCAAACCACTCTATCCAAGGCTGGGGGTGTATACGCCTCTTTATCCCTCAAGTACATCCAACTCTGGTTTTAACTGAAAATAATTTGAAGTACTTTTGAAGTGACTTAGGAAGGCTATAACATTTAATTAGAAAGACCTTTTGCTAAAGAATGTGTGTCAACTAAGATACATTTCGCCTTAATTACAGCAATTGAACAAAAATACATCTCGAACGACAACTCCTATAGTTTTGTCCCATTATTGGCTGAACCCAAACATGCAACTAAATTTTAATCAACTCCCCCTTGAAATAATGCGTGTTTTTTTAGGGGCCGATGTTTATTTTGTTTCTTATCAGTAAAAAAACGTGAAAAAATGCTTAGTGTCGTTTTTTGTGTGTAGCCACAGCAAATCACAATATCAAAAACTTGCAGCTTTGCAAGTCATCGCAAACATCAATTTTATTTCGTTTACGTCGAATAATACGTGAAACTTGATGCACCTGTTATGTACACTCTGGTCACAGTGATTTGGTGAGTAAAACAAGAAGGAGATAGGAAATAAACATAATTTCTTGTGAGTCTTAACGCATCACGTAATCTTCACGGTGTAGCTTAACATGAACTCATAATGACAATGCATCAAAACACACAACACATGTTTAATACGGTGCAACGCATTGTTTAAGTATTGCTCGGTTCACTATGGTCACAGTTCTCTGTGTTTTTGTGTTGAATTAAAAACAAAAAGCAATTCAATCTGTTTTTCTTTCGAAACTTAATCACAAATAATATCTTTACCATGAACATTAAGTCGTTATAAAATGAAATCTGAAATGTTTCAGCTGGTCACTTCATTTGTAATGTGCTAAGCCTTTCTGCGTTGAAAGCTTAAACAATCATCAATATTTGTAATCAGTACAAAACTATTTAAAAATACAATGGGAAAATGACCAAACAGCACAGCGCCCATTAGCCCAAAATTGCCAAACATATATATGTATCGCTTCAGTTTAAATGTAAATAAATAACATGTCATATCGTGAGTTGATTGATCGGTTGAGTAAACGACATATTACATATCATACACGCCAGAAAATTATTTTGACAGACAAGCTGTTGACAATTTAGAATTTATACCAAAAAATGTTTTTCAGTAAAAATTTCAATGAATTATATACTTCTAAATACATGTGAATTCATATTTATATCAACTTACGATGTAAGCACGTGAGCTAAGTCGCGTGACATCAAATATATACAGGAGCGTTCGAGAATTGGTGTGAATTTCACAACGATTGCGGTCTTTTTCCATGAAATATAGACATTAAAACGTGTACCCAAGTCCTATAATTTAGAACGCCTTCTACTTTTTCTGTTGTGTGCACCCCTGATTCAGTAAGGGTTATATATACGGTAGTATGTTGTGTAGCAACCCACATGTACTTATTTTTACACATTTTGTGCTTTAACATTAAATGTAACATAATTAGTTTATGCCACAGAAAATATTTTCGAGGAGAAACACATTAAGCAAGAATCGACGACGATCGATCGACAAACAAATACAAGTCTACAAGACGGAACTGAATAAATATGAATGCCATATAAATCATATTTGAATATTCATAGCATTTTGTACAACCTTTTCGTGAATGATTCTTGTCGTTTTAGGTTTTAATAATACTCCAGTGATATATTTTTGATGACACAATTTTTATTGTTTATTTCACGATTGTTTTCACATCAACTGCCAAGCTTATCGGCCTGCCGTGATATGCATAGTTCTCATTTTCTTTTTTATTTGTTTTACACATACGTAATAAGACTGGAGCTTTGCATCATTGAAATATGTTCTGGATTTTTATGCATTTATATCAATAAAATAGCTTTTTAGGAACAGTTTTTGCGAAGATCTTTCACTTCTCTTTGCGACACTGAGCTATATGTATATTCGCAGTCTGTGCATTTTCATGTCATGAAAAAATGCCTCCAAAAAACATTTTTATCTTTAGTAAATTGCTCAATTTTTACGAAACTTTATAGGCTTGTGTATATAACATGGAACTACAATATTAATAGGCGGTTTGAACTTTTAGGTATGCCTGCAACTTTTAAAACTCGCGCGGATTTTTATTAATTTTTGTCTTTGCTTTCAAATTTCTCAGCAATACTATGACTTTTGGCCGATTTTTTTCGACATTCTATCATTTTGACTCATATTCTTTACTTTCGATGATATTTTGAAATATTATCGCAACGTTTACATTCAAATTTAATAAATATAAAAATGCTATTTTTTGAAAATTATTTTATTAAAGCACTGGCGCGACCTGCAAGAATGAAAAAATCTGGCTTCTATTTACTCCCCTGACTGATCGATCCAGATGCATTGTAGTTCAATGATCACAGCATAACGGCCATTTTGTGGGTCAAGAAAATGGCGGATTTTGATATTGTACTCAATGCGACTAAGAACTAAGACAAACGATAATAATCGTCAATAAACATTATCAATCGAGTTTTGATAATGTTTATTGACGTAGTGATGTAATTGAATTCAGTGCGACGCAAGCTTAAAACCTAACGACGTAAACATACACAGTGCAGCGCAGGGCATATTGGTTGACACAAATTCATTAAGCAGCAGAAATATTTTACTAATGCGAAGTGGTGCGAACATCCCAAACACCAGACAATGCAGAGTAGTAAAACAATGACTTACTTGATTGTAATAGTTATGAGGGGGTTGTGGGGGCATCGGGGGGATAAACATCCCAACTGGAATAGGAATGTTACCCACAGCTGCAGCAACTGTCCTTTCAGCTCCAATATAACCCATGCGATCATGTGTCCGGTAATACGCATCCTGATAGGTTGCCGTTGGATCCATTTGCGGGGGAAATCCGTGGCCAATAACCCGACCGGGCATAAGAGCCTCGCGAGCATCAAACATAGTGGAGCTCATGTACCGGCCACCCTGTGATTATCAAATATATTATTACGTATAAAATATCTAGCATAATTTAAATGGATAGAAGAGAATGTACCTAGTGTACAATCTACTCAACACACCTATTTTTACATCAAACATGCCTAGGCTATATTTACAATCACCCCTAGGCTATGCTTACAATCACCCCTAGGCTATACTTACATGCCTAGGCTATACTTACATGCCTAGGCTATACTTACATGCCTAGGTTATAGTTACATGCCTAGGTTATAGTTACATGCCTAGGCTATACTTACATGCCTGGGCTATACTTACATGCCTGGGCTATACTTACATGCCTAGGTTATACTTACATGCCTAGGTTATACTTACATGCCTAGGCTATACTTACATGCCTGGGCTGTACTTACATGCCTAGGGTATACTTACATGCCTAAGCTATACTTACATGCCTAGGCTATGCTCACATGCCTAGGCTTAACTTACAAGCACCCCTAGGCTATACTTACATGCGTAAGCTACACATACATGCCTAGGCTATACTTACATGCCTAGGTTATAGTTACATGCCTAGGTTATACTTACATGCCTAGGCTATACTTACATGCCTGGCTATACTTACATGCCTGGGCTATACTTACATGCCTAGGTTATACTTACATGCCTAGGCTATACTTACATGCCTCTATACATGCCCTATACTTACATGCTCATACTTACATGCCTAGGTTATACTTACATGCCTAGGCTATACTTACATGCCTAGGCTATACTTACAATCACCCCTAGGCTATACTTACATGCTTAGGCTATTCTTACATGCCTAGGCTATACTTACAATCACCCCTAGGCTATACTTACCTGCCTAGGTTATACTTACATGCCTAGGCTATACTTACAATCACCCCTAGGCTATACTTACATGCCTAGGCTATACTTACATGCCTAGGTTATATTTACATGCCTAGGCTATACTTACATGCCTAGGTTATACTTACATGCCTAGGCTATACTTACATGCCTAGGTTATACTTACATGCCTAGGCTATACTTACATGCCTAGGCTATACCTACATGCCTAGGCTATACTTACAATCACCCCTAGGCTATACTTATAATCATCCCTAGGCTATACTTACATGCCTAGGCTATACTTACATGCCTAGGCTATACTTACAATCACCCCTAGGCTATACTTATAATCATCCCTAGGCTATACTTACATGCCTAGGCTATACTTACATGCCTCGGCTATACTTACAATCACCCCTAGGCTATACTTACAATCACCCATAGGCTATACTTACATGCCTAGGCTATACTTACAATCACCCCTAGGCTATACTTACAATCACCCATAGGCTATACTTACATGCCTAGGCTATACTTATAATCACCCCTAGGCTGAAAGAGAACTCACCGGGTTAGTTTTGTTCACCAGTTTTCTTGGTTTACTAAACTGAATCATACTTTCTTTCATGTTGTTTAATGGACCTATATGAATCGAAGCAAATGCAGCAACAAAGCAATTGTAAGTTGAATTACCGAAGTAAGGTACTTGCTTCACGAATTTTGTCATAATCATTATTTGTTCAGAATTTTTTGCTTCCTTGGTTCGTCGACTGTATTTCTTAATAACTAATCAAGAAGCTGTTTACAATTAATTGTAACAGAGAAAGATGTAAAGTACAACAACTTGTAATTTTGTAATTTAGAGAAGGAAAAAAGAAAGGAGATTGTTTCAACCATGAACAGTACATGCCATGGTAGTAAAATAACAGGTACTGGTGAATGTTAGAAAGAGGAATTGCAGGTCCGAACTTTGAGTCAGGATCAAGTTTTGCTCATGATCTAATAACACACTCTTTACCTTCGACCAAAACTTTATTCTCCTTGTAATAGTTTAGCAAATGATTCCAAAGTTCTTGCTAAAACAACGACAATAAATGATCATCATTGCAAGATGATGAGCCTGATGAGCATTCGATGTAATTTTCAATGTTATTAAAGTATTTACCCGTGACAGTACTTTAGGATTTCCAACAATCAACGTTCCATATCTGAAGAAGAAAAATAAAAAAATGTCAGTTCTAGTTTACAAATTTTAAAGGCCAGAATGCATAAGGATGTAGATGACAAGCAGTCTTTGCGTATTGCACGATACTGATTTGCGAGCTCAACATATACATAGCAATGACCTAGAATCCAATCTACTAGATATCTGACTCCTCCAAAATTCTATAGCTACGAGTGAGGCAAGCCGCCATCTTAAAAGGTGGAAAACTGACGATATTTACAACTAATATCAGCTTTTGCTGAGTTGAAACACAGTTGCAAATTGAATAGTCTAGGTTAAATTTTTAAAATGTTTAACAGGATTGAGTTTTTAAACCTTCTTTTAGCTTATTTTGAGTTTTGCTTTTTGCCACCTTTCAAGATTGCGTCCTCGCCTCACATTGACGTGTCTGTAGCATTGAATAATAAATATACTGAAATGATAACGCCATTAAGAATGCCCTGTGATTGGATGAAGCCAACATACGTCTAAAACTTGTCTACTACCCCCTAAAACAATGCATATTTTCTTGGCGATCAATGTTTGTTTTTACTTTTGGCAACGAGAATTCCGTCAAAATTTTATTTCTTGTCGTTTTTTCGACAATTTTTAGCAAGATATCTACGTGGAAAAACGTAATCGACAAGAATCGAGGGTGATCCGACAAACTACTACAAGACGGAAAATGCTAAAAAATAGATAAAAACATTTTATTTGAATATTTTCAGTATTATACACATCTTTTTTATAAATACATCTTTTACGTGCATCATTGATGTCTTTTTACGTTTAAAAAATGTTCATTGGGTCTTTTAAATAAAAATATATTTTTCAGTTTCCCAGTGTTTATTTTATTTTTGGTTTTATATTAAAATGTAGCGCATCAAGCTTATTCTTGATGTGAGATGTGCTTATATTGTTTTCCTTTTTATTGCGTTTTTTACACTTAACATACAAAAATAGGACATTGTTTACATGAAATATGTTATTTGTATTTATACATGACATGAAAAAAGCTTTTTAAATAGTCTTTTTTGCGAAAATCTTTACTTTTCATTATGATACACTGAGCTATAAATGTACTTACAATGTTTGTGTTTTCGTGACATGAAAAATGCTTCTTAAAAAACGCATTATTCTCTTTATTCGATGATTCAAATTTTTGGAAACATTAATAGTTTGTGTAATTAACCGAGAACTACAATATTTTGGCCGTAGAAACAGGTAGGCATATCTAGAACTTCTAATAACTCAGAAAAAGCGAATATGTTCGCGCGGTTTTTTTTCCAAGTTTTTGTCAGATAATATTTCAGAAACTAAACGACATTTGTTCAATGTGATGTGGTTACTTGAGTGAAAAATTTGATGCCTCTACTATAGTCAAAACTAAATATTGAAGGTATTAAACAAACAGAAAAGGGTGAATTTCAGCGATATAAAAAGTTGTATTTTTTGTAAAACTAAGGTTAGAAAGGACTGGCACTACCTACAAAACACGGCTTCAATCCCCGGGTTATCATTCCAGTATACTTATAATTCAATAGTCGGTAGTACGACATCTAGGGGACTGGATTTTAGTTCATTTACACAAGATGTCCCTCCCGCCAAAAAAAAACGAAACCTATATGAACTAACTATGTATTGTCATACATTGATTTTCATCTCAAGTCTAATGCGCCAAAGCTTAGTAAAGTCAAGCCTGGTTCTAATAAAGTCGTCCGAGTCATTTCAGTCGTACCAAAATTTCACAGACGACCCGTGCGACTGTATGAGAACATTTCAAAGGCGACCGGGATGACCTCAAATGACTCACACGACTGAAACGACTAGGATCGCTTGGATAGAACTTTGCTCTATCCGGACGACGGAAACGACCGTTGAGAAATGCAAGCGACCTTTTTATGGCGAAAAAACGATTTTAAGAAGCAAACAACTAGCCAAAAGACTTTGTCTTTGATAAACAGCATCTGCCATTCTTAGATGTTTCGCGAAAAAACTAATTAAGCAGTCTCTCGGCAGCGCTAGTACGAATATATGAGAATTCCATAGCTTGAGTCGTTCCAGTCGTTTTGAAAAACAACGGAAACAACTCGAAACGACTCGGATGACTTAAGCGACTTAATGAGAACCAGGCTTAAAGTCGACAGTGACTAAGTAATAACAGCCACAAAAACGTAATCATATTTTTCACAATTTGCAACGAACATGGACAAACTAGCGTGTAACTAAAAATTAACTAGGCGGAACAAATAGCTATTGCAGACTAAATTGTCTTATGTAGATTTAATTTTTATGCATACATAATTATTTGTAGCAGAAGGGGAAGAGATATGGTAGGCAGTTGACTAAATATAAAAATTGATTTGAAAGCAAAAGATGATGATTCAACAACAAGTAAGTCTAATTTGCCTTGGTTGTTTCCTCATTGCTACACAACAGTGAATCATAACAAAGTAAAATACATCTGTCAAATGGATAAGGCAATTGCACCGTGTAAGTATCGTCGTGCGATCATAACACAAACGGATGCACGTTTCGAAAGCACGATCACAAAAAGATTTATAAAATACACTCACTTCGCACGTGTCAATGCTACGTTGAGACGACGGGGATCTTGCAGAAACCCAATACCCTAAAAAAAATGTGTTATGAGTGATATGAAGAGTATAAGGATAGACACATAAAACCATGGAAGGAAGAATGGCTAAAAACACCACATATTATAACCAAATATGGATTACCTGATGCTCGTTGGACCTGACACAAGAAAGTATAATGTAATCTTTCTCTCGGCCTTGGAATGCATCCACACTCGCTACCTCAATATCCTGAAGATGAAATTAAAATAAGTAATGTTCCAACCATAATCACACTCACTCGACAATTACCTGGTACAGATTCACGTGCATCGATCCACTGTACTGCATATACTGCACGATGTAGGCCCGTTGTCCCTCATACGGTGTTATCACCCCTATTTGACCAGGTTTAACACCTGCACGCAGGAATCGCGTGGCAATC
The DNA here is from genome assembly GCF_021976095.1 of Xenia sp. Carnegie-2017. Taxonomy (NCBI): domain Eukaryota; kingdom Metazoa; phylum Cnidaria; class Anthozoa; order Malacalcyonacea; family Xeniidae; genus Xenia; species Xenia sp. Carnegie-2017. Next base: position 2,997,446 of record NW_025813436.1, read on the forward strand.
TTTTCAACGGCTGCAGCTTCCGTTCTGCAAAATTATAGCAGGAAAATTTAGACATTCGTCGCCATGGTTTAAAATCTAACGGAGTGGTGTTTATAAACAGGTAAGTCGCGCCATTATTTAGATCGTTACTAAATTGTAGTGTAAGAACTCGTGTCTGATCAACATTAAGTCACACATGATGAGGACATTGGACTGGACTACATAAGAAATCAAGTTTCATCATTAGATCACACTGATAACTGTTGCAACGCATTTAGTGTACCATAGGTGAGAATGAATAAGATAATAAAGACAATGGTGACGATAAGGAGGAACTTGTTGCATAACATGCTTATTGTAATGATAACCTTGAAAGTAGCAGTTTAAAGGAAAAGTGTGAACAAACAAAAAAAACTTTTAGTTAGGGTATCATTAAGTTTGATTTGGACTCATTTGGGACTTCTGTTGTAGAGTTGCACCCATTAGTTGTACCCAGTGTGGTATTCTATGGTCGATTGTCAAATGAGTTAGCCACCATCATCCTTCAAAAATGTTGTAACCCTTTCCTGACCCCACAATTTGGTAGTACTACCCGGACATATTGATTCTACTAGTCCTTGACTATAATAATCCAGCGTGAAACCAATAATGTAGATGGAGAGGTCGCAACGTTCTACCTATTTAACGCCTTTTTTAAATCAACAGATCACTCCTGATTAAGACAATCAATTTCAGTTTATAAAGACTCGAGTTTCATATCAAATAACATCTTGTGTAAAACAATAAACAACAAGCGTGCAACGAAACCTAGGTTCAGGACGGCTGATTTTAAGCAAGGCCCGGGGCTTTAAAATAGTGCAGTCTATATACCACACGAAGTATAAACAAACAGACATATAGAAGATCAAATAAGTATTACCTGTTAAGGAATGATGTTCCCGATGATCCTATTTCTTCTTGCCCAGTCGTAGCATAAAAGAACATTGGTTTCTCAGGGACAGGCCAAGGAAAGTCCATTCCTGGTTGCATTCGCTCCGCTAAACAACAAATAATTACTCAAAGCTGAAATAGGTGATCGAACATTTTCAATTTGAAAATTATGTTTTCCATGACCGACGTAGAGAGGATACGAGACAAAGGGGGGAGGGGGCGGGGGCTGGGGAGCGGTAGGGTGAAGAATCCTCATGATAAACAGAGGGAACAATTTTTATTGATACTTTTGCCTTCAAAATCCTCGTAATCGTAAACTAAAACCGTGTCATTGAAGAAACATCTTAATTCATTAGCAGGTTGTAGAGTTGAGTTTTTAGGTGCACGGGCATTTGCATTTAATGCTTGCCCACCATAAAAATTGCACTTCCGCCATCTGTACAACTAACGTTTCGAAATTTATAAAAACAGCTGTTTGAGGCTGTAAATCTTACCAACTGTAACACCATTCTGTAGTGTCCCGTCGTAAAAAAGATTGGATGGAAACTCGCTCAACGCAGGATGCATACGGTACTGTACTTGAAGACGGATAGGTCGTATACCAAGAACAACAAGACGCTCGAATAACGATTGCGATAAGCCTGCACTGCAGGTAAGATGGTGGAAAGAAAACATTAATAATGTGCGAAAGATGAATGGTTGGGGATTTAAAGGGTTGGTTGAATAATTTATATTATGGTACAGTAATGGATTTAGGAGGACTTAGGAGAGCCTTGGCTAGAAGGTGTGCAGTAGAGGGGCCAACTTCCTTACAAAATACAAATACACCAACAAATTAAACAAAAGCAATTGTGACTAGAATTTAATAGAGTACCCTTTGAAAAATCAAAAGAGCATGAGAAATGAATCTTTAGGGTGAGATAAGAACTTGCCATGCATACACAGAATAATCGCTGAAGTACAATTAAATACTCAATTACTTTGCCGCTTTTTTACACATCACAACAGGACCCAATTGACAATGATCACCAACGAGAACGAGCTACAGAAAACAAGTAATTTTATTACCATATATAAATTCAGCAAAACCATTAGTCGTTTGTATAAAAAATCAACATCATTGTCTTTTCCAGTCAACGAAAACACAAAAATACTTGCATAGCGGTAGTATACGTACTACTTCTTACACTAATGATCAGAAATATTGGAGCAATTGTAAATGAGTGATGAAATTAGAGAGACAAGACTTGGTCACGATAAGCTTGTATTGTTTTTTGGACATGTCCGGGTTTTGTGAATCAAGTCAATTTACACTTAATTAGTTTGTTTGAGTACCTTTAGAGAGAGGGAAAAGAAACAAAATTCCATTGAAAACAAGTTATTTTTTTTCAAATAGAAGGGTTTCAAAGTTTAAATTACCTGTTTACACCCAACAACGACTGGAATCATACACTCAGGTTCTGTAGCCTGGGTCGACTCATCAATGAGAACGGATCTAAAGCGGAACTTTGAGAGTCTAGGGTCACCAGCACCAACACATGTTGTACAGATAACGTCCGCATTCTGCAAAACAAAAAAAGAAAAAAGATGTGACAAAAGAAATAAATCCAACCTGCGTGAAGCAGCACCGTATTAAGCTGTCACTCGGCGTTAAGCAGTCATGGGTCACTGTCCCGACAGTTTCTTAATATAAATAGTATTTGAGTTAACATTTTTTAAACTTTCACTTCTTAAGACGTGGTCACCTCTTCCTAGGTCCGAAACTAAATTTTTCATTGTCTTTAAATTGTATTTAAAACTATGAAGTAACAACAGCACAAATTACAATTACAGGGTGACTCCCCCCCTCCCCCCCAAAAAAGGAACTCGCACAAATAATTAAGTATGCATTAAAATAAAATCTAGATACGAATTTAGTCTGCAAATAGCTGTTTGTTTCGCCTGGTTAATTTAATTACACGCTAGTTTTAACCATGTTCATTGCAATATAGGGAAACCATGATTAGGTTTTTGTGGAGGTAATTACTCAGTTACTGTCACTTTGATTAACAAAGCTTTTGCGCAAAAAAATGTAGATAAGTCTAAACTTGTTTTTAATGCTAGTTACATTATAGTGCGTAATAGTTTCAGCAAATACATAATTAATTTATGCAGGTTCCGTTTTCTTGGGACACCTTGTATGATTAAGTATTCAATCATGAGGCTTTTAAAGTCTTCATATTATCTTAATAAGACATTTGAGAAACATCACTGTTTAGTAGTTCAACAGAGATCACGCTCCTGTTAAATTAAGCCTAGTCATCGCGAGAGATACATCGCGGATTCTTGTCAAAAAAGTGACTGACTGAATTATAGCCACGATGTATAACGAAATTACAACTTCAAAGATTTCTTCGAACGTGTGACCGCGGTGGAAACAAAATGAATGAAGATCATTTCCGTTTTGTATTCATTATTTAATGCTGACTGTTTTTGCTCAAATATACAAAATTGTACTTTCACGTTAGCCGCCATGCTGTTGTTAAATTTGGAACATAATGCACATGATGCACATAATTCACTGTGCCTTAATTACGAAGTGCAACTGCAATATTTTCTCGTCTGTTGTCCTAAATTAGATCACTTCACGATTCAATAAATTTTTATAAACCAATTGTGAAATTCTATCGGCAAAACCCACACGATAAACTCCGTCTAAGAAAGACAACGGGTGGAGTGAAATATTTACACATCTTACTTGAAGTAACTCTCGCTCGCAATTTCTCTTCAACGTTTTGTAACGCTTTTCATCTGAAGACGAAAGTTCTCCTTGTTCATCTTTCAGTTGCTGAAGTTTCTGTAATTCCGGCACGCTTTCCATGTTGCGAACCTGGTTATGCAATGCAAGGAACGCAACGGGGGAATCAATGGCCTCCCGGCTTTTGGCGCAAAGACGTACAACCTAAAAGAAAGACAAATGAAACATTTGAAGCAGGATCAGTCAATCGTTTGGCCTGGGCATTGAAACAAATAGCAACTCGCAAAACATTGCTACACGTTGAAAAAAGCTATTAGTTTAAGATTGATTCCAAAATAGGAAATTTCGCAGCAAAATAAATTTTGAGAGGAAAAAGTTCGCTTCACCAGTGAGTTACAACTCGTTCTAGTAACTGCAAAAGCGAATAAAGAAGTAAATTTAATAGGATTATTCATGTACAACTATCATTGTATTTCGTATTGATATATTTCATTTCTCGCAAAAAATTGAGCTCGTGGTATGAGGGCTTAAGTAAAATCATTCCTTTTTCGCCCGAAGCAGTACGTTACTACACAGGCAGTGAAAAAGAACCAGCAACTCACTAACATGAAACAGTTTAACAGAGTAACATTGGAACAAAGTGCCCAAAAATAACAATAAAAATTAATAGTAGCTATTATTTAACAACTAGTTCATTTTTGTCCGATCCGATTGTTTCGGTAAAAACAATTGGTTGTGTGTTCAGACGATAATTTATGGATGTCTATATTCTTTAGATATTCACAGCCGTGGGAACAGACACTTATGTGATCCAGTACATTTATCAACATATTTTGCGTATTTTTGTGCTTATTTCCAAGTCTTTTTCAAATCTAATTTTTTTGCGCCAAAATAAAATTTGGAAAGTAAGGAGAGTGAGAAATCTAGAGCTACGTAGTCGGTTTTCTTCGATCTTGATGAAAACAGAGCAACTTTTATATCCATCAGATTTTTCAGACTAACAGATCAGTCTGTCGGAGGCTCACTTAACATATGTTTACACGATGTGTTTTTTAGGATGCGACAAGTCGGTTCGTGTGAACGGTTACCAGACAAGGCCTAAGCGGTACTTGTCGACTGCCTTTGTATGTGAAAAATTCTAGAACAGTCTCCTGTTTTGTATCGCGTTTTTTTAAGTTTTTACTGGGCGCCACTGTGAATAGTCATTTACCTTTAACCCAGTTTTATGAATCTTCTCGGTCAACTGATCCACAGCAATATTACTTGGTGCGCAAACCAACACCTGCCTACGTAACAAAACAAAATTATCAAAGAAATTTGACAAAACTGAAAGTTTTTTTCGGCAAATCAAGTCGGAAGTCGACAGTCCTGAAATGTCTTACCCCATATTTTGTCTCACAAGATGGTAAACAACAGATGCAGATGTTACGGTCTTTCCAGTACCCGGTGGTCCCTAAAAGTACAGAAACATACCAATGACACCTTAAATATCATCTTTTTTCAACTATCACCTTTTCACGTTACCAACCTGAATTAGACTTAGCGGCCGCTGTAGTACGGTTTTGACAGCATAAACTTGAGAATGATTGAGCTCGGGAAGTCCCGGCGCCGAGAATCTTTTCGGGAGCGTGCACTTCACTATTTGTTCCTCCATGTCGTGACCAAGTAATTTGTGATAAATATAACCGCTGACCGACGTCTCATCGACTGCAAACGTTTTCATCGCAGCTTGCATGCTAAAGCAATAGGATAAATCAACAGCAACTCATTTCAAAATACAGATTTTAGATTTGAAGATGCTGACGCTCCAAATAAGAGCAGTTCTTAGATGTTTGTGTTCATGTCGACTGACGTCTTAACCTCTCTAGCTGTAGTTATTTTCAGACTCGACACTTAAAAACATGAAACCAAGTATCGTTAAATGTGACGACGTTCGTTGATGTCATTTGAATGAAATATTAAAGTGTCTATATCTCCCTCAGAGAAATAATCTATTTAGATAGAGTTGACGATTTCAAGAAAAGTTGCAACAGATTTTATAACACGAAAATTTGATCTTCCTTGACGTTTTGGGTCTCAAAGTTGGCTTTTTTCGTGTTTGACCGTGAGGTGCTGTGACTGGATCTAGTTCATCCTACGTGACGTACATTGCTGCGAATTTTGATAGTATTTGAAAAACTCACTCGTGCATGATTTTTCCAAATTGCACTCGAAACCATGCTATTACATATACATATTTAGCGTATTTTTGTTCTTGTTTTTAAGTCTTTCACATCAAATGTTTTGCGCCAAATGAAATTTGGAAATGAGAGTGAGAGGTCCGGGACTAGTCGGCTTCCTTTGATCTTGTCGGATGAAAATAGAGCAAGTTCTATTTCCATCCGATTTTTCAGACTGACGGATGCGACTGTCGTAAGCTCACTTTATATGTGTTCGCTCGATCCGTTTTTTTGATCCGACAAAATTGGATGGTGTGAAAGGGCCTTAAAACTTCCACCAGCCATTGTAATTGCTTTGTATACATTGCAATAATTTAACTTCCCGCCTTCGAAATGTTGTAGTATTGGCTCTTAGATCACTTCTTCGTGTAACTAACCAATCAGGAGCACAGTTTTCAAAAGTAAATTGCACTGTATTTAATTTTTTTATGTACTGGCATTTACGACAAATTGCACTGCTTAAAATCATTAAAAATTGAGAATTTTTTTCATTTATATTATTAGTTATTGAATAATACTCTAATTCTATAGTGTTAAAAGGCAACGAGTTCTCCAATGTAAGTCACATCCGGTGAACCAGACCCAGTCACAGCACCTCACGGTTAAACGCGAAAAAAAGCAATAAAATATATTGCAAATGTTCTTAAACTCGTCAACTCTATCTAAACAGATTATTTTCCTGAGGGTGATAAAGGCACGTTAAGTTTTGTATTAATGTAATAAAAAATCAATCACATGTAACACCATACTCACCGATCAAACGAAGTGGATTTCCAAACAAAATCAACGCAGAAGTTATGTGTGCATTCAATAGGAGCGCCGAGATTACTGCGCAATTCGATGCCAACTTCATCACCATAATCTGACAATAAAATTAAGGAGTGGAACAAGGACAAAGATGCAAGGGATCCATGGCTGTGTCAGTTTTATTTCTCATACATACGCATAAAAGTTCAACTCAAAAAGTTCGAGAAAATACAACAAATGTGGTACCAAATATAAAACCCCGTGACGTAGCCAACTTTCAAGTTGATTATGCTATGTAAATATTTTGGTGTTCAATCAATGGAAAAAACAATCGATTTCTAAGAAAATGAATGATGGAAAATGAATGGTGAAAAATTTACATAGCATAAACAAATTTGCGAGCTGGTTAACCACTAAATTTACTGAACAAACTTTTGTCAGCTACCAGTTTTTAAATTACAACTAAGCTGCTGGAAAACACTAGGTTTCACGTTATACATACGGAACACATACCAAAGTCTCTTTATGTAAGCATTGTTTAAGAGTTCTATGTGAGGAGCAATCTCCAAGCACACCACTCATTCCCACAGCACACCAGTTTCTCCTCCAAGCACACCACTCATTCCCACAGCACACCAGTTTCTCCTCTAAGCACACCACTTATTCCCACAGCACACCAGTTTCTCCTCCAACACAGCACTCACTTCCGCAGCACACCAGTTTTTCCTCCAACACAGCACTCACTTCCGCAGCACACCAGTTTCTCCTCCAACACAGCAATCACTTCCACACCACACCAATCACTCACATAGCACACCACCCCCTCCCCCAACACAACACTCACTACCCCAAAAAACCACCCACTCCACCAACACACCACTGACAACTACCCCAGCACACAACTGATCCCTCCCCCTAGAGCACCGCTCACCAATTTTGATACAAAGGATACTATTAGGCACTTTAATCACATGTCCAACGCCTTGCCATGGTTTGTGCAGTTCACCAATGTAACGAACACGAAGCTCGTCACCCGCCATCAATCGTATGTCATCGTTTGCTTTTGGAAAGCTGAAATAAGCTATACGTTTCTTGTTCAAACCGATGTCCCAGCGAATAACGATGTTGTCTTGAGTCTATACAAAAGATTTTGAATTCAATAAATGCGGCTATGTAGGTACCTATCGAATGTGGCTATGTACGTGGGGAATAAGACACATCAAATTTCTAAAAACAAACTTGCTCAATATTGGCGAACAGATGGTGTACCTGGCAAACATTGAGTGTGCCTGACAAGCATAGAGAAAACCTGTAAAGCATAGGGTGTTTCTGACAAGCATAGGGTATTTCTGAAAACCATAGGGTATTTCTGAAAACCTGACAAGCATAGAGTGTACCTGACAAGCATAAGGTGTACCTGAGATTCCTTTAGTCTTTTGTCATAATCAGCTTCAAGTTTGACCAGCGGCCCAAAAATGTTCTGATATTGATAAGCATCCTCGTACCTGTATAAAATAACTTAAAATTTAACATTTCACAGTAAAAACTCATTCTTTAACAATGAATTGTAATAAATCCACTCCTTCAAAACCGATCTTAATTAGCTATATACTTAACAAATAGCTAACATTTAACTGTTGTCTATACAATTTTATATAATAACCAGAATAATTTGAGCAATTTCATTCGTCGAGAGCTATGATCTATAAGAGGACATACGCACGGAATTGACGTCACAGAAAATTTCATGTTTATAAAAACAAACAAATGGCGGATGTATTTGAAAGTTTATCGCAATACCTCAGTGAATGGGAAAATAAAGATATTCACAAAGACCTAGTTGAGGCAGTTAACGTATTTGAGCAAAAAGAAAATAAAAAACCGAGTTTTCAAACATTAATTTGTACTTCGTCTTCGATAACAAAATTTCACATTTTATCACGTGATTAAGCTAGCCAATAGCATTTCTTCAATACTATAGATCACGTAAGCGTGATAATTGCAAAATCAAGACTTTTCAATGTTCCAAGTGTTGTTAGACAAAGAAAACAAACTGTGTGACAGTTTAAGTTGAGAATTTTTTTGATTTTATTATATAAAACAACTGTATAGACAACGGTTAAATGTTATCTATTTGTTAAATAGATACAAGGGTATGACGTCATTTGTGATAAGAATTAAAAAAGTGCCACGAGCCGCCGAGAGAGTTTTGAGTGTATAAGTTTGTTTTCTTTGTCCCCAACACTTGGAAAATTGAAAACTCATGATCTATAGGTTTGAAGAAATGCCATTGGCTGGCTTAAGTTACGTGCTAGAGTTTGATTGGCTAAAAGAATAAACAAGCAATGGCTGGTAAATTTTGATGGAGACAAAGTACAATCAACGTTCAAAAACCGTTTTTTGTTTCTTTTCTTTTTGCTCAAATACGTCAACTGCTGCAGCTAGGTCTTCTTAATGTTTTCATTCGTCCATTCAAGGATAAATTCAGGTCAATATTCAAATAATTTCACCGTTTGTTTGTAATTCAAAACTCTGTTATTTGTTATATAACTTTGTTATTTCTCAGACGTCAGTGCGTAAGTCGCTTTATAGATCGTAGCTCTCGACCAATGAAATAGCTAAAATTCGTATTATTATTGTATAAAATCTTTTATTTCACAAAAATGATAAAATATGACCGCTGATTCGTTCAAAAATTTTCCTTTCAAATATTTAAACAAAAGAATTTTTCAAAAAAACGTTTAAAATTTACGTATTTTTAAAATCTATGGTTTACCCTTAAAAATACTTCCATAGCATGAACTTATTTACAGAAAATCAATGGTTTAACGTATTCTATCTTACCGCAACATTACTGGTTGTGGTTCATCGTCAACCCCAGGCTTTTCTAAATCCTCCAACAACGCATCGGGATTGTTCTATATTCAAAAAGTTAAATCTTATAAGAAAGTCAGGAAACACGCAATAAAACATTAGTTTTGGCCAAATGATGCGCTTTATTGCCATGTTCTTAGCAAGAGGCTGTAGAGAGACATATCCTTATTTTCAATATAATAAGCACTAAGTCTAGGAGAGCGGGAAAATTTTGTGATATTTTGAATGCGCATTAATTTATCAAAAAACGATAGCGCATCGATGCACCAGCTAAATCATGTGTATTGGAAGTGGAGTGTAAAAACTTCCACTTCTTTATAAAACTATGCAAGTATTCTTGTGTCAAAAAAGTTAACCTTCCACAATTCTTCGAGTTTGTTGATCTGTTGAGCATTGATCTAGAAAACATAACAATCTTCAATAATAAAAGACGACCACATAGAGAATATTGCTCGAAAAAAGTTGAAAAAAGGATACTTCAAACATCGCTACACGGATCACTTTGCACGACAATTATCCCCTTTTAAATCACGAAGTCACCATAAGTTGGCTTATCGATCGCGATAAGTTGGGGACGAAGTCGTGGCTTAATATGTATGATTTGATAGAGACGCATAACTGATCTTTTTTTCATATTTTAACAAACAATGTAAAGCATAGAATACTTGTCTGGCACGCATCTGATCTTCTTCGGAAGGAATTTTCACCAACCATGGGAGGAAACATCGGTCGTTAATTAACGGTTGCCACTGACTTGGATCCCTTGTCACAAGAAAAGAAATTGGTCTTTAATACTTTGCGTACAAAAACAGCCTTTTCTACATATACTTGGTTTCAAACATACGCAGCTGCAAAAATTATTAATACAAAACATTTTCCGAGTTTCTATAAAGTTATAAAAACAAGCGGAAATATTTGGGGGAAACAAGAATTTGCTTGTCAAGCACGAACACGAAATACGAGTTTGTACAGATTTACACGCAAGAAGTCTTAAGGCCTGATTATATGAAGGAAAGCTGGCCCAGATAGCGAGGTATCCCGATGATTTCAAGGGATTGAAAAGAGGCAAAACTTCAAGGTTAAAAATTACAAATGTTTGCGAAGCACCACACGTCACTCCGGTTGTAACTCTCAAATTAGGGCGAATTGGTCGTTTCAATTTTAAATGTTTTGAGAAGTTATGAAATCAGAATATTGTAAAATTGCTGGAGAAGATTTATCTGATGATAAGTATAGATACGTTTCCATTTGCCAAAATCATTTATTCTTGTTTGGAAAAAGCTGTTTAATTCAAACTTATATTAAACGCATAAACACAAGCAATTTAAGCCAATACAACCACAAAGCTTTAATTACCAGTTCATATCTTTCAAACTACTTTGTGTGGCACAAGGTTGCCTGAAAAATACATAACATTTCGTCAGAGTCACTTTCACACTTATCCAAGACTACCTCTAACCATGACTAGTCATACACATACAAAAGACTACCTCTAACAATGACTAGTCTTAACATTTAAAAGACTACCTCTAACTATGACTACCCATACACATACAAAAGGCCACCTCTAACCATGACTAGTCATACACATACAAAAGACTACCTCTAACTATGACTAGTCATACACATACAAAAGGCCACCTCTAACCATGACTAGTCATACACATACAAAAGACTACCTTTAACTATGACTAGTCATACACATACAAAAGACTACCTTTAACTATGACTAGTCATACACGTAGAAAAGACTACCTTTAACCATGACTAGTCATACACGTACAAAAGACTACCTTTAACCATGACTAGTCATACACATACAAAAGACCACCTCTAACCATGACTAGTCATAACATTTAAAAGACTACCTTCAACCATGACTAGTCATACACATACAAAAGACTACCTTTAACCATGACTAGTCATACACATACAAAAGACCACCTCTAACCATGACTAGTCATAACATTTAAAAGACTACCTTCAACCATGACTAGTCATACACATACAAAAGACTACCTTTAACCATGACTAGTCATACACATACAAAAGACAACCTCTAACTATGACTAGTCATACACGTACAAAAGACTACCTTTAACCATGACTAGTCATACACATACAAAAGACTACCTTTAACCATGAGCAGTCATACACATACAAAAGACTACCTTTAACCATGACTAGTCATACACATACAAAAAACTACCTTTAACCATGACTAGTCATACACATACAAAAGACAACCTCTAACTATGACTAGTCATACACGTACAAGACTACCTTTAACCATGACTAGTCATACACATACAAAAGACTACCTTTAACCATGACTAGTCATACACATACAAAAGACTACCTTTAACCATGACTAGTCATACACATACAAAAGACTACCTCTAACCATGACTAGTCATACACATACAAAAGACAACCTCTAACCATGACTAGTCATAACATTTAAAAGACTACCTTCAACCATGACTAGTCATACACATACAAAAGACTACCTTTAACCATGACTAGTCATACACATACAAAAGACTACCTTTAACCATGACTAGTCATACACGTACAAAAGACTACCTTTAACCATGACTAGTCATACACATACAAAAGACTAACTTTAACCGTGACTAGTCAGTCATACACATACAAAAGACTACCTTTAACCATGACTAGTCATACACATACAAAAACTACCTTTAACCATGACTAGTCATACACATACAAAAGACAACCTCTAACTATGACTAGTCATACACGTACAAAAGACTACCTTTAACCATGACTAGTCATACACATACAAAAGACTACCTCTAACCATGACTAGTCATACACATACAAAAGACAACCTCTAACCATGACTAGTCATAACATTTAAAAGACTACCTTCAACCATGACTAGTCATACACATACAAAAGACTACCTTTAACCATGACTAGTCATACACATACAAAGACTACCTTTAACCATGACTAGTCATACACGTACAAAGACTACCTTTAACCATGACTAGTCATACACATACAAAAGACTAACTTTAACCGTGACTAGTCAGTCATACACATACAAAAGACTACCTTTAACCATGACTAGTCATACACATACAAAAAACTACCTTTAACCATGACTAGTCATACACATACAAAAGACAACCTCTAACTATGACTAGTCATACACGTACAAAAGACTACCTTTAACCATGACTAGTCATACACATACAAAAGACTACCTTTAACCATGACTAGTCATACACATACAAAAGACTACCTCTAACCATGACTAGTCATACACATACAAAAGACAACCTCTAACTATGACTAGTCATACACGTACAAAAGACTACCTTTAACCATGACTAGTCATACACATTGAAAAGACTAGCTCCAACCCATAAGTGGTACACTTTCATTACCTACCGACAAAGCAACACCACCACTGAATCAGCTTTGGCAGGTATAAATCCCAAGAGGAAAACATTCTTTGATCCACAATTGTAGCATTCCAAAACTGTTTCACCAAGAGGACCATCTTTATGTAATGTAACCTCCTTATGCTTGGCTCTCACGAGATGGTTTATGATATGACTAAATGCAAATATTTACATAATGAAAACATATAGCAGGTCAATCGCAGATTTGTCCAACACCTGTTTTCAGCAGATCAACTCTACACTAATATGATGATCAAATAATCATGCTTAAACAAGGAAAACTTCGTTTGTGTATCAAGCTATGCTTATTACCAAGACCATTTATAGGGGCATTAGGTGAGAAATTACTGCAGAGAAATACACCCATGATGATTATAAATTATACTAGAGATGCAATTGATGATGAATTGGTGGAGCGGAGAGTTTGTGGGTGAGGCGGGAAATTTAGGTCTTGGTGGCATCGCAGCCATTGCTTAGTAAACATGAAGTAAACAAATATGCTTTTGCTATCTGCTTTCGAGTTTGGGATTCTTTTTTATCTTTCTGTTGTAAGTGTTTTTGTTCTTTTGTCCGAAACATCGAGAAATTTATCAACTTTAAATGTTAGCAAACGATTCTTAGCAAGCTGTTATTATGATTATATGTTGTTTATAAACTCTGTGCATTGTATGTTTTAATTAAACTGCAAGCGATGAAAACTTACGTTGTTCTTGCCTGTTTTTCTGTTTTTAAAATATACATATTGACATGTCTAAACCGTTTTAACCTTTTTCCGGAGTGGATGAGAAATATATGTTTTTTTCAAGTCTTTTAGCAGTTGAATTAAAGACAAAAAAGGCCTTTATATCAAGCAACACTCACGAATATAATTAACTGAATAATTATTAAAGAAACATTAAGATGTTTTGCATAATACGAGCGGTTATTATCATCTAAAATTACGATGAAAAGAAAAACCTTGTTCAACAAATTGATTTTGATAATATTTACGCATATTTAGAAAAAGTCAAAAAATCACAGTTAGCATCTGTAGCTTAACATCCGGGAATCGATTTTGTCCCACCAAAATGCGTACGAATTTTTAGACTTTAGATTATATTACGATGCAAACTCTAGTATTATTTGTAATCTCTATACAGGGACGGGGGAGCAAAATAGGAAGTGCTAAGTCTTCAATTCTACTATAAAGTCTCATAATAATGGCAGTGTGCGAATTAGTTCAGAAAAAGTGTTTCTTTAGAGGCATAATGAAATCAATATTACGTTAAATATTCTATAGCGCTAATTGCTAAATTAATATTCTTAAACGTGAACAAATTCATATGATTTACGAAAGTGTTTTTCGTTACATCCCCTGACCCAGTATAAAATGTATGAGAGAAATTGTTTTCGCATGTTATTCTCTCCTCTTTTTTTGTGCAAACTTTACAGCGCAATAAATTCACCACTTGACCATCATCCTAGTAATCAAACGAGTCAGCATTTGATATTTCCATCTATTTTTTTCACTGTATTAATGATGCACTCGAATTGAAACATATGAAAGACTTTAATTATTTTTTTACTGTATTAACTTTGCTGGTAGTTACAACCTTTCGACGAAAATGGCAAGAAAGACAAAAGTGAAAAAAGAATGACCGAATATACTTTTGCTTTCTGATTATTAACAATAACATCCTTGATGTTTACTTACGATAAAAAACATCATATTTATGTCATATTACAAGCAATATGTAAAATCAAAAAGTATGGCTGATCAAGGTTGCCAGTTTTACTTAATATTTTGAGCCAAATTTGGCTTCTTTTTCTCACGTTAGGCTTATTTAAAATAAAAATTCCCTTTGGTTTATTCTTCAAATTTGGCTTATTAAAGTTTTTTCGTTTTGTTTTAAGAATCAAAATTAAAATGTTTCCCGATTTTACTGAAAATACTCAAAATAGCTATGATGCCACAAACAGTACGTAACGGTCTACAAAACAACTCAAATGCAAAAATTGACATTAATAATGTATTACACCCCTATTGTCATAAGCATATAAGCAACATGTAAGTAGACTGTTGACAGACTTCTCAGTCTCAGTGACAACGTCTTTAAATTTGATGACATTGTGCCAACATGGATTTTAATGTCGTGCAGCGCACTCGTTTATAAAGTAAAGATCAGTAAAGACTAAGCTTAAAAACTTTCTTCAATTTATGTGGTAGTAATCAATGAAGAAGTTTTTTTGCATATCGTTTGAAAAAGTGATGTGTAATTGTTTTCATTTTAGCTAAAACGATGTGCAAATTGCACATTGCACACCGTTAATTTGCACACTGAATGGGCTTCTCAAGTTCCCGCTATAGATACACCTCTCTTAACATTAGCTAGAGATGGAGCAGAAGGGTACCAATTTTCCTGTCATATGTCAAAATACCAAGCAATGAAGGAAAATCAATCGTGATTTTATTTAATTATGAACAATTTCTTTCGAAAACATCTCTCATTCATGTTAACAGAATATCAGTTAAATGGCATGGCGACACATAAATCTGATCTTAAGTAGAGATCCCTACAAAACCACTCTTCATCCATCCCTGAATATTCAAATATTAAAATTTACAATGAACAAATATTCAAATATTAAAATTTGAATTAGCAAGTTTTCATTTTTCAACATGTGCTATGTAATATGAACAGAACTTTTTTAATTAATCTTAAAAGATGTGTATGTTTACATTAAATGTTACAAAATGTTACGTTTCAGTTGACAGTTTTTTAATGCAAGCTATGAGGCCTTAAAACATTGACAGTTTTTTTTTGGGGGGGGGGAGTATGTTACTCACAAAACATTAGATTTCACTCCCCTAAATTGCTCACCCTTCTAACAAACATTTTAAATCCCCCCCCCAATTTTTTTTAACAAAGTGAGTTTTTCTGGGTAATGTTTCAACTGCCGAACACTACCATCTGAGGCTACACTACTTAATAACTGATCCTAAAATCCTTACTCTCTTAAGCATTACCCCAGTAAAAACTATAAAAATCTGCACGTGCTTAGAAAGTCTTGAAATTCTTATTGTACTCACATTAGTAGTGGGAATAAAATTGACTCATTCACTATGATGTGAAATGAAATCACAACAGCATGAAATAAAACAACGATAAAATATAGCTGGGCTGTTATAGTATATTAAAAAATAAAAAGAAATATAATATTTGTTTTAATATTTGTTTTATTCTAGGTGTGAAAACATCAACATACCAAAAATTTGAAATAAATATCAATATTTTTGGTGTTTTGCTTTTGCAATGTAATTAAAGTTAGTTTTAATGCTTTTTAATTGTGTAGTAGGCAATAACAATTTTTAATCCCAATTAAGCTATAGTTGTAGCTAAGTTTCAATTCAATGACGTGAATGCAGCTGACACCAGGAACAAGCAAACATGCTGACATTTTTGACAAAAAATTTAAGGTAAGTATTACAACAATTATCTATGCAATTACATCATGTCTGGTAATTGTTCACTGTGCCAAATCCTAATCATCTAAATGTAGATATTTTTGTAATATATCGATTTGGTTTATAGACAATAAACAAAAATTTCTACATTGAATTTTATCCTCACTATCTGCTTCAGTGGTTAAGGGATTGGGAAACACGATGATGTTGAAAACACATGACTGCACAAAAGTATGTCCCTTTTTCAAAATAAAATTGCTACTAGCATTCATTCATTCATTCATTCACTAATTTTTCTACACCACTAACAGATGGATCACACACACAATAGATATTCTTTCTTCAGACCAGCAAACATTTTGCTAACCTTCCTGATGTATTTCCACGACTATTGCAAAACCATTTCTTCGTTTGATTACACATCACTACAGAAGCTGGATCATGGATGCCACAATATCTGAAATGAGAATTTCAGCAGGTTCCAAATTACTAATTAAGACATGGCAAATTCTCATTTATTCAGAGATTCTGCATCATATCAAAGAAATCTCGTTTTCTCGGTTATACAAAAAATTATATAAAAATATAGCTCTACAGAAATGATGAAGTCTCATCATGTACCTAAGTGATGCATTTGCCACCTGACCTGATTGAAATAATGTATCAATCCATGGGCAAAGTGTTTCAGATCCTCTAAAATTTAATTTTGCCTCAATTTTTGAAATCCATCTATCGATCTCTTACTTGCAATCAACACCAGCATCTTTGATGTTTGATGGCCCCCAATGAAAAACATGCTCTACAGTGCATGTTTCACAGTTGCTATGCTTAAGTAGGAACTACATTTTGTGATTTACCAATCACATGCCCAATTCCATTGCTTTTCTGTAATTGCCACTTGCCCTATGTCACCAGAGTCTGCTTTTTATATTGAAAAGGTAATATTAAGCAGTTCAACGTGATCAAAAGCTAAGTGGCCATTTTAGAGTCACATTTTGAATTTTTTCATGGTTGACATTGGAAAATGTGGTGGTCACAAAATATGGGATCTACTGAACTTAGGAAAAATATAGAAACAGAAAGACCGTATGTAATCTTTGTGCAATAAAGTTGACACTGCACGTATGAATTACAAGTTTTGAAACAAAGTTTTTTCAAAGATACTTTTCTTCTGTAAGGTATAGCTTTAAGTAAAACAAAATAAAACAAATTCTGTT
This sequence comes from Xenia sp. Carnegie-2017, assembly GCF_021976095.1. NCBI lineage: Eukaryota > Metazoa > Cnidaria > Anthozoa > Malacalcyonacea > Xeniidae > Xenia > Xenia sp. Carnegie-2017. Next base: position 3,015,031 of record NW_025813436.1, read on the forward strand.
TTATTTTGTTTTGCTTGAAATTGTCTGCTTGTCCTGGTTATAGGTATAGCTTTTAGGTTTTTAATCTTCAAAAATGCCAATTAATGCCATTAACTGTTATATAAGTAGAACACTAATAGTGGAAAGTGTTTAGAACCGTCAATACACAACCTGCATGCATGGGGAGGTAAATCTTTTGTATAATACGCTTCGTCGTCTTCTTCTTCAAAGTTCAACTCGCCCAAAGTCTTCGTCACATTGCCAACGGTTTCCTTGTCAACAGCGCTTTCATCTTCACCGTTTTTCAACTTCTCGCTCAAAGTTTCTTCTGCCTTTGACGGTGAAACGTTGACCGAAGTTTCGTTAGCGACTGGTTGACTCGCCTGAGATTGAGTCTGCGTTTGAGAAGGCGCTGTGAAATCCGTAAATTCGTAGGCACTTCCTTGCGTATCGGCTCCAAAATCCGCTTCGTCTGTATCAAGGAAGGTCAAGGTTTGAGACGCCGGCCCATAAGGATCCACGCTCATTTTTTTCTAGGAAGAAAATTTGAAGAGAATATTCACTTTCTCTTTGTAGTTCAACAACTCACTCAAACACACGTTTTACGAAATTACGATGGCGATGGCAAATTATCAATCGTGCTGCCATTTGAACGTATGAGCAATTCAATGAAAATTCCTCGTTTTTGAGAAAAATTGCCGAAGCAATTGCGAAAAATATTTCCGGTAATTCTCGTTTATTTACCAATAATTAACATTTTTTACCATTATTACCATGTCAATAATCTTTAGATTTACAACAAAGCTGCAAGGTGCAGTGGTGGGAGAAACTGGCCGAGAATATTTTTAAAACTTACTGTACGTTTTCTGCTACTGGCCTAGGCCTACTGCCAGTCAATGCCGGTCAATGCTGCCAGTTCGTGCTTCAGTGGTTATCTGCGAAGCTTTTTACCAGCAATTTCACACTGGGGCGACACATTTGACTTCGATAAGAAAACCAAAATGTGACTTATTTCTCGGAACTTGGACCATTTTGGACCCCTGTTAATAATTAATTTCGCATGGTATTGAAAGTTTTAAATATCCATATGTTTTGACCAATGGTTTTGGCTCTTTCTTGTAGAGATTTCTTTAAATTGAACTAGTTTTAGCTACCAGTTGAAAACTTGAACTTAAGCAGATGTAAAGTAGATGATGTGACATTTTGGTGACGTTCGTTCGTGGATAAAGGGTAAAACAGGAAGCAATGCAATTAATGTGCTGCGTCAGACGGTCATTAAGTGCTCAACTCAAGAGCAACTTGAAAACTCGACAATTTTGTTTAAAAACATGCAAAAAACAACTGGAAGTTGGAGTATTATGTGACATCGATGGTGTCCTCGTCCGTGGAAGAACCCTTATTACAGGTGCAAGAGAATCAGTAAGACTGTTGTATGACCATGACATACCAGTTGTGTTTCTCACAAATCAAGTGCTCCAACTGGAAAAGGACAAAGCAGAGAATCTTTCTAGGATACTGGATCTTAAGGTGTGAAATGGGTTTGCTTTAATGATACTAGCTTTTTACCTGCTTCTCACAGTTGGGTATTGGTTACCACATTAAGTGGTTAACCATATTCATTAAGAGAATGTGAGGTATCAGATTATAATGATTTGTGTCCATTAAGCAACTAACCATATTAGCTAAGGCATGTGGGATATTTCCATTAACAAAGAGAAAAAGCCCAATGCAACCAAAAGGTTTCAAATTTTACCCAAGGGTTAAAAAGTTAAGTGCAACCAAAGGTTTCAATGTTTATGTATACTTCACACCATAAACTGATTAGTTGTTTGTTGCCAGGTACATCCAGATCAGGTTGTCATGTCGCATTCACCCCTGCGACTTTACAAAGATTTGTTTGAAAAGTTTGTTCTAGTCTTGGGGCAGCTAGATGTTCAAGCTGTGGCCAGTTCATATCCTTTTGTGTGAAATCTGAGTTGGATAGCTTTTGTGATAAATGCACTTGTTTGAAAAAGATTTCGTGGCTGCATGGTTTTATGAATAATATGAATTATAATAAAGCAATCCTTAACTATTTACAATATTGGTTTCAAAAATATTTGTGACATTGAAGATGTACGCAGGGCATACCCACTATTAGATATGATGGATAAGGAGAAGCGATATGAAAACCTTGATGTAAGTCAGTCAAACAGTTTGTTTTATAAGTATGGAGAATCAGTTCCATAGCAGCTTATGGAAACTGATCAATTCATTATCTCGAAAATATTTATCATAAAATTCACAAATTTACATATTTTAATGCAGAAATATGGAAGAAAAAATGATTTTCCAAACATAGAAGGTAAGTGGATGAAATTCTACTACTTGATTGATGCTTTTGAAAATGGTTCAGTCAATGTATATTGCATAATTTTCTTTTGTAGGAATAGTTTTGCTGGGAGAACCAATTAAATGGGAATGCGTACTACAGTTGTGCATGGACTTGCTAGTATCAGATGGGAACCCTTCAAGACGACTTCCTATTGGTAAAGTGGAACACATGCCAGTTGTTGCCTGTAATCCAGACCTGACGTGGATGGCAGAAGCACCTTTGCCCAGGTAGCCTTGAGATATGGGGAAAAGATCACGTCACCTAGAAACACTCTATTGACTTCATTAACATAGTATATTGTTAAGTTTACTTAGCTTATAAGCTTATATAGATAGTAAGTGAAATTGCTGTCTTATCAAGGTGAAGATCAAGGCATTTATGAGAAGAATGAGAGATGAACAGGACTTCCGTCTTGTGGTGTTTCTTTGTTGTGAAATATGTAAAACTTTGGAGACCTAAATCCAACCAACGACAGTCCAACCTACGACAATCCAACCAACGTCAATCCAACCAACGAAAATCCAACTAACGACAATCCAACCAACTACTGAACTTTGTGATGCGATCCAACCAACGAAAATCCAACTAACGACAATTCAACCAACGACAATCTATGTGATGCCATCCAACCAACGAAAATCCAGCCAACGACAATCCAACATACGAAAATCCAACTAACGACAATCCAACGAACGACAATCCAGCCAACGACAATCCAACATACGAAAATCCAACTAACGACAATCCAGCCAACGACAATCCAACATACGAAAATCCAACTAACGACAATCCAACCAACGACAATCCAACTAACGACAATCCAACTAACGACAATCCAACTAACGACAATCCAACCAACGAAAATCCAACTAACGACAATCCAACCAGCTACTGAACTTTGTGATGCGATCCAACCAACGAAAATCCAGCCAACGACAATCCAACGAACGAAAATCCAACTAACGACAATCCAACCAACGACAATCTATGTAATGCAATCCAACCAACGAAAATCCAGCCAACAACAATCTATGTAATGCAATCCAACTAACGAAAATCCAGCCAACGACAATCCAACCTACGAAAATCCAACCAACGACATCCAACTAACGGCAAATCAGATGGCGTCAACCTACGTTCAATTCTTGCGTTAATAAATCTCCCTTTGTTTTCGACAGGTTTGGCCATGGTGCATTTCTGCTGTGTTTAGAATCATTGTTCAAGGTAAGATTGAATACAATACATTGATATTTTACTGACTGCAGTTTAGCTATATCTTCACAATCGTTTTCAGAAAATTACTGGTAATGAACTAAAATACACTACAATAACTGGAAAACCGTTTCTGACAACGTTCAAATACGCGGAGAGAGTAATTCGAGATATCTTGGCAAAAGCTAACGGCTCTGAAATGTCAAAATCTCTTAAGAGAATTTATGTCATCGGGTAAGATGTCAAATTAACTACTACATGTTCGAAAAGGTTGTAGATGTAGTCGGTAATCAGGTGGACTGGGGTGCTACCCTGAATGTCGGACAAGTTTAAAGTAGAAACAATCTTGGAGTCCCCATTTTCACTTTTGGCCTAAGATAAGTTTATTTTGCTATCGTTTTTTAAAGTTTATCTTAACTCGGGAAGAATTGAGTAAATTCATTAGATTCAAGCTCTAGTGTCGTGTGACTGGCGTTATCTAGCAACTCCTGAGTTTATCATGCAAGACCTGCTTGTTCATGTTTTAAGAAAACACCACCTTTGATTACGTATGTCGTGAAGGTCGCCAAGATAGGGAGGCAAAGGCAGCTCTGTAGAACTAAATTTATCAGAGATTCAGGGGGCGCTCTCGTGACGAGGCTTAAGTCGTGAAATCGTTAGAAATGCGTGACGTCGTCGTATGATAATTAGAGTGATTTAGTGATAACACGACAAAAAATACACCGCATAAATGAAAGGTGGTGTCATGATCTTGTGAAATATTAATACAAAAAAGTTATTGATTTCTCAGAACCTGATTTTAAAAATTTTTATTGTAGTCCAGGAAAATATAGTAAAGTTTTCGTCAATAATGTTCATATTAAATCATCAATTTTTAAAAGTAGAAAGGTGGGTTCAACCCCCTTAAATCTTGAAGAAGTGGGGCTCTGCCCCCAAGTGCCACCCCACTTCTACAGCACTCGACAAAGGGGGTGACTTTCCCCCAGGATCCCTAACACACTCTGACCGAAAAAAAAGATGGTAAAATGACATGCTATGTTAAGTGTGAGATTGTGGCCGCCAATGAGCCCCAGATAAATAAATTTCTCCAGGCTGGACAGCCTATTTGTTTGCTAAACACGAACAATGTAATTGCAGAGACAATCCAGACAGCGACATCTACGGAAGTAATTTGTTCAAACAGCACCTAACTGAAAAGAATAGTGATATTTGCAATTCAAGCAGTGAAGACGTAATCTCCATTTTGGTTGAAACTGGTGTTTATTGTGGGGAAAACTTCACTTACCCCGCAAACAACCTCAATCATCAACACAAGGATATTCTATTTGAATCAAAAATGATCATTCCCAATCATATTGTTCCCAGTATAGTAGAGGCAACTAAATTAATTTTAGAAAGAGAATCCACATAAATTTTAAGCACATCTCTACAACTGGGGATGTTGTACAAAGTCTGGTTTGTGCCATTTATGGTTTTTGTGAATCAGTAAATAGTTCTTTTTGTTGTAAGATTTTAACATTAGGTATGTGATGAACTTTAATAGTCGCCACTATCTTGGCTAGGTGCAACTGACCTGGGTTTCGATTCATAGCAAACATACATATGTATCATGTTTACCAAGGATGTCCCATACATAGTTATATAAAAATTATAGTTAAATACACACACCATACCATTTTAACATAAAATACTGTTATGATCCATGCACCATACATCACATGTACGTTTTAGGGAAATTACAATGAAAACCTTACTTAAATAAACTGGATGAAAAGCATTCATAAAAATGAGGTTGTAATACAATGCTGCAGTGAAATGAATAATGCCTGTATAAGTGTTGCTATCATATAGCTCCTAAAGAATTATGTTCATCTCATGTTGTTTTCAAGGCAATGCACCAAAAGAAAGACCATTGGCAAATTTTGTATGTAATTCTGACCTGTATCTCATAACTACCTTTCTCATGTTTTATCAAACATGTGTCTGTTAAGAAAAGTTTAATGATATTTACAGGAACCCATGACTTTATGGTTTTAAATCTATAAGATATATTTTTCACAGCACTCAACTTGACTTTCCTTACAAATTACATCTTATCTCCTTGACTTCTGTGTGCTGATGTACAATACTAAACCAAGAAAGCAGAATCTCAAAGCAAAGTCATCATGGTAAATCTTATGAGTGACAACATAAGCCCTTCCCCCGGGGCAAATGCTCCACAACAACATCTTACCATTATTTCCCCGAATAAAGGCGTCACCATACTTGTTTTTCAACTGCAAACAACAGTAAAATAATTTAATTATGGTTCTTAAGCATTTACTCACGAACAAACTCATTAAGGCATTGGAAATATTCTAAGGAATGTAAAAATACGGTAAAGTCATTTCTTCAACTTCAAAATTAGTCGGGCATCTTTTATTTTGTTTAAGAGTTTTTCATCTTCAGACTAACTTGCCACTTAAATAAACAAGTTTTTGCAACTAGTTTATACAAAAAATTAGGACTAAGGGGCTATTAAGTCTGAAAATTTTGAAGGATGAGCTGAAAATTTAGGGTGTGGAATTTTAACTTCACACTGCAATTTAATTTACCTAAGGCTGTCAGATGATTGATAATTAGGGGAGGGAGCTAATATTTATATGCACATGATATAGTGCATTCAATAGCTTCAAAATCCATTATTTGCAATTGATAATGACATGGATATACAAAATGACCACCTCCTCCTCCAATTATTGATCTTCCCATAGCCTTGCAGGTATCAATAAATGGAATGCACCTTGGATAGCGAAGCTCTGATTTATTTATGCAGTCTTGTGTATTTAGGTAATGTATGTATACTTATAACATATAGTACGGTAGATCTCAAGATCTACCTGTCCATTCACGTATTCCTCAGTTTGCTCTAAAGCAATGTTCATATAACTATCCAAACAGGCCAATACACCTAAAAAAAACAAATAATTCGGCGAAAAATATGATAAAATAGTGAATTCAACCATGATATATCTAGTCACTTTAGTGGGTCTACCAACCTCGGTAGTCTGCACCACTGTTCAATTTCACCACAACAGGGCGACCGATGATCTGCTTAAGGAAATCACTCGGCGTTTGCTTACGACTCATTTTACATGAGAAGTTTTTGAATATAATGTTTTAGAAAGAAATGTTATATAGATAAACTTTCGATAGTTGTATTTAGCTCACTAAGCTAGTTCGCTTGCTTTCTTCGATGTTGCCACTTTCCAGATAAAATTTCAGAATACTCATTTTGCTGATGTTGTTAAACAAAAACGGAAATAGTTTTTATCTAAATTTGAAGATCGGAAAATTGAATGATTGGAAATTTTAGGAACAACAAATGAATCAAATTAATCATGTTGACTGATGCATCAGATTTACACTAATATGTAATGTCATTTACAGAATCCCAGAAAGCTTGAGCCAAGAAGTAAAAGGGAAATTTTCGTGGGCTATGATAATCCAACGACAATCCAATTAACGACAATCCAACCAACGACAATCCAACCAACGACAATCCAACCAACCACAATCCAACTAAAGAAAATCCAACTAACGACAAATCTGATAGCGTTCATCTAATTCCATTTTTGAATTAATTTTTCTTTTGTTTTCGACAGGTTTGGCCATAGTGCATTTTTGCTAAGTTTAGAATCATTGTCCAAGGTGAGATTGAACACAATACATTGATCTCGTACTGACTGCAGTTTAGCTATATCTTCACAATCTTTTTCAGAAAATCACTGGTAATGAACTAAAATACACTACAATAACTGGAAAACCGTTTCTGACAACGTTCAAATACGCGGAGAGAGTAATTCGAGATATCTTGGCAAAAGCTAACGGCTCTGAAATGTCAAAATCTCTTAAGAGAATTTATGTCATCGGGTAAGATGTCAAGTTAACTACTACATGTTCGAAAAGGTTGTAGATGTAGTCGGTAATCAGGTGGACTGGGGTGCTACCCTGAATGTCGGACAAGTTTAAAGTAGAAACAATCTCGAGTCCCCCATTTTCACTTTTGGCCTAAGATAAAATTTTGTCATAAATTTTTAAAGTTTCGCTTAATACAGGGAAAATTGAGTAAATTCATTAGATTCAAGTTCTAGTGTTGTTTGACTGCCGTTATCTAGCAACTCTTGAGTTTATTATGCAAGACCTGCTTGTTCATGTTATAAGAAAACACCACCTTTGATTACGTATGTCGTGAAGGTCGCCCAGATAGGGAGGCAAAGGCAGCTCTGTAGAACTAAATTTATCAGAGATTCAGGGGGGGTCTCTTGACGAGGCTGAAGCCGTGAAATCGTAAGACATGCGTGACGTGACGTCGTCGTAGGTCGATTGCTTTAATCAAATATAGGCAACGACGCTACCGTTACGCGACTACATAGTTCCAGGCCTAAACGATACATTTCATGACGTCGTCGTGATTACGCGTCTTTCTTATGTTCTCCATTATCACAGATGTTCACTACGTTTAACTGAAAGGACGCTTTGAAGACAGATTATAACTCATGCGTAATTCTTACAAGTAACTATGACGCGCCGAACATGTCATTATTCTATTAATTAGTTTATTAGCAGATCAATTTATTTATTCTCACTTGGCATTTATTTATTCTCACTTGGAATTTATTTATTCTTGGAATGCCACGCAAATGACCTTCGTTGGAATTGAACGACAATGTGATCTTTGTGACAGTAATAATATCGCTGCCAGTGACAAACTGGAGAAACCCTTCCAACATGTTATCATCTAATGATTTGATGAATCTTTTGAGATGTTCCAGACAGGTGCGCTCTGCCTCAGATTTTGGATCAGCTTCTATAAGCTTGATAATACGTTTTGATGATGCTTTTTTTCAGAGTAGATGCTGGAGAAGCTTGAAAAACTACTGAATTGATTAAAGCCCCTCAACAATTGCAACTCTTCGCTCCAAGAATTAGCAACGAAGCGGGGCTTTTGGATTAGCTCTTGATGGGCCAATTCTTCAAAAATAACGCGAATGTTTTCTTTCGTTGGATTTCTGTAGCAATGATAGCTGCTCAGAAGCTCCATGACGTCATCGTCTTTAGGACTAAGTTCATTCTCCAGACATTTCATCATTATATCTTTTTCATCTTTTGAAATGTACTCTTTGAATGAATCAAGCAAGGAATCAGCTGTTACACTGTCGTCTCCAAATATGCAGCTTGCAATAAATACCTTTGATAAAAAAAGAGGAAAATATCTTTCTTCCTTATAGCCATAAACTAAAATTCTTGAAACGGATCGCCACTCAATAATTTGGTAATCATGGCGAATGCACGGAAACTTTTCTGATGCGCCAATAGACAGTGCAACAGAAAATTCTCGCCAGAAAAGGCTTAAAACTTCCCGTGTAACTCCTGGCCTTTCCCATCTTCTAGAACTCCGTTATCCGCCATGAAAACAAACACCAAACGAATTTGTGAATTTCGTGATCTTTAAATTCAGATATTAGAGATTTCACTATGTCACTTCTTTTCACCACGAATTCACGTATGGGAACAGTCTCCGACTGGTTTTGAACATCAATTACTTCATCTAAATAAAATTTAAATATGAGGGTGAAGAAATTGAGCAGTGTTTAAAAAATAAGCATTATGCTAAAGTTTACCAGTTCCAGCTGCAATGTTTTCCTGGACAATTATCTCATCTTCACAAATTGAAGCATCGGGTGGTTGTTCTGTAGTTGGTTCGTTTTGATTGTCTAAATCAAATAAATACGCACTTATGTCAAGAAAAAACTTAACATCAATTTGTGCGACATATCTAATTTACAGGTACAAGATCATTGCGTCGTGAAAAATATATTGCATAGTTCAAACTTTCTTATATTCATTTTACTTTCTTAAGCAAGCAATAAAACTTCAAACAAAGAAGCAACAAAGCAACAACCAAGTACACTGTAGTCTGTAGCCAATACCTTGGAAATCACCCATGTAGCTTTCTTGTAAAAATTCATCATCACTTTCATCATCAATAGAATTGTATTCTTCCAACAATCGCACATAAACACAGCCCTGCCCTGCCATTTTTAATACCAACTCACAGGTCAATTCTACCCCACTTGCAAATTTGGGTGAGATAGTTCTCCATAGCATGCCTACAGTTATATCGATTGAAGTAAATTCTCATCGCATTTTAACAGGCAAAGCACAAAAAACAGTTTATTGTAAAATTACACCAACAAAATACAACAACTTCATAAGAAACGTATTGTATAACTTACTTTTACAAATTCAAATGGAAGAAATAACATAGGGAGTTGCTCTTTTACTTTTTCTTTTAACGTTGTAGAGTCCCATGATTTATCAGATGGAAATTCTGAAACCACTAGCCCTTTTTTTTCCAATTCAACACGATTCTTGTGAGTTGGCACTCAGGAGGTTTGGGGATCTGGAATTATGACAAGATCTTTGTAAGCAAAAGATTTACTTGCTGGCCTTCCTGGCCTGCGAAAGTTCTTCCCGTAACGGTGAAACTGAGTTGTAAGAATTCCTCGACGTAGTAGTTTGAGGTGACGATGATGACAGTGAAGCAAGACGTTGAATATCACTAGTATTAAGAGTCTGCAAAGTACGCAAAGCTTCTGCAGCACGCTGAACGGTCGATGAAGTAACGTTTTCCTCCGCCATTTTTTGTTGTGAAATATGAAATTTCATATTATTTCATAGTAAACAAAGTTTCCCAAATGGAAGCACCATTCGAGAAGTGCGAATAAATAAATTCGGAAAGTGCGAATAAATAAATTCGGAAAGTGCGAATAAATAAAATCGAGAAGTGCGAATAAATAAATTCCAAGTGAGAATAAATAAATTCCAAGTGAGAATAAATAAATTCCAAGTGAGAATAAATAAATTCCAAGTGAGAATAAATAAATTGATCTGCTAATAAACTAATTAATAGAATAATGACATGTTCGGCGCGTCATAAGTAACGACCTTTATTTTAATAAATGTTTGAAATAGACTTGCATACAGTCATACCGCGCTATGCATGACGGGGCTCCAAAAGATAAAACTTAGTCAGCGAGAAAATGATTCTGCTACATCTCTTATAATTTAGAAACGATTGTCGTTTCTTAAACAATAACGAAAACATCTTAACATCACGTATAATTGTATACTAAATACTATTACTCTACTGCTGCTACATTACAAACATTCTAAAACAGTAGTGATAGTGTCACAAAATAACACAACTAATAATTTCATAATCCACCCCTTACAGTAAGGAATATTTGTTGGTTACCTGCGTGCACGAGCAACTCACAGCAGCTATCAGACGTGCTTCGTGTGAGTTTTAATCTAAGTTATTCCATTTGAAAAATACGCAGCATAAATGAACTATGGTACAATAAATAAATAATGGAGCATCATCTTGTGAAACATGAAGTCAAAAAAGTTATCGATTTATCAGAACGTAATTTAAAAATTTTCATTGTATTTCAGGAAAATATAGTGAAGTTTTCGTAATAGTGCTCATGTTAAATCATCTATATTTAAAAGTAGGTAGCCAATGTGTTCGGTTCAGTGTGTTTAGCATATGTACAGAATCTCAAAAAATCTTGAGTAAAGAAGTAAAAGGTGAATTTTCTATAAATGTGAGATTGACAAAAGTGAAATTGACGGTGAAATATACTCAAAACTTTGTATTAAACCCACTGCAGAGAAATCAATTGTATTAGTATTATTATGGAAGTCCGTCGCGAAGCGAGGATGACGTCAGTGGCGCCTCATATGTGAGCGTAGCCCGAAGTCCGATGCGCAGATTCTTCCACACACCGGGCAGGCTACGGCAGCAGCAGGGTTTGCAAAACCCTGAAAAACCCTTAACTGTAGAATTAGAAGGAAAACCTAACGATGAAGTTGAGATTACAGGAATTAAGGTACCCAATTCAAGTGCGAAATAAGCATATTTAAATGAGTATATAGTGGAAAGCACGATTGATAACATTACTAAAAGCTTGCAGTCGATTGTTGTTATTGATTGAATTTCGTACCAAATTCATAATCAGAAGCGGTAAGATCAACAGAGTCAGTCCAGTGGGAAAATGTCATGGACCCTCGTCCTCTTTATTAAAACATAACACCTTTACACTACAGATTTACGTCCCGATCGTTAAATAGTTAGAAGTAAATAAGGATTACACTGTTAAGACAGGAATAAATCACGAAGCGACGTTTAAGGCTAGGTACTTAACTAAGGGTGATTCCCAATTCCCAAGTGTGTATTGCCATGGGACATTCGCATCAACTGGAAGGATGAGCTCAATTTGTGTAGTTATTCAGCACGCAGTAAAAAAATATGCAGGTTCATATTTAAACGCGTCAGTCAACTGCGATATTTATGTTGAGCAACCAAAGGGCTATGAGAATTAGGAGAACAAAGAAAAGCTTGTTTGTAAGTTGAATAAGTCCCTGTATTGACTTAAACAGAGCAGCAGAAATTGGAATGAGACGTTTAATTACTTATAACCTGCAAAGGAAAGGTTTAGTCAATCACTTGCAGAACCTTGTGTCCTTAAATATCTTAAGGGGACGCCCCAATCAAGTTTAAAATTCAGAAAGACTGTTGAGCCATTGAAACTGATAGGATACAGTGATTCACATTGGAGAGGAAATGCTGGAGAGAGAAAGACCATTTTTAGGATATAGTTTTCTATTATCCGAAGGAGAACTTTTCATATCGTAGAAGAGCGGGAAACAAAACTGTTTCACTTTCTACTTGTGGAGCAGAGTACATAGCTTTAATGAAGACAGTGCATGGAAGTAAATTAAAAAATAATAATGCAGCGATTTAGGCATAGTGGAAGAGAACAACAACGCAAGAATTAAGAAACAATTAGTTCACATAGGCAAAAACTAAGTTTAAGTTAGATCATTTTCAACATTTATTATGTAACTGAAACGACATTGCGAACAACGGAGGATGCCAGGATATGCTCTTATGTCATGTGTATGTGTAATGTAAAGTGTATATGTATAATGTCACGTCAATATAATGAAATAAGGAAACCGCTGTAAATAGTGTTTATAATGTCACTCAGAGAAAAAGGAAAACTTAATCTCAAGATAGAATAGTATCAAGCAATCAGAGTGTATAGCGTCTTTTATTTGAATAGCTGTAGTTCCATGTGCTTACTAGCTAGTTTGTTGTAAGTGCTTGTCATGTGGAAGAAGTATTTATTGAATGCAATGAATAAACGTATTAAAAAAAGCAACACGAGTTTAGCATCAAAGCCATCAGCTTTATCATATATTGATCAATGGTCGTAATTATCATCCTTACTCGCTGACAACCAGATCTGGCTTTCAACGATCGTGACTAAAACACCACACGAGTACATACGAGTGACATACGAGTACATGCAAGTACATATGACTGACATACGAGTACATACGACTGACATACGAGTACATACGAGCGACATACGACTATATTCTGGTCACTAATGAGAAATAGCACAATTTCTTCAATAATACATTGATATTTGCATTCACTTTTGCTTATATTTGTCTGGACTCTGGGGGAACCATTTGATGGATTTAAATGCTGAAAAAGTATTTTATTCGCACATTCAAGCCTTAGTAGATAGCAGATATCTCTCCCGTGATGTAGTTGCAGTTTGGCCTGGCAGTGTTCCTGATGCCAGGGTTCTTTCAAGCTCGTCATTGTATCGTCTTGGCAATGATGGCAAGTTGTTCAACGAAGACCTATCAGGTTATTTTGATGAAACTACTGTTAATCCACTTATATTGGGAGATCCTGCCTATCCCTTACTTCCATGGCTAATCAAACCATATCAGGATCATCCAGATATCTTTGTTTTGCAGAATGAATTTAACTATAAGCTCAGTAGAGTCAGAATGACAGTAGAAAACTTTTGGGCTATGGAAAGCACGTTTTTGCAGATTCTTGAAAAAGATTGAAATGGAAGTACCTAAAGTTAGTATGTCAATTTCTGCTTCGTGTATTTTACACAATATATGTGAACTTTCTCATTGAGAGTTCTGGATCATTGGATGGAAGATGTTGAATACTCGCTTACAATAACCTCTATCAATGATTTCATCATACACGATGCAGCTGTTAGAGATGATGCTGCAAATATCAGGGATTCCATTACAAACCACTTTATGTAAAATGTTTGGTTAGATTTACACTGTTTTCACAACACGAAGTATCTGAATTCATTTAACTAAAAAATCCATAAATTACCAACATTTATCAAGTTTTCAAATTCAGTATTCGAAATACATATTATGCGTTAAAAATTTGCATATGTTTAATCACCTTAAGATTGAAAGATGGTGGTTGAGGGACATGAAATGCCCTGTTCCCAAGGCTCGCATGAATTCCCTGAAGAAGAAGAGCTTGCCATGCTTTGCAGGATTCTCGGCATGATTCCAGTAGACGAAGCCGTAGTTGACATAAATAGATTGAACATCTTCATCTCATGCTCTCTTTCTTCTTTTCTTCTTTTGTGTTTTCTAGTGGGGGCAGTTTCAACTGCATCTCCACTTCTGGTTTATGCCTTTCTTTCTCAATTTTCATGTACCTTCAAGGTAAAACGGTAACGTAAAAAATCGTACATATATGTTATAGAACTAAATAATACAAACACTTAAATTGAGAATTGGTGATGACTGAACTTTGAAATGTGCAATAGTACAAGAATCCAAATATTTCATTGCCAATCCATTTAACTTTTTGAAGCTTTTGCAAACTTTTCGCACATTATTTCAACTCCCTTTGCGAAGCTGCTCTTCATTGTTTTGACAGCTTTTCTTTTTTTTAAAGATTTTGTCCCTTTTTTCTTCAGAATCTACATGAAACAAGTTGCTTTTAAATTTACTCATATGCTCTTTTATAAGAATATGGATACCAGAATTAATGCAATAAGACTGATAAATCGTGTAAAACTGCACTTGTTTATTTTCTTTTTCTAAATATTATATCCTTTGTTAGAAAATCTTCAATTTTACTACATCACAAAAAAAATTCACCAGGTAATTAGTCTTGTTGATTTTTACCTGACGACGCAGTTACTTCGTCTTTTTTTGCGACTACAAAGTTTTCTGTAATAAATAAGTGTAAAAGCTCTTTAAGCGTAAAATTTGAACAAGTTTTATCTATTTTAAAATTAAGGTTGAAGCACAAAAATAATTTTACTATAAATAGCTGGATGAAGAAAGCAAACTTTACATAAGGTTAGCATTATGCATTTTACCTGCATTGCAGCATCTGGGACATCTGAATTTTTGTTTTCTGCATACACGCTAGCCAATAAATCCATTCATAAACTCCAACAAAGGGCAAATCTTCTGCTTTGTATCCGCATGTAGCACAAACTTCCTCTAGTTAAATTCCTTTGCCATATCTTTTCTCTAAGGACATAGTCTCCCTAATCTCTATAACAATATAACAATTTGGCGGTTGTGATAATGAAATCAAGCATGCAAGCTTTTTTCATACACAGATCAAAAACTTAAAGTAACAGAAGGACTAATACATGTATACAAAACAATTATTACAGGCTCTTTTCATTTGCATACTCATTCTATACATCAATTGATGCAATTATTTTTCACGTTTATTTAAAAGCTTTTTCACTTTTTATTTCCTAATCTATTCATGCTAACCCACGATTTTCAAATTATATATGTAAACTTGTATTACATAGCTTAAACATCGCTAGTTCATTTTAGTAATACATTTATTTACTTCATAATCACAATAAAAAACTACATAAATGCGAATACAAACCGTCCTATTTTCCAGGCGTTTGGTCGCTAATATCTGCTGATGTGTCAATTAGAAATTCTGGCTGAATGTTTGGCCTGTGCCCTAATATATTTTTCAGTCTTTTAAAGAGCTTCCACGGTTTTGTTGACAACGTTGTCTACTGTGTAGTCAGAAACTCCCTTTTCGTGCATTTTTGACTAAAATATCAAATTTTGAATTGAAAAATGCTTGTTTTGGAATTTGTTGAACTGTTGAAAAACATTTATTCAGCTGTTAAACTTTGTAAATTGGTCGTTGACATACTCTTTTTACTGTAAACTTTCAAAACAACTCTAACCGTTATTATTTGATAAGTCCCTCTTTTGAATACTTGGCATTCTTTAACGAATATCTGTGTTTTTCATCATCCCAAATATTTAACAACGCTATAGTAGCTGTATCTTGCCATGTAATTCCTCTATGATTTTTCTCTCCTTTTTTGAGGCATTGGTAACGAGCCATAAGATAGATTTAGATTTGAGGACGCGAAGTCTAAGATGACGTGAGTTGACCGAGGCGGTCTGGGACGACGCCGCCGTCGTCTTTCATGTGAAGAGTGATTTATGTTATATGAGAAGACGACGAGTTTTTACGAAAAAAGAATTTCATCTTTTATCCGGAGTCACTTTAGCAATTGTTTCCATAGTTATTGATTATTCTCGTGATCATGGAGACAAAAACAACCCTTTGGTTGAGTATAATAGTTGGTTTGCATGGATAACATGTCTCTTAACTTACATTCAATCTTTTTTCATAGTACTGCTATTTCATGGCATTTCAATAAGATTTTAAATAGTACTAGTTAAGTTGTAGATTTATATATACAGATTTTATGAAGTATAGCGCAAGTATTGACAAAACATCAATACTTGCGCTCACTTTTATGATTTATATAATACAGCGTTACGTATACAAAACATGTCATGGAACGTCCACTATGTATCTTAACACATTAATAACCAAATTTTGCTAACGGTTTTGAAAAAAATAAAGCATTTAGGCTAGCATTCTACTTCCAAGTTAGCAGTTTTTGCAAAACAATCCGTCACGCAAATAAAACAGTCCACGCGAGATACACGCGAAGCGGCTAATAAGCTTCTAAGTGGTTTCAGACATGTCTAGGCTTGTGTATATTGAGTTAGCCTTCCAGTTGTATTAGAGTTCATTGAAAACACTAAGACGACGTCGCAAAGGCAGCGGAAGTAAAGTAACCGGATGTTTACGACTGATTACGCCATACTTACGTCGTCTTAGGCTTCGCGTCCTCAAATCTAAATCTGTTTATTGTCTGGCATAACTCTCATAAATGACTGGAACCTTCGAGTTCTATAATAACTGGAGCGGCTATCTTAAACACGGCTTTAATTAGCGGCTGACGCCAAAAAAATGGAGGATTTGTTCCATTACCGCTGAGATTTACCGAAATTGACTGCTTTTCCGAAAATTTCACAATTTCTCTCTCCCCCCTAAGGAAGGAGTGAGGAAAAGTGTATGTGTTTTTCGCATATTTGGCAAGCATTTTTATGATGAAAATCACTGTAAAAACATAAATTTCATAAAAGCGAGTCTACTGTGGTTGCCAGTTGTCGGCTTCTATGACGGATGCCTTTTTTAACTATTGACGAAGGAGCTATTTGTTGGCCACATATGAATGCAGATGTGCGCGTCGTAACTGTCGTTTAATGCTTTGCTCGATATCAAAGTGTGTAGTCTGCACGAAACAAAATATATCATATTTTATCTCAGCAGATCACGAGAGAAATGTTAGCTCATTTATTCTCATTAGCTTTTAGTTTTCCTTCATGTGATGGCTTTTTTCGCAACAATTGTAGGATTTGTTTTTTTACATGCATCTCGCGTTTCGTAAATGAATGATGAAAAAAACATTGTATGAAAATCACGAGAACCATTGAGATTTTTGTGGTCTTCTGAACAAGAACTGCATCAAATACTTGTCAAGTTGTAGCATATTTGATTTCGTTGTAATGATTATGAAACGGCAAAAATGCAAATAATTAAAACACTTAAATTACAATATTGTCTATATTACTTGAATACATGAATACACAATTATGTATGTAATACTTCTCTTCTTGTTCTCTTTTTTATGTGTTTCCTATTAGCCACGTGAGTTCAGAATTTTATTGACCAATACAGGTTTCACCTCAATAGTAAAGTTCATACCCATATTTAATACCAGTTGCTATAGGATTTTTAGCTCTAAGTATGGTGTTGTTTACACAAGAATGATGAAGTGCGTGTACACATGTAAAAATGAGGCAATAAAACCAAATGAATTAAACACATTTTGTGTTCTTTAATGCTAGAAGCTTAACAGCTTTTCAGAAATTATAGAGTTATTAAACTGTACTACCTGTATTTCATTCATATTATGAAATGAATTAAGAAGCAAAAATTGAAGAAAAACTTGGAAAAGTCAAAAAATTTCCCTGGATTATCAAAGGAGAAAATATAGCTAATGGCAAATGTCCATTCTGTACTTTATTAGGTAAATGATCTCTAAATATTTTTTTAAACAAAAACTGAAATTAAGAAGAAATATATAGCACTCAAGTTTTCATAACTGAATCTTTAATGCTTCAATATGGCATGCAATACATATAACTAACATTCAGACAACATTCTACTAAAATAATTTAATAAAGATGTGACATGATTTTACAATTTAGTTATACAAAACACACTGCATGGATTGTACAGTTGCAGTAAGTCATCATCAATCTCAGTATCAATATTGACATAAGCACAAACTTTATGACCTTTTTACATGACATTTCACCAAGCATCACGACACACATAACCTTGTTATCTTTATTTGGTACTTGACCTTTACTTTCAAAACATTCAAAGCATCTTCATTAAACCATTATCTCCATCCATAGAATTAGTCCAAGTTCAAATAACTGTTGGACAGGGAAGTCTGTAAATCATTTACCTTTGTTTGTATTCAGCCTTAGCATTTTGCAGTTAGACTCTGTCTGGTCATTAACATCTTCCAATTGTCTTAATATAGTGATCTATGAAATAGTGGTGCTGCAGCATATTCCAGAAACATTTTGCTATCCGAACATCTCTTCGTGTTGTCAGCAAATTGATCAGAAGAAACTCTGCTCTACTTCATGGGTTCTCTTTGGGGGTGATCGTTTCTTCATAGTATCTGCCCACTGAGTAAAAAGAGCAAAATTTTTTTTCGCGTTAGGGAAACTATTATACAAACAGATTTACGGTTTCACACATTAACAAATAAGTGGAAAAGTATGTTGATATTTAAAAACAAAAACAGGAAAACATCAGTCGAATTTTATCGTTCAGGCTTCAAGTTCAATTGCTTTTCAATTTTTGATGAACCAACAAAACAAATATCTCACCTGTGTTGCCAAAAAAAGATATCGTGTTTATTTTTGAAAAAAGCTGTATAATTAGCTATAGACATAAGGGGGAGGTCAAGAACATCATTTTTTTGCAAAGCGATCATTTCAACGGAAATAGGTCCATTGGCCGCCATTTTTTGGCGTCAGGTCCCAGTCCTCTTAGCCGCTCCAGTTACTATAGAACTCAATGTCAAAGCATTGAGTTCTATAAGACCTGGAGGGGGAAAGGGGCCTGGGCCCCGTGGTCAAAAACATGGCGGTAATGGCGGATTTTGGTTGTCAAAACTTCCACTTTGAGAAAAATTTTTAACCTTCGCTACCTCCGGATCCGGATTTCTATTACTGCTTATTTTAATGACAACCAGCAAAAACAACCACGATACCGTAAGCCAGGGGTGGGCAACATACGACCCACGAGCCGGGTCCGGTCTCTGAAGGGATTTTGACTGGCCCGCCGACTGTATCCGACCATTGAATATTGAATATTATTCATGTAACAATCCCGCCCACCAATAACTTCATTTTCCTAAATCTGTCCCACCGACTGGAGAAGTTGCCCACCCCTGCCGTAAGCCTAAAATATTGAAAATAATGCTTCAGGTTTTGTGAAATAGACACACACATGTCCCGGCACTACAAATACACACACAATCACAGCACTACATGCAGACGAGATTGATGACTTTCACACTCACATCAACAAACAGAACAGCCACATACAATTTACCAAAGATGTCGAAGAAAACGGAACTCTTCATTTTCTCGACTGTTTGGTAAAACATGACAATCAAAAACTACGAACAACAGTTTATTGCAAGCCAACACATACTGACCGACTACTAGACCAATCATCCTACAACCCCACATCACACAAAGCCACCACAATCAGAACATTAACAAGACGTGCACAAATTATATGTGGTTTACCGGACGCTCTACACAACGAAAGCTACTATCTCAAACGTGTTTTTGACAAAAACAACTATAACTCTTACGACCATACAACATACGTGTCGCACATAAACCAATCACAACGTTACGACAAGTACTAACGAACATAAAGGACAAAGAACAACCCAACAAACGACAAGGTGCAGTTTACAAAATAAACTGCTCCGACTATCACGCCTCTTATATCGGGGAAACTGGCAGGAACTTAAATATAAGACTTATTGAACACAAACGAGCTACTAAGAAACAAGACAAAACTAATCACATTGCCGAACATCACCGAATCACAAAGCACAACATTGACTGGGACTCGGCAAAGGGCATTACTTACAGTACTGACTATAGACAACGGCTTACAATAGAAAGTTGGTACACCAACTTGGAACAAACCCCCCTGAACAGATCGCAGCAATTACCGGCACCTTACAAAAGACTTATTCACAATACAAACGATCAACTAAAAACATTGCACTTAACACTAATTCACAATGACAATACACAATTGACACCCACACATTTCCTGTACACACAATACAATGACGTCTTCCAAAGCCTTCATCAGAGAATATACATAATATATTAATCCTAACACGGTTTTTAATATGCACATTAAAAACATGTGACTTGAACAAATCTCTTTTCAACTGCGTATGGACGAGAGATTCTCGCCACTATAGCAGTTTACTGGATGGCACCGTGTTTCACGTTTCACGATGGCACAAAACATGGTGCCATCCAGTAAACTGCTATAGTGGCGAGAATCTCTCGTCCATACGCAGTTTAAAAGAGATTTGACTCGTCTCCAATCCCTGTGGGCTTGGTAGCTCGACAGGTAGAGGGGCGGACTAGTATCCCGAAGGTGCGAGTTTAAATCTCGTCCAAGTCGCATGTTTTTCATGTGCATATTAAAAACCGTGTTAAGATTAAAATATTATATACAATGACGTAAGAACCAGATAGCAAATACGGCTAACCTGACGTTTACTCCTCATTCGACTCTGAAGATGACTACCGCTACGGTTATCGAAACGTCAATCAACAACAACAAAAACAGTCCTTCTCAGGACTATACCAATCTGAACGAGCTACATTTACAAACATGTAATAATCGCAATTGTGGTTGTCAAATCCGGGTGTGCGAAAAAATTTTTATTTTATGAGCCCGCGTCTTTCCTCTGACTTTGACAACCAAAATCCGCCATGTTTTTGACCACGCGGCCGCGCGCTAATAATTTATAGTAATTTGGTTGACATTTCCCGTCCAGGTATTATAGAACTCAATGTGTCGTACTCGTAGTCTTTGCTCTCTATTGTATCTTTAGTTGAGGTAATGTTTGGAAAATTCATATTTTGTGGTCGAAATACTTTGTTCATCATTTCTTACATGAATTATATTCCCTAAAATGTGGAAAGCTAGCGAATACAAGGGCGGCGGAACATTGATGATTGAGGGGGGAGGCTATTATATTCATACGCGCATGTTTTACTTAATTAGTTTCCATTGAAATCAATTGTGTTTACGGATAATTTGATATGAATATATATAAGTTATATAACAAGCTTTTTTTTGTTGTTGCGTGGTCCCTTTCCTCGTTTGCTACGGCTGGGACTGCAGGCAGACAAATTTTACAGTAGATAATACAACACTGTTGCATTTGACATTTATTTTTCCATCGTCATTGTCCACCCGCTTTCATAAAGCACCCTTTGCTGGTTTCAGGTGGGCGCTTTTAACGAGGTTTGTATGACATAAGAATGCGTCAAATTGGTATTACAACAACTAGTATATAATTTTGAAGTCTTTTGGCCGTTACATGTACGATAGAAATGATAATTAAATAAAAAATATGGAAATAATTTACAACCCTTAAGGAACAACGAAAAGTAAATATTTACAATTGCAAAATAGGCTTTTGCAAACACATGCGCTTGTTTCTATAACTCTATAAAAACAGGGGGATTTCAGTCTCACAGTATGCGTGGTTTGCGCAAGAACTTTCAAAAGCAAAAATATAAACAATACATACTCATAGTCAATAAATTGTTCTTAAAAGGCTGAGTTATAACAGAAATAGGAAACATTTCACTTGTTTCTATTGAGTTATGGAAACACTTATGAAATTGCAAAACAAACTCCCAAGAAACACAAAAAATGTCTTCTATTTTTTAATCAGAACATTTACTACAAGAAAGCTTGATGGCAAACTGCTAATGAAATTGCAAATGAGGAACTTAAGAATATAACTATACAATGATTTCTTATGATTAGGTTACCATCTTAACAAAGACTGCATGCTTATTACAAAGTCAAACAGATGATCTTGGCGACTTCAAGTGTAAATGTCAAAGTTTGGTATTTGCCCTTTCATCACAAATGATGTCTTTTAATACCAATGGATTATCATAGCCGTTCTCCATTGGGCCGTCTTCATGTTGATAAACACTGTCGTTTTTTGCGTGGTCATTTTGTTCTGCTAAATCGCGCGTAGCATTGCCGTTAAGGTCATGGTGATCAGTTGTTTCTTTGCACGCGAAATACCAACAGAGCAGAAAGAAAAGTATTGCCAAAGCTATAGAAAAATAATTGAAATGTTAGTCTTCATGATCCTGCAATCCGAGAAAAGTAATTTATTCACGAAATCGAACAGAGAAGATTTTTGTGGGTGTCCGCTGCACATGCGCATAACCTCTATGCAAACGAAAAAGTGTGTCCGTCCGATTGATTTCTATTAAACTAACTGGATATACAACGGGGCCTGGGAACTGTTGTCAAAAACATGGATGCCATAAGGAATGAAAAATTAGTTTCATTATTCGCTCCCTCCTGATTTTGAATATTGTTTCAATACAAAATACAACCAGGAAAAACGACTACCGAAACCTAAATAATGAAGACATGCTCTAGTGTTTTATGTAATGCAAGCATTGATAAAAAGACAACCTACGGTAAAGAATTTTTGTTATGGTCAAATGACAATTTGATTCAAAAATAACACTAGACGCCATTTTACTGTGTTGCTAGTGTTGGCCGAAAGCTCTCGACCGAATCCGCTTAATGCCAGCCAAATGTAAGCTAGGCAATTCATCTGTAAACTCTCACAAACGACTTAACTGTTCGCAAACAGTTTAATGCAACTATCTTAATCGATTAAGTCGACAAGGCACGAGATATATCTTGACTAAGTTTGATCTCATTAAATTTTGAGCTAACTTTGCTGCCAGCAAATTGCTAGGGTACTGGCTGGTGTATAATACCAAAATGATACTTTGGCAAGCTATTACAATAGTATGGAGAAATATTCACCTCAACTCAGGACAAAATGTTGAGAGTACTACATTTTCTTATGAGAAATTATCACTTTAAAAATTGTAGCATATTGGCTTCTTTGACATAACATTATTTCTTGCTGCATGAGAGCAAAATTGTTTAGACAATAAATTTTGAATAAATATATTTCCCGTGTAATGTTTTGGCATTTTGTAACATGTTACAAATCATGTTTAGACAAAAACTTTGTTCAAGAGTCTAAAACTCAACAAAGAGACTTTACCAATGGCTAGCCCTAGGGCATTGTTTGTCTCTCTTGTCTCTCTCTTGGCTTGGCTTCGCGAACGAAGATTTTATGAAGGGGCTGTCCACGTCGAATACAGGCACGCTGTTCACGTCGACTACAGGCACGCTCGTGGCTGACAAGTCCGATGCGAGACAAACAGGTTCGGTCGCAGCGGCTAGAGTCAAAGGTCACGTCAGGTACGGCTGCTGAAGCTTCCCGGTTCTTCCTCCTGCGGCGTTTCTCCCTCAAGTTCTCTGTACGAGAGTCCTCAAAGGAGGAGACAGCCTGGTGGACAGTACGTCGCCAGGCATCACGGTCAGCAGCAAGAATAGACCACTGGCGGTGGTCGATATGGCAGGCTCCGAGGGACTTCTTCAGAGAGTCTTTGTAGCGTTTCTTCGGTGCCCCTCTGTCACGGTGGCCAGTGGAAAGTTCGCCATACAAGGCAATTTTGGGCAGGCGCTGATCATCCATTCTGGAAACGTGCCCTGCCCAACGTAGCTGCGACTTCAGTAGCATGGCCTCGATGCTGGTGATCTCCGCGTGTGTGAAGACCTCAACATTGGAGACGTAGTCACTCCAGTGAATGTTGAGGATGGTGCGGAGACAGCGCTAATGGAAACGCTCAAGGAGGCGTAGGTGGTTACGGTAAATTACCCACGACTCGGAGCCGTACAAGAGGGTGGTGAGTACGACGGCTCTGTACACGCTGATCTTGGTGCACTTCTTCAAGGAATTGTTGTTCCACACTCTGTTATACAGTCTGCCAAAAGCGCTGCTTGCCTTGGCCAGTCTGTTGTCGACCTCCCTGTCAATCTTCGCATCTGATGTAATAACACACCCCAGGTAGGTGAACTGGTGAACGCTTTTCAGCTCAGTCTCACCGAGGGTAATGTGAGGAGTGCGGTACTCTGCCCGAGGTGCGGGCTGATGGAGGACTTCCGTCTTTTTCAAGCTGACCTCGAGTCCGAAGAGCTGGGCAGCCTCTGCAAAACAGGACGGGAGGCGCTGCAGGGCTCTTTCGGTATGGGCAACAAGGGCAGCGTCGTCGGCAAAGAGGAGGTCTCGGATCATCTGCTCATGGGTCTTTGTATGGGCTTGCAGCCTCCTGAGGTTGAACAGGCTGCCATCAAGGCGATAGCAATGTAGACAGCATCGTCATCGTCAAGGTCTTCTGTGGCTTGCCTAAGCATCATGCTGAAGAAGATGCTCGATGATCATACTGACGAACTTTGGGGGGCAGCCGAGGCGCTCCATAATGAGCCAAAGTCCCTTCCTGCTCACTGTGTCGAAGGCCTTCGTCAAGTCCACAAAGGTTACATAGAGTCATTTGTTCTGTTCCCGGCACTTCTCTTGGAGTTGCCTGAGGACGAAGACCATGTCTGTAGTACCCCTGTTTGTTCTGAAGCTACACTGGTTTTCTGGGAGGTGGTCTTCTGCGATGGTAGGTATTAGCCTACTCAGGAGCACACGAGCAAGGAATTTTCCTGCGATCGAAAGCAGAGTGATCCCCCGGTAGTTGGAGCAGACTGACTTTTCCCCCTTGTTTTTGTACAAGGTAACGATGACTGCATCACGGAGGTCTCTTGGAAGCTTTCCTTGTTTCCAACAACAGACGAGGAATTCGTGGAGCTTTCTCTGTAACGCTGGGCCTCCATCTTTCCAGATCTCTGGTGGGATGCCATCAACTCCTGCTGCCTTACCACTCTTAATCTTGTCTATGGCTTCTGTGAGTTCTTTCATAGAGGGTGGTTCGTCCAATTCCACTATAACTGGGAGCTGAGCGATGCGGAGGGTTTCTGAGTCCTGAACGACTCGATCAGCGCTGAAGAGGGCGTGGAAGTGCTCACACCAGCGACTCAGGATAGACGCCTTCGTGAGGAGCGCCTCGCCGTCCGCACTGCGCAAAGGACTCTGGGCGTGGTGCGTAGGGCCGTACACTGCCTTAAGGGCTTCGTAGAAACCTCTGTAGTCACCAGCGTCTGCGCATTGCTGAGTTCGTTCTGCGAGGTTGATCCACCACTCGTTCTTAATCTCTCGAAGCTTGCGCTGGAGGTTGCTGCAAGTGTAACGGAAGGCAGCTTTCCTCACGGGACAGGACGGCTGAGCAAGGTGAGCCTGGTGGGCTGATCTCTTCTTAGCCAGCAATTCCGTGATCTCCTTGTTGTGTTCGTCAAACCAGTCTTTGTTCTTTTTAGTGGTGAACCCCAGGAATTCGTCTGATGTCTGCAGTATGGCTCTTTTCAATTGAAGCCAAAGTGAGTCAGGTGAAGGATCTACTGAGCAGCCTTCGTTTTCAAGCTTGAACTGCAAGCACGTCTGGAAGTCAGCTCTCACTACAGCTGATTGTAGCCTACTGACATTGAACATTTTCTTTGCCCCCCCCCTTTCTTGGTTTAGGTTTGAAGTGAAGTCTGAGTTTGAAGCGCACGAGGCGATGGTCAGTGTGACATTCTGCGCTGGGCATCACTCTGGTGTGTAAGACGTCTTGGAGGTCTCGTTGGCGCACTACAACGTAGTCAATAAGGTGCCAGTGTTTGGACCGAGGATGTATCCAGTTTGTTTTCAGACTGCTCTTTTGTTGGAAGATGGTGTTGGTGACTACAAGTTTCTGCTCCATGCAAAACTCCAGCAGCAAGCGCCCGTTGTCGTTGCAGTTACCAACGCCATGTCTGCCAAGCACTCCTTTCCAGGCAAGAGCGTCTTGTCCCACTCTGGCGTTGAAGTCGCCAAGGATTATCACCTTATCGTCTACGGAGGTGTTTCGAAGAACTGAGTAGAACTTGTCTTTTTCTTCAGGCACAGCTTGAAGAGTTGGGGCATACACGCTGAAGAGCGTGGCATACTTTTTGTTCTTCAGAGGGAGGCGCATGGACATGATGCGGTCAGAATGACCAGTTGGCAGGTTTTCCAACTTGGAAGCGATGGAGGTTGTAACCATGAAGCCGACGCCTGCGAAACGCCTTTCTGTTGCAGGTTTTCCTGACTAGAAGAGGGTATATCCGGTGCCATGCTCCTGAAGGCTGCCTTCTTCGGGGAAGCGAACTTCGCTGAGGGCAGCAATGTCGACATCTAGCCTGGACAGTTCATGTGCAATCAAAGCAGAGCGAAGTTCAGGTCTGTTGCTGTCAGCTTTGTCAAGCATGGTTCTGATGTTCCAACATGCCAGTTTCAGTGCTTTTGCACCCATACCGGTGGGTGCATACCTTCCTTTCTTTGTTGTTGTTCGACCGCTAGTAAAGATGCCCGTTGACCACGGCAAGCCAACTGAGGGGATGAGAGATGAGCTTTGGTTAGGCCACCTTTTCTAGGCCCCTCTCCTTGTGGAGCAATCAGTGCTGTCCTTAAAAAGGGCTGCTTGGTCGTTCGGGGTGCTGCCGAGTGATGTTGTCATCTCGAGTCAACGTCAGACGACCAATATCCCGAACCGCCTGCATGCAGGATTGAGACTGCGGCTTCCAGTGACATCTTTCACCTGCCGGTTTCGCCCATTTCCCATCGCTACAGGACTTGGTAGAGTTGAAGGCGTCGCAGACGTGAACGTATCCTTCGAGCCTGCGCAGATGAATTTTAAAGTGAAGTGCAGTGTGCGCAGTACTGCCCCCACCCTTTACACCCGGGTTCATCTGTCATGGCCTAGCGAGCTGCGACGGTGACAGCGAGATCCACGGGTCGTAGGTTTTACATCAGACTGCCCTTGTCCTAGCCTCTGGCTCAAAAACCTACCTCGGAGGCACGAGGACATAATGGCCGTTGAGCTCGTCGTGGAGCCCTTCCGCCCTGGCCGGTGACCACAGAGAAGCTCGCTGCATTTTGCCGAAACTGAAGCCGATTTGACTATCAGAACCGCCAGTGTTAGCACTCTAGTAGCTCATCCGCCCAGCCGTGACCCTGGCAAGGGAGGCAAAGGGTATACTAGCACTTGCCTAAGGTGCACACCCAAGGCTAGTGGAGGGAAGGAGGCGCCTTACGGCTCCATTCTAGACTGGCTCCAAGCAAAGTCTAGCCACTGCCCAAAAGTGTAAATATAAACCTGTAAATATAAACCTTAGTGTAAATATAAACCTTTAAATTTCAAAGTGTAAATATAAACCTGTACATTGTTTGTACAGGTTTATATTTACACTTTGAAATTTAAAATTGTTTATGATTTCACATTTAATTAATTTATTTATTTTATTTATTTCCACTTCATTTGCATTAAATATATGCAAGTTTTCCTATCTATTTCTGTTTCTTCTGCCTTCAACTCCATTGCAACCAATGCACCCAGTGTGAATCCTGGAACACCTAAAATTATAGCAAGGGTGGACTGTTTTCAGATGAGGCGTTGCTATACTAAAACTTTCATGCACAAAGTAATAAGCTTTTCTCGAATAAAAATTTGAAGATAGAAACAAATGTTGGCCCAGTATTTTCCAAAGCAGTTCTTTTACTTTGGTTTTGATCTATGAACATGTTTACTATTACAATACATACTTTATTTACAGAAACATCAGGGTCATTGTGAAACAAGCAGCATCGAGCAAACCTTTGACAATACTTAATGTCTTTACTGTTTGTAATCTGTCAATTTTCGCAGAACAGGCTAGGGGTTGATTTCAAGATATTTTTGTTTTACAATATATAGCACAGTGTTGCTGAATACTGATGGCAAATCAATTTCAACACAACTCAGTTTTTAACTTCACATCATACTTTCTGAAAAATAATATGAACAGACCCTAATCCATTTCCTGCGACTAAACAGCCCAAACTCGATTCATAAAAGGTAGATTTTATTGATTGGTTTGATGCAAGATATGTACATCTCTAAAAGTTTCACAGCGTCTGACATGTATTTACCTAAAATCATGAATCGTGAATAAAATCGAACCAACATCAACTAAAGCATAACGTAATGGTAAAAAGTTTCACCAAATAAATGCCATCCCACTGAGAGTATAGTAAAACAAATTAATAAGACTGAAGTGTTGAACACTTTGAACGATGAAAGCAATTATCTTGCTTACCTACCGGTCTCATGAAACTATTAAAATTTTTTCTTTTCCTTGCACTTCTTTCCGCAACCGTATATCACACACGTTTTCAGCATGTTTTATTGATGAAATTTTTAAAAGATTTTGCGTTTGGAATAATACTTTTGATATCGCTGAATAAATATTTTCGCATAGGATTATAGTGTTGGTTGAAATCAGGAGGGGAGAAAAAGTATCCTTTTCATTAGCCTGTGCAACTCCGCTGACATTTTCATTCAAAATTTGCCATATAAGGTATGGCGGCATCCATGTTTCGTCAACACGTTGCGCTTAATAACTCTATTATATAATAACCAGAAGAATTTGAGCGATTTCATTGGTCGAGAGCTATGATCTCTAAAAGGACATATGCACGGAATTGACGTCACAGAAAATTTCATGTTTATAAAAAGAAACAAAGGGCGGATAAATTTGAAAATTTATCGCAATACCTCCCTGATTGGGAAAATAGAGATATTCACAGGCACTTAACGTATTTGAGCAAAAAGAAAAGAAAAAACGGGTTTTCAAACATTAATTTGTACTTCGTCTTCGATAGTATGCATGTCAGTGGTCCGTCCGTGTGAATGTTGGTGGCAATCCTCGTTGATAGTCGGAAAATTAGATAATCCTGTCATAACAAAAGCCTTTAACTGGATATCGTTCAAAACAGTAAAAAATCTTGTCAAACATTTTAACAGCCTAACCTGAACAATTAATTTCTGGAATTTAGTACAGTGAATTCTGAGGGGCTGTTTACATGATGTCGGGTAGCCGGGTTTCAGTCAAGCGTTAAATGATTTTGGCAAATGGAAAAGATTTAATACTATCATCAGATAAGTGTTCTTCAGCACTTTCACAATATTCTGATTTAATAACTATACGCATTACATTCAAAATCAAACAACAAATTTGGCCTATTTTGAGAATAACAACAGAAATTACTTTTAGCGCTTAACAAACAGTTGTAATATTTTCGCTTAAAGTTTTGCCTCTTTTCAATGCATCGAAATGATTTTACGTCTCACTGAATCCCGGTTAGCCGTGATCATGTAAACAGCCCCTGAGAGGCTGTTCACATGAACCTGATAACCGGGATTCAGCGATGCGTGAAATGATTTAGAGTCACTGAAAGGAGCAAAAACCTCTAGCGCAAAACTTACAATCTTTTCTTCAGCGTCATAAGTCATGTCTTATTTGTAATTTTCAAATCAAGCTAAATTATTTGTTTTTATCTTAAAGGTTTTGTGAATTTTCAAAGAGCATAGTGTTTTTTTATGAAGTATTTAGTCTTTCCTGCTAGCAAAATGATTCGCTGAATCCCGGCTACTGGGCTCAGCACCTTAGACATTTGTACGTACATGCAAATGGTATCTTCTAATCCAGAAACAAGACTGCTATTCATCAGGTTTCATGCTGCACTATTATAAGAAGCAGTATAGTTGGCGTAAAGTTCAACGAAACACAGCGTCCATTTTTATTCAAGTCAATGTGACTTACTGAGTGATAAGAGAGATGGTATTTCTGTTTTGACTATCAATGAGGGTGTCCGAAAACCAAAACTTTTTTAGTCAAGCCAAATCAGTGGACGATTTGGACCGATCTGGAACACGGAATGATCCTGAACGATACAAGTGGAGGGGAAGTGGGGTTACCGAGAAACTAATAAAATTGCTATCATGTAATTTCTTCATTCGGATGTTTTTCATGGTGATTAGCTCGACGAATTTGAATTTTGGAAAAGCTAGTGTTTACGTTTACATTTTAAGTCACCATGCTTTTTAAATTGAATAGTTGATGATTTTCATAAAGCAAAAGTATTTTACTTTTTACCTTGAAGAATTAACGATGACGTTATGATGACGTGTACGACATTTCCTGTCTTGTATGCCAAGCAATCACCTCGCGTACCGCACGACTCTCGCCACAACAAGCACGACTTATCAATAAATGAGCCGAATACTACTGGAGCAGGTAAGCTTCCAACGGCTCGCCATAATACCAGTTGAAGACCGAGGGCATAAGAGCGTTGATTTTCGGATACACTTCTATATAGTATATTTTTAAGATTAATGAATAACGGACTCTAGATTAAACATTAGATAGATTTAGATTTGAGAACACGATGTCAAAGACGACGTGAGTTGACCAAGGCGGTCTGGGTCTAAGACACCGTCGTCTTTCATGCGAAGAGTGATTTGGATTATATGAGAAGACGAGTTTTTAAATCTGTTTATCAACACATGTTTTTAATGAAATACATTAGTATAGGGAATAGTACAGTTTCCAGTGCAATTACGGATAAACATGCACAAGTTAGTTTTTTAAAGACTGCAACGAAATAGAGCGAGTCCGAAGTACCAGTCTCGCCGCTCTCGCATCGTTACTCGCTAACGCTTCAGGAAAGCTTCGTCAGGCGGCCTAGATGTTAAAAACATTCACCAAAAAACAGTACGTGCTGTTTTGTTTTTATTCATTGCATTCTTTTGTAATTTTTGAATTTTTAACGGTTGCAATTGTGGTAATCTTTGTTTACTAACAACTGCCGTAATGCTTTTTTTTAATTGAAAAAATGTTGTTTGTATTTGCACTGCTTTTCAACCAATCAGGTTACAGTATTTATAGAGCAACTACACTTTTCTACTGTGCACTTACGCATTTTCACAGTGCAATTGCAGATATAAACCGCAATATCAACCAACCACAGTCGAAATATCTCAAATTTTATTATTACTGCGAAAACACAAAAAAATTACATCATTACTAAAAAAGGGTAAAATTTGTGGCAAATTGGAAATGAACACTTTGATTTGGAGCCATGATAAAATAAACGTCAGTAAAAACATGAGACAACTGGTCATAAAAATATTTTACTGAAGTACAATATTTCCTCTGTCACACCCCGAGTTTTATTACTTTTTGCCAGTCTTTAAGTGATGTATTATTACAAAAGTGGGGTTGGCTAGAATAAAGCTGGAAGCTACATAAATTGTTACGCAAAATTGTTCGTGTTTATATTAATTTACGTGACACATGCTTTAATATCAATTTCTATTTATTAAAACACCCAATCCAGTAAGTTCATTTTGAAAATTTTTAAAGTTTTAGTTAAATATGGCTGAAAACGGGTTAAGGAGGAAGGTATGCGGAATGTATTCTATTGTATGCCAGCAAAAACAATGTCAAATACTTGAAATAACAAATAATGATTGAGAATGAAAATATGAAAATTCAATCTCTGCCACGAAGATTTGTTAATTTATGCAAAATTGGCATTTGACCATAGCTGGTGTATGGTAATTTTCTAAGTAAATATTAAACTTATGTAAATTTTTCCTCCAATGTCCACCAGTAAAAGTGAACCTTCTAAACACCATAAACATTACAGAATTTTTATTGCTATGTTTTCTGGAAGTTAGAGCTATGTCGACACTGCCGTTTCAGGGGGGTCTCAATTTCAGGACTTTCATCCCGGATTGAGCAAATGGCACATATGCCATGTTGTTCGGCATGGTCATTTTACCCAAAAACAGTTGAGATAACTTCCGGTAAATGAAATGCATGCAAACTCTCATACAAGCCCTAGACTATTTTAGACTAGTAAATTTCAAACGAATGACCGCGCCTACATCAACAAATAACGAAAGACAGGCATTCCTATTTTGTTATCGTT
Source organism: Xenia sp. Carnegie-2017 (assembly GCF_021976095.1). Taxonomy (NCBI): domain Eukaryota; kingdom Metazoa; phylum Cnidaria; class Anthozoa; order Malacalcyonacea; family Xeniidae; genus Xenia; species Xenia sp. Carnegie-2017. The sequence continues at coordinate 3,047,020 of NW_025813436.1, forward strand.
TCATCGTTCCATTCTGTCCGTAAATTTCTATTTACAGAAAGTGAGGGATAAACAGAGGGTGAGGTGATTAATTTTTTGTACCTTTTAAGAGGGGATAGTTAGAGGAGATGCAAAATGAAGCCGGGTCAAAATAGAGGAAATACGGTATGTTAAATTTGTATGATAAAACATCATATAGCTCCTGATCAGCAAAATGGACTACCTATGCTAGTTTCAATATTTAGCAACCGGTGTTGTAGACAGGCCCAGCAAGTTTGTTGTGCTATGTAAATCAATCTGTGCATGTTAGCTCATTGTAAAAGCAATAGTTTTATAATAAGTATTTATGTTATTGATAAGAAATTTCAGTGAACACCGAAATACTGTTTACATAGCATGACTAAACCTGCGAGCTGGCTACACCACAGCAGGCAAACTCGGACAAGTACAGTTTACTTATCCTTATTGTGGCACTTTACCTTATTGTGACAACTTTTCCAGGAATGTCATTGAGGTAACTTAAAGTAAGGAGTAAAGTAAAACCAACAAAAAAAGTGTAGACATTCTTACAGTTTCGATCACAAACACCGAGGTTCATTTGGAACACTTCATTAGAACCAGAGTAATTGCCAAGAGTACAATTCGAGTAGGTCTGTTAAAAAAGGTTTTGATTCGTCAAGAGAGGAAGTGCTTGATGGAATTGAAAGAATTCGAGCACTTGAGCAATCAAAGAAACTCTGAAAAAATATGATTATTCTACTCCTGTTACTAGTTCTTAATCAGTTTTTGAAGAAACTCTTTCAAACGATCAAGTTCGCCAAAGTGCAATAATATTACATATAACGTAAATGGTTTGAACCCGGGAGTATCGTTACATGTTTGTAAATGTAGATCGTCCAGGTTGGTATAGTCCTGAGAAGGACTGTTTTTGTTGTTGTTGACTGACGTTTCGACAACCTTAGCGGTAGTCATCTTCAGAGTCAAATGAGGAGTAAACGTCAGGTTAGCCGTATTTGTTATCTGGTTCTACGTCATTGTATTGTGTGTACAGGAAATGCGTATTGTCATTGTGAATTAGTGTGAAGCGAAATATTTTTAGTTGTGAAGTGTGATTTAGGTGTGATGTTTTTAGTTGTAATGTGTGGGTGTCAATTGTGTATTGTCATTGTGAATTAATTGATTAATTCATTAATTTTAGTTGATCGTTTGTTTGTATTGTGAACAAGTCGTTTTTTAAGGTGCCGGTAATTGCTTTGATCTGTTCAGGGGGGTTTGTTCCAAGTTGGTATACCAACTTTCTAATGTAAGCCGTTGTCTATAGTCAGTACTGTAAGTAATGCATTTTGCCGAGTCCCAGTCAATGTTGTGCTTTGTGATTCGGTGATGTTCGGCAATGTGATTAGTTTTGTCTTGTTTCTTAGTAGCTCGTTTGTGTTCAGTAAGTCTTATGTTTAAGTTTCTTCCAGTTTCCCCGATATAAGAGGCGTGGCAGTCGGAGCAGTTTATTTTGTAAACTGCACCTTGTCTTTCGTTGGGTTGTTCTTTGTCCTTTATGTTCTTTAGTACTTGTCGTAACGTTGTAATTGGTTTATTAGTTACGACAAGTACTAACGAACATAAAGGACAAAGAACAACCCAACGAACGACAAGGTGCAGTTTACAAAATAAACTGCTCCGACTACCACGCCATAATTAAAAATACATATAAATAAAATAAACACTATTATATAAAGATATATGTCGACAGTCAAATGAGAAGAAAATGACCCTGGCAATGACATCGTTAACCAATTCGTCCACAAAGAAATTATCAAACAAAATGATTAAAATATTATTCTTAAACTACTATATAAATGGGGTGATTTGGTTTAGAGTCATATAGCCAACAATACCAGTACATACTTTTACTAGATTTTCAACATTTTGGAATGGTTTGGATTGGAAGAATAGAAAGCTGTTCCAAACTATAATCATCACACCACAAATAAGAAAACTACAATTGTTTTAGTGACTGTCTTGGAAAGTGAAAGGAATGTCTGTTTTTCTCGCAAAAACAACACGGTCAAACAGAATATAGCCTTTTATTTACGGTATTTCTAACATTATGGTTCGAACGGAGTCTTTAATTAACACCATATGCACTATATAAATGTAACAAAACTCGCTAAAACTCACCATTGACGTTGTCTTTTGATGAGGACAGCCGGCATGACAAGCTGAGTAAAACGTAATGTTATCATGACATACTGGAACATATTTCACCCCGTCACATTTGCAGGAACTGGAAAGAAGAAAGTATATTAACACTTTGATGCATAATTTTTTTCTGGATCAAGGCCCATCGTGTTTGTTGATTGTTGCTGTGGGAGCAACACCTTGCAGCAAAGGTTGATAACAGAAAAAACACTACGGAAACATACATTTGATTTATAGAGAAAAAAAACTATTGCAGGGGATGCCAGCAGAATAGCTGTGCAACTTTTTTGTTTAGATTTGGTCTCGAGAGCTTGGACTCTCTCACCTATTTTATTGAGGCGCAAAGTTCAGAACAAAGGCAAGTGTTTAAAAGCTCAGTCGATGGAGTCTAGTAAAAAAAATTGCATGCGTATATGAGCATAATGGATAAAAGCTTTCTGGATGAAGTTACTGAAAAACGGCAATTGTTGAAACTCTAAAGACCAAAGATTGAAAATGGTCAATCGCCGCAATTTTTTGTAAAAGTGCAATTCCTTCTTCATGATTCCATGCGAGAATTAGTCTGGAAAACGCATTGAAAAGCTCGCTCACATTCACACAGTCGGGTGATGTAATTCATACAGATGTGGCTAGGGACGCGTCCATTGTGTTGAACTTTCAATTGCCCGCATTGTCACAACAGTGGCAGACGTGGCGTAGGTCAAAAGAAAATTTAAGTGTTCAATTTAAATTTAAAATAACTCTCGGAACAAAAATATTGGTCACGAATTTCTAAAGTTTTTGTAATGAAGTTTCCTTAGTTAGTTGATTCACATGTTTGTAAATGTAGATCGTCCAGGTTAGTATAGTCCTGACAAGGACTGTTTTTGTTGTTGTTCACTGACGTTTCGACAACCTTAGCGGTAGTCATCTTCAGAGTCAAATGAGGAGTAAACGTCAGGTTAGCCGTATTTGTTATCTAGTTCTTACGTCATTGTATTGTGTGTACAGAAAATGTGTGGGTGTCATTCGTGTATTGTTATCGTGGATTAGTGTGAAGTGTAATGTTTTAAGTTGATTAGTGTGAAGTGTAATATTTAGGTGCCGGTAATTGTGTGATCTGTTCAGGGTTGTTCTAAGTTGGTATACCAACTTTATAATGTCGTTGTATAGCCGTTGTCTATAGTCAGTGATGTAAGTAATGCATTTTACCTAGTCCTAGTTAATGTTGTGCTTTGTCGGTCGATGATGTTCGGCAATGTGATTAGTTTTGTCTTGTTTCTTTGTAGCTCGTTTGTGTTCAGTAAGTCTTTGATGTAAGGTATCGTTGCTGTTCACGTTTAGTTGCTCGTTTCGTTGGGTTCATTGTGTTTCTAAGTGTTGCGTTTGATAAAGTCAGAGTTATAGTTGTTTTTGTCAAAAACAAGTTGAGATAGTTGTTTTCGTTGTGTAGAGCGTCGGGTAAATCACATATGCTATAGAGAAACGGGCGCTCACGACTTACAAACATGCACTACCTTTTTGGTTCCGCTACGTAGATGACACAATCACAGCACTACATGCAGACAAGATTGATGACTTTCACACTCACATCAACAAACAGAACAGCCACATACAATTTACCAAAGATGTCGAAGAAAACGGAACTCTTCATTTTCTCGACTGTTTGGTAAAACATGACAACCAAAAACTACGAACAACAGTTTATCGCAAGCCAACACATACTGACCGACTACTAGACCAATCATCATACAACCTTACATCACACAAAGCCACCACAATCAGAACATTAACAAGACGTGCTCAAATCATATGTGATTCACCGGACGCTCTACACAACGAAAAGAACTATCTCAAATAGTAGCGAGAGACTTGCCGAGCGGAAATCAAATTCGTGTAATAAAAATTAATGCGCAACATGAAGTGTTAATTAGAGCATTAAATTAATTAGTTTTAATTGAATTTATTGTAACGTTTCGTCTTTACTCAAGACATCTTCAGAAAAATAATAAATAGGATATTAAGACAAGATATTATATTTACAAAAAGGTGTTCAATAAATTACTAAAGGAGGCGGTGTCAAATGGATTATATGATAAGGAAGTTAGGAAGTAAAATAAACCTCTTTTAATTTCTCTTTATTTTACTTCCTAACTTCCTTATCATATAATCCATTTGACACCGCCTCCTTTAGTAGTAATTTAACACCTTTTTGTAAATATAATATCTTGTCTTAACATCCTATTTATTATTTGTCTGAAGATGTCTTGAGTAAAGACGAAACGTTACAATAAATTCAATTTTACAATTTTTTGGTCTATTTCTATGGCTCTAATTAAAACTTTATGTTGACCATTAATTTTTATCACACGGATATCTCAAATTTGTTTTTGACAAAAACAACTATAACTCTGATTTTATCAAGCGCAACACAACGCTACAACAAGTACTAACGAACATAAAGGACAAAGAACAACCCAACGAACGACAAGTTTACAAAATAAACTGCTCCGACTGCCACGCCTCCTATATCGGGGAAACTGGAAGGAACTTAAACATAAGATTTACTGAACAAAACGAGCTTCAAAGAAACAAGACAAACTAATCACACTGCCGAACATCACCGAATCACAAAGAACAACATTGACTGGGACTCGGCAAAATGCATTACTTACAGTACTGAGTATAGACAACGGCTTACATTAGAAAGTTGGTATACCAACTTGGAACAAACCCCCCCTGAACTGATCACAGCAATTCCGGCACCTTACAAACGACTTATTCATAATACAAAGAAACGATCAACTAAAAGCATTACACTTCACACGAATCAACGATGACAATACACAATTGACACCCACATATTTCCTGTACACACAATACAATGACGTAAGAACCAGAATAAATACGCCAAACCTGACGTTTACTCCTGATTTAACTCTGAATATGACTACCGCTATGGTTGTCGAAACGTTAGTCAACAACAACAAAAACAGTCCTTCTCAAAACTATACCAACCTGGGCGATCTACATCAATGTAACATTTAACCATACTACCGGGTTCAAACCATTTGCTTTACTAGTTGATTTTGTTTTTTGAGAATGTAAATATACGCAAAGTAAGCCATGGTAATTCAACTTAACGCACCCTAGATCCGCCACTGAAACACAATAACAAAGCCATGTGAACTTCGGTCTACATATAAGCTCTGGTCTTATAAAAGGTTTAACATTGGTATACCTTGTCATCCTGACATCAGGAACTTTGATATCGTCACATCCAGGAACCAAAAACATGAACGTCATCCACATTCCAAAAAGTTGCAAAAAGAAACAGTACTTCGCCGCGACTTTACAACTTCTTTTTAGCTCCACTTTGCTCCCAAAACATGAACCTATAACAAAAATTATATTTCACGACTAAAATCGTTATGTATACAATTCGACTCGTGTCATGACCAAAAATCTAAACATGAAAAACGAGCCGTTATAGAGTATACTTAAGTAGTGATCTGATGTGCAAAATTAAATCCTGGTTTACTCCAGTCTAGTGTCTACATCAGGAGTAATATGATGTTGAGACTTGAGACCTTATGTACTACAGTCGACATTTTTCATCTTGAGTTCATATATACTCCAGTGTCTTCACCAGGAGTGATCTGATGTTGAAACTTTGGTTTTTGTATCTTGTAATCTAAAAACTTTATCTATAATGATCTGATCTTAATGACATAGTTCTAATCTATCCTAATCTACAGTTTTTATACAAAGAGTTTCATATAAAGACAGAATTCTACTGCCACTATAAAAACATAACCCCAATAGGATGCTACCAACCTATTAATGTCCCGCAAGCACTACTGATGCCCACAATCATTCCGACGCCCAAGCCTGCTAGTGCCTGAGTTGCACCGTAATGAATTCTGATGAGCTTATACAGAAACGGACCTACACCTGAGCCGAGAACGACCCTGAAAGAAATAAAAGTAGAATTGAAATATGCATTCTTGAGGAAGCTTTTTGTTCTCCGTTCCCATGGAAAAAATTGAAGCGGGAAGTTGCTTCACTTGCACACGTGTTTTCGGTCCCATTTAAATCATGAAAAGTCATTGTTTTATACAGTCCAACACTTTTTTATTCCCGAATGATACAGAAAAACTTCCATGAAATGGAAAAAATCAAAGACATCATTTAAACTGAAGTATTAAAAAAGTGAAACCGCTAAAACGTATACAAATTAGTCAATTTTCGGCTTCAATTTTTACACCAGATGCGCCATCCAGTCTGATATACATGTAGGGTGTCCCCGCAAAAAGAAACCCACATTAATGAATTTTATGTTCACTGAAATCAATGTAACTAGCATTCATAATGAAACAACAACGTAACTAGCATTCACAACAGTTCAATGAACGTGACAATTCTGTGCCCCTGAGATTTCATACGGTGGTTTATACAGTTTTAGTTAAAGCAAAACAAGTTAAAAGTACTGACATCATACACTGATTTTCATCTCAAATTTATTACCCAAAAGCATTGTAAAATCAAAACGACAGTAACTGAGTTAAAAAGGCCAAAAAAATGAAATCATGTTTTCCCTCAATTGTAAGCAAACATGGATATACTGGTAAGTAAATAAATTAATCAGGCAGAACATAGCTATTGCAAACTAATCTTTATAATTATTTGTGTGGGCTCCGTTTTTGGATCCACCCTGTATGTATCACAAACCATGCCTTCACTTACTGAGCCCAGACACCTAACGACTGAAACACATAAACTGGATTAGAAAGGAGTCTCTTCGTCGCAGGTATTATATCCTTCACTTTGCCGCGAATATCTTGGTCACGTGCAGGAATCTCTTTGTTCATAATCGCCTTCTCACGTTGAGCACGTACGTGCGGCAGTTGCCTGGGAAACCCAATAATGACAAGAGACATTGGAAATATGACGAAAGCGCCAACTAATGAGCCTATCCACCAGTTGCCGATCCAACGCGGGTCCATTGGGGTGAGTTTAAAACCATCCGGCTGAAACAAATAAAGTTTGTACTTGCTGTCGACGTATTTGACGCGAAAAAAGGGATAAGCAGTGACGTAAGCAGTGACGTAAACAGTGACGTAGCAGTGACATAGCCAGTCCGAAGCCGCACACCCTTGGTCTGCATAAAAACACCTTTGTCTGATGTTTCTCGATAAAGGCACCGAGCTTGGCAGCTCACTTTATAGAAGAAAAGGTTGCATGACCCCACATACGTCACATCCGTATCAGCTTTTGTGTCAATTCACTGCAACATCCAAAATTTGTTCATTTTGTTATTTTGAAATGGCTAACACAATAAGTTCAATGTGAAACGAAATGAAACTTATGGAAGCAACGAGCATCGCTTTTCTACCACGCTGGTTATACACGGTTGAGTACGCACAGGTCTTTATATTTTACAACTTTGGTTATTAGCGGCGAGATAACAATTACAAACAGTTGCCCCAACCACTTTTTCAATGAGAGGAAAAGCGCAAACCTTTTCGACATGCAGAAATTAGCAAGCGAGCCAAGTTGTTACTTTATATATATCACTTCTTGAACATCACACTCTTTGTATTAACCATTTTGAAATCATAAAGTGAATAAATTTTGTATAACGCAAATAATTTATCCAACAGTTTAAAGGGGAGTGACGTATGGGTGGTCAAGCTTTTCTTCAATATTGCATAGACCAGGCAGCAGTACGGTCTTTAACGTAATTTACATGGACTCTTTCACACTTTTGTATGACACTTTTTCACAGTTTCACACTTTTGTATGACTGTTTTAAAATAGCTCATACTTATTTACGACAGGTATACAACGACGCAGACGTATGACGTCATTTCATAGTAAAGGTACGTTTACACACAACAATTTGTCTGGCCGTCACTGATGCGATATTACGTGCTCTTGCTATATTTGGAAAGTCGCCCGACTTGAAAACTATGATGAAAATCTGTAACCAACTACAGATTTGTTCCCGATTTTTATTACGTTGCTACGGCTTCAGAAACAAGCAAATTATAATAATCCAAAAATAATGATCAAAGTGTCTTCTGTCAACACGGAAAATAAAAATGTTGAGAGTGTTGTTGTTTTTATCGAAAACCAAAAACTGCAGAGATTCAGAAAAAAAATCAAAATTATTTTCTGAAAAAGAAATACGGCATATTTACCTCGATTGGCACTTTACCCACACTGATCTATATTTTCTTTTCTACTTTATTTTTTGAGGCAATAATAATAACACACGTTGCCTCAGTAGCTACAATGAAAAGTTTTATTTTCGCTTTGTTATTGTTCTTTGACCTGTTTGTTTTCTTTTTTGGTTTTCGAAATCATGTAAAAGCATCGGAAATACCTTTTTTGCACACAGCGATTTGTCTTACACGACAAATTTTCCATATATAGCAAGAATTGCGTAATATGGCGTCAGTGTCGGTCAAACGAATCGTTGTGTGGAAACGTACCTTAAAGAATTCGAAAATATTTTGGACTTTTTAGTGAATTTTGTAAGTGTTCCACATTTTCTGTTCACGGCTAAAAGGCTTTTTTCTCACGTACCTGTTCTATGTCGACGTACAAACTCAACAACTGGCCGGCAATCACGAAGCCGACACTCGGTCCCAAAAAACCAGATACATAGTACAAAGCGATAAATAGTGACGTATATTTGGGTTTGACGTTTTCGTCTAGGTATGCAATACACAGACTGAACATTGGAGCACCACCTGCGCCTGCCATGACTTGAGCTAGCAGAAATACGATGTAGTACGACCATGTAAACGATATCTTTTCCATGTTGTGGCATTTTGAAGTCGTGTTGTATTTTGGACAGAATTGCAAGGAAGCCACCGCTGAAATGAAAACGGTAAACAATTGAAGCGTACACAAGCTTGTTAAACTTTTTTCTACACATGTTGCCGCATAGCAACAATGATGAACACAGTGCACTTCAAAAAACAAAAAAATTCATGCGGGAAAGAGTTAATGTACAATTTTTGCTACCATATTAGTGATAGAGCATAAAGTTAGAAAAGAACAATTCCTATTCTTCTTTTCAAGCTAAAATTGCACCGATGGTCCCATCTAAAGAAAAAGGACAGAAAAACCAGTCCTATTCACAATACACCAAAATCCATAACAACGCATTCCAAATCATTCAATCATCTCAATCCATCCATCATTCCAATAACACGCTTTAAACAACTACAAATTAAATAAACTTGTAAATAACTTCCTATACTATTCTGAAGAAAGCTCAAAGCACCGAGTCGAAAGCTCAATAAAATAATTTTATGAAAATCCGGAGAAACTTTCATTTTTTTACGTAAGAACTTATATTTAAAAGAAATTTTACATATGTGTAACGTTACGACTTAACCAACCACACATCACATCCTGAAAAAATATTTTATATAGGTAGTGTTTGTAAATAGCTTTTTTGCCCTTTCTATCTTTTTTGTAAATTTCTATTCTATGCATCCATTGTGGAAATTAGCAAAGGTTGATGAAGCGAGCGTATTAAAATATACTCATCTTATCTAAATTTAATCTCATAACATTGTGCTAAAGCCAAAATTTATTAAAAAAGGATCATTATTAAATATTAAACGCGACTTCACCAGTTTGGTTTCTTACAATGAAATTCATGACCGGTTGACCATGGTTAACAACGTTTTAACATCAAATCACTCCTGATGAAGACATCAGACTGGAGTATATAAGAACTCAAGTTTCAACATCAGATCACTCCCGATGAAAACACTAAACTGGAGTATATATGGACTCAATCGTGAACATCCGAACACTCCTTATGAAGACATTAGATTAGAGTTTATAATGACTAAAGATTCGATATCAGATGAATTTTGATGAGGACTCCTGATAGAAAAGTATATGGACTCAAGTGTAATTGTGAAATTATTCTCTATGAGGAAGACAGGAGTAAAGGTATATAAATGGAATTTAAGAACTTTAAACAAAATTCAACAGGAATAAAAATGAAAAATTTAAATAATTTACCTTCGGGGGGATCGTATCTACCAATCAAAAAGTGCGGAAAAGAAAATGTAACCAACGAGAATCCAATAAGGATCATTGAAAAGCCAATCCACCTCGGTTTGTTACCGAAAGAACCGTAAAAACTGACAATGACTGTTAGAACCATGTTGGAAACATCGCTGACTGAAGACAATGCTCCTGTTTGTTTACTGTTGAAATGAAACTGCTTCTCAAGTGATGGTATAGCAGCAAAATTAAAGCCATTGACCGTCACACCTTTTGAAAAGATAATTCTGCAGTTAGTTATTCGCATACATCAAAGTTTACAAATAACATGTAAAAACAAAGACCCATGCGCATACAAAGGAGAGTGAAAACAAGGGAGTGTCGTTAATTGTTAATTGTAGAAATTTAGCTAATGCGTAAGCAAACACATCGCTCTTATCAAATTTGAGATGATTTAGATTTTCCCTATTTTTCTATTTACCTCATCAATTACGAACAAATGTTAACTTAAAATAGGGAAAATGTTAGTAATTGGTGAGGGTTTTAGAAAAATGGCAATCAAAAAGGAAGAACGCAAAATAATCCGTGATTTGAATGCCTATCGTTATTGTGCAGTAAACCCTACGTGCTCCAATTGCTTTCTAGCTTTGCTATTTTCATGCGAATACTATTTCAAAAGTGCTTCTCGGTAACACAATTATCACTCCAAAAATAGTTATTACTTGCAAAAATTTTACCAAGAAATGAACCATTGGAAGTCCAACTATCTATTCCACTAAAGGTTTTTGCAGATATTTTGGCGACGTTTTGTCTTAAAAGAATAGTATATGCATACCGTAAAAGATGTTACACAAGATGAGAACTATCAGTAGACCAGGAGAGGAATTAAGCCATTGCAAGCAACGGGGTCGGAAAGACCTCCATCCCCATCTTAAATCTTCTGCTCTTGCTGAATCATGAGATGAATTTAATACCTTCGACATCTTAATAAAATATACAGGTAATCTGTAGAAAATAGATTTTCTAAATTTTATACACAAATAAATATTGTTTGTGATTAGGTGTCAGTTAAAGAGAATATCCTCATATTTATTGCTGGCAGTTTACCAAGTGGGTATGTTACATGCTGTTGTTAATTGGTGACTATGGACGATATTTGTGGGACACTGACGTAATTTGCATCGATTATAACGTCTATAGTACCGTAATTCGATATGACTGTGTACTAAAATACTTGCGTTTATTGCAGTATCCAAGTAATCAGATTCCAATAACACTAAATTTAACAGTCCATGTTTGATTTTGCTGAATTTCTACATTTCTGTGAGAGAACGAGAATTTGATCTGAAGCCTGTCTTACGTTACATTTGTAAAGCATTAGCCTTGAGATGTAAATTGCGGATGTTGTAAACTCATGATGAAGCGATGCACATGGTGCACGTACGTACTGAACTTACAAAGTAATTCTCCCCACGCAAAAAATTAATTGAGTAGGATTAGTGGATGGCGGAAATACTATTTCATTGCAACGTTGTTTGCGCATAATCTTTAGAAATAAACGTTTGCACAATATATGTTTGATTACGTGTGTTCTAACATGACGATGAAAGCAAACACACAAGCGGAGAGAATGGTTTTAAAATATCTTACAAAAAAACTCACAAATGAGATGCAATGTCTTGTAGGCAAAATAAAAATGAAACACTCAAATGAAAATGAGCTTTTCAAATGTTTGGAAACCGAGTGAATAATAATCATACAGCCTTTGTCCGAGCTTAAATGCCAGCAAAGTGCTTGTTTCAACTCGTTTCGACAATCTTGCAGTCCTTCTGCAGGATTATTAGGAAAAATATCTTTATTGAAAAGCGTCTTTGAGTGTAATAGTTCGTTTTGAAAGTTCCTTTTCCCGATGAAGAACTGCACTCAGGATATGATAAAGCTAAAAATGCAACGCGGTGCCAAAACGAGCAAATACTATAACCTTCTATAGAAGTCATGGGCGTAGGCTCATATTTATGTATGCATGTTATAAATAACACTCCCCCTAATTATGGACACGCCCATATTCGAAGTAGATCTCTTTGTTTTGTGGCTGACATTCGAAATCCTTCAACTCAAGACACCACAGCATGTTCTATCAGTACAAATTTACCTGAAGATTCATTTAAGATTAAGAGGATGCTGCGTCCATTTCTTGAGAACAATTAAAAACTTAACATTAAAAACCAATCCATTTTATCTTTATGCAGTAGCATAGCCAGCAATGCAAACTTTTTACAACTAAAGCAATAGGTTTCTAAAAAAATGAATAGTTGGCTGGCTACACACTTTGTAATTGCATGCGAAACTACGAACCTTATCAGTTACACATTATACTAGCAATATACTAGTCGCCTTACATGCAACTATGGAAGTGACGGACTGTAAAAAAAATTTTTATCTCATGCTAAAAACAAGCTCGATCATTTAATTCCGGCAACTGTTGCTAATGATGAGCATAATTTGCATCATCACAGGAAACTGGAAATTCCTTTTATAAAGACACAACGTTTTCTGAAATCTTTTATCATATGAACAAGTAGCCATTTTATATAATGCATCACGGTATATTTTATACTTACCTATTTTGACTAAATACTTGCAAAGTTCACGCAATTTAACATTTATTGTTACGTGACCGTCAACAATCCATCAACCTATCTCGTAAAAATACATGCGAGCAGTCTGCCGCGTTTCGTGACTAGAAAAATGTCTTATATATATAAAAAAAGTTACCAAAGATTAAATTTCTCTATATTGTGAGATTTTGACGGGTAAAAAAACAAAATAACTTTGGAAGACATTGCTACAATTATCGTCCACTTTAATGAAAGAACTCAAGGTCGCATGAACAGTTACGTAAGATGAGTCGTTTAGCCGAAATACGATGTACTACACACTACCATAATGGATGTTAAAAGTTAAAATTTTATTTATTTTAGAATATTTGAAAGGCACAGTAGCACACCACAAACGTACCATGAAATTGTTTCACCAAGAGCGTAACTTTGAAATTTGGATAATTTGCAGGGAAAAAATGAAGTCAGCGTTGAAAGGAGGACAAAAGTCATAAAGTTTACCAACAACGCAGCGACAGCAATATATCATATGCGGCCAAAGGAACAGGCATTACGTAACATGCTTAAGACATTTCGACCTAAATGATTGTGCTCATTATATGTCTTAAACCTTGTACATTCAACCTTCGCATACATTTGCGTGTGGTCCACGTGGAGCGTGGTGAATCATTCATGCTCTAAACCCCATGTTACCTACTCGGAATGTGTGAAGAATGCCTACATACATCGAAGCAACACCTGCTAATGATACGACCTGTTCATTCTCGCTTTTAGCATCAAAACAATGCAGATAAGATAAAAACCCAGATGTTCAGGAACTGTTTGTCTCGCTTGCATTTTATTTAAATACGCCTCCTACCACAACATTTGCCTAAAGCGCGTCACAATGCAAACATTTCTAGCAGGAATCTTAAACGGCACAGCGTTCACGGTAGTTCATTCTAGCTTTACTTTTTCAAATTAATTTGTGACGCATTTACACATTAAACCCAAACTCGCAGCAGAAATAACTATACAATGGTGTGAAAAAGTACATTTCAAACTTTTTTTAATTGTTGGCTAATTGCGCGATTATTTTTAAAATACGCCATGTTAGCCACAAAAATTTGCATGATTCGCTTAACCTTGAGAAACACTTGTCACAAGTTCTCACAACAGTAGGGTTTTCACGATGTTTCACTTTAACTATAGTATACGAATATGAATGTTTGTGTATTCCATTGTCCACAGTAATAATAACAAGTAAAGTTTGAAAAAATGCACAAATTAAAATGTGCTGGAGCGTCACATTTTGAATATTGTATCACAGTAATTGGTCATAGCTCATTTTGCACTATCAATAAACGAATTACGTTCATCACACATTCTAATCACTCCATGAATTTATAGGTAATTAGCGAAATGAACTCATTGATAGTCACTTATGGCAAGGCAGCAGTAAATTCTAATCAACGCACGGCGTTTAATATACAAATAAACGGCACATATTTTAGTAGGGCATTTCGAGAATACTTCAATGATAAAATCCCATAATTGCCACTACGTCTGGCATACCTTTAAAGGAAAAAGCGATTATCGTCGCTGGGATGTTGATTATCTGGAGTAACCTTTGGTGAACTAGAACGAAAATGAAAAAAAATTAGGACTATCGAAGCAACGTAGGACGCTAAAACAGGGGCAAAATTTTCAAACATTTCTAGATCGAGCAAAAAAACAAAAACAAAAGTTAACAGCGATTACACTCGACGGGGGAAAGCCGAAAAACTGGGCTAAAGCAAAAAAATGTGAAAAATGCATGCAAACACAACACCAACCAAACAATATCACTTATACATTCAAGGCAGCAAAACAAGAATTGTTGGAAAAAATGAACGATTTTCACACGTAAAGTGATCCGCCATTGCTAAACCTTGGGTTTTTGAAAAACTCCAATACGAAAAGAAGGGGGGAAACAAGAAAACCAACAATAATTATTTTTCAACGAGAAATACTGTTTACGATATTAGACATGAAAAACACAAAGAAGATAGTACTTACATAGTCAACCAGCCCCCTAAACAACGACATTCAAATGGACCGAAGTTGAGTGATAGCAAATATTCATGACTTATTTGTGCATGATGGAGGGTTCAGTAAATATGGTTACATTAACGGTAAAAGGATACGACATCAGATAAGATGTCAACACCAGAGCATAAAATAATGGATAGCGGCAAGTTTTCCTTCCGTCTACCGAGAATTTCAACCTTTGCAAAAAGCACCCATCCAACCTTACAAGCAATGAGGATATGAACGACTGTGTTGTACATGGCAATCACAACATGCTTGAATGTACTTGAACGTATAAACAGCTTCTGGACCCCCCGCCAATCGATATGCTAATGTGCATATCGAACATTTAATAAGTTGATAGCACCAATATGTAAACATGCGGATACAAACAGTTGTGAAATTGACGACACACAGCCGCAATACGAGTCATAATTAGCCGTGGTGTTCGTCACACGTGTAATACACACAAATACCACGCACGGTCTAAAGCATTGTTAGAATTTGACCGTTAGTGCGTCGGATACTTGCAAAAATTAGTATCCGACGAATATTTTGAAGGTCGTCTTGTGTACGACCGAAAATGGAAAGAAAACTATAGGTTTGTTTGCGTTGTAACTTATACTTTGACGACATAACACAAGGCAAACATTGATGGAAGAACTATTCATAAAATTAGCAATGCTTCCAATACGATATTTGCTAAATTATGCTTTTTCCATATGTTGATTACTTTACAACAACTGTTACAAGCAGAATTTGATTAAATTTAAGAGTTTTCAAGTCCGTACGTCACAAAAAAATTCGCAAGAAATTTTTAATAATTTGTTTATTTATTCCAGAAACATCGCTTGAAGAAAAAAATGGCGAAGAAAGTGAAAAAACCAGTTTTGCTTGGTAGGTATATTAATATGATCTCGAGACCTATTTGAAATGAAAACACAAGCAAATGTATTACAAGCCCACACTGGGGAAAATATTTTTCAGTGCGTACCGACCTTAACAGTAACTGTCGTATTTATTTTTTTGTTTTATAACGATGAAACTCGCGTTGTAAATTGGCCATTGTGGTCATTAATGTTGTGACTACAATTGAATTTTTAGTACAAAGTTCACTTTGTCTGGATGGTAAAACTCACTCTTCATTCCTTTCCTTCGGGCGCTTTTGAGGCCTCGTGAAAATATTTTTTCCCTGCGGACCGCCCAACCGGTAAATAACATATATTTATTTTTTATTTATGCATTGGACCGTGAAATTTAAATAATTAAAATTTAGTTAAAAGCCATGTTAGTTGCTCAACGAGAAAGCAAACTATATTCAGATGGTAGTTATCATAGAGATAGAGACGAAGAAGAAGAAGTAAAATTTGTAGTAAACACTAAAATTTTAGCGTCAACAGCAAGCGACAATCGGCCACTTTACAACGCAATATTTTTTTCATTCTAAAAATGAAAAAATATGTATGTTATTTACCGTTTGGGGCGGTCCCTACTAAAAAAATTTTCTTACTCCGCTTCAAAAGCGTCCCTCGGCCAGAAAACTAAAAAGTATACAACAGTTGAATGACACCACAAAAATTCTGTAAAATATGTCAATATTTCCCTTTGATGTTGAAATAAATATAACAAAACATGTTTCTTACAAAACTTTTTGCCGTAAAACTATATGCCTTGTTGCAAACGGTTTTTAAAAAAATATTACAATTTGCGTAAAAGTTATCGACTATAATACGAACTAAGTAAAGGCACAATATAGGAAACGTACAGTAAGCCATTCCATTGAAAGTTTTTGCGTCTAATATCTATATCCTACTATGCATGGTCACGATATTGGCAGCCAGTCAATTATATTTTCTGACCAATAAGTGTGCGGCATTGGCACATGGAAAACGACAACCAGTAACCTAATAATGAATGTCAGTTTTCTATACTGTGGTTAAGCTAAGATGAAAAAAATATATAATCTCTGAAATAAATCAACTGCCAAACACTACATTGTTCACGTCAGTATTGGGGAGAAGAAACATGCTCCTCTTACATCCAAATCATTTCCCCAGACAGCATTTCCGATCGTTAAAGACCTCTATTTATATTTTTCCAAGGGCAGAAGTCCCAACGGGTATATAAAGATACATGCACTACGTAACAGACTTGGTTTGGTAC
Source organism: Xenia sp. Carnegie-2017 (assembly GCF_021976095.1). NCBI lineage: Eukaryota > Metazoa > Cnidaria > Anthozoa > Malacalcyonacea > Xeniidae > Xenia > Xenia sp. Carnegie-2017. The sequence continues at coordinate 3,064,041 of NW_025813436.1, forward strand.
CGTTGGTACAAATAATAAAGATATCGCTCTTATCGACATGCGCACTCCGGTTTACAATTACAGTGCATCAATGAAATTCCTTTTAATAGATAGCACAAAACGTATCTTAATTTTATTTCAGTTACATAGATAGATGAGCAAAGAATTTGCGGAGGAAAGGTAAAATCGCTTTCCACTTTTTTTGCCAAACACTTCAACAACGCGCTATCTTGGTTTTCGAGTGGAGTGCATTTCAAGACATTCGACCCTCTTGACCGCAGTAAATTCTAAATGTTGCGCACTTAATTGCTAATGACTGATGAACGATACAAAGTCAAAAACATAACGAATAACTCAACTAAATCATGGTTTATATTTGCACATTTAATCAGATAAACTAGCAAAAATATATAAAACAATTTGCTGAACATTGGAAAACCGCCAGTGGTTTAGAGATAATGTCCGAGCGAATCGAAAATTTGAAAAGGTTATTAATGCACGAGCCCATCATAGCTATTGATATTTTCTTATCAAATGATATCACCAACTAGGACCGGCTACGGCCGTAAGTTGAATCAGCTTCAAAATCTTTTAATTTCAATTAGAAGAAATAAATTATTTTAGACAGTATTGCAAAAGAAAGGATATAGAAAGTTCTAAAATTTTCTTTGTTTGGAATGCAATTTGAGAAACTAAATATATCACAAATAAATTTGATCCATTTAATAAAAACTAGAAAGCTATAAAAAGTAACCAATGAAAGTTATTCAAAGCAACCACATACTAGATAAAGCAGATTCACCGTAAAACCCAACACATATATTTTGCCACAAAAGAGCGAGTCTATAGGAACTCGTTGATCAAAATGTTTCAAACACCAAGCAACATACAACGAGTCTATTTCAGCTGGAAAGTTTGTGAAGTCCCTCAACATCATTTGGCTAATAAAGGCATAAATAGCGGTGTAAAAAACATCACTATTTAAAATCTTTGGTCGGTTAATCATGCAGGCTTGCTTACGCCTTGCCCGTCAAAGATATGATAGTAAACATACTGTTTTGTTTGACTACATACGCACATTTACCTTTGTCAATAAACGTCACAGACGTTAGTGGGAGGAATTAATTAGTTTTTGCGCAGTCGAGATAACGATAGCATTCTCTTGGACAATGAAAGACATCGTTTGATCGCATCTTTCTGATAGTCTGCATGGCATGTCATTTATGACGAACGACGTACACAAGAACGCACGCAGATGCTCACGAAAGCAACGGCCAAGAATAATTAAAATGATTCCCCCAACTGCGTGTAAGTCTACATGCAGGCAAGAACACACAGCGCCGTTTCCGTAATTGGGATTTGAAAACAGCATGAAAATAAGACGCATTTTATTCCAGTCACGCGCGAAACATCACGTGAGCCTAGATCTTTAAGGTATTGGCACAGAATAATGATTATGCAGGAGTTCAATCAGGTGTACAAAGCGTCCTCATGTCGGCCATTATCTAGCCAGATGATTTCTCACTTATTTCCAACCATTACATACATTTGCAATTGACCGTGCGGCGTGATTAAACGTTAGTTATAGTTTCAAAACTTGACGTTACTAACGGCTAACTTATTGTTGCTAAGGCGTACGCGTTAAGTTATGGAAAATGTTGTTTTTATTTAATAAACAACTGTGACATGTTAAAATTAAGCAAGTATGGAAAGACGTTTGAAAATGTTAAACTCTATCGTTAGATATAAGACTTTAAATTGGTAATGGTGAGACATAGTGTGGTTTTGTCGTAGATTCGTACAGCGACACTTTGTTATTAACCAATGCTATCTCAGGGTTACGCTTTAGAAACAATCAGATAGCTGTATAATAACGTCAAGTTAGCTGTATAGTAACGTCAAGTTAGCCGTTAGTAACGTCAAGTTTTGAAACAAAAACAACTTTAATTTATGCACGCCTCATGGTAAATTGCAAATGGCTGTAAAATTACATGACGCCAATACTTAATAATTGAATTCAAGTATATTTTGACTTAAGAAATTACTTCGGATCATTTTAAAGGTTTGGAAAAACGATAAAACTATTTACTCAAAAAAATGTCACAAAGTTAAGGATACAATCAGCCTTACCGGAAAGATACAAAAAGTTTAATCACTCAGACTAACCACTTTTACAGCTAAAAGTGAACTATCTAATGAGATGAAAAATTTTAGGATTTGTAGTTGCTACAAGAATGCGACGACAAATCTAGAAGGTCGATTTTCGTTTTTATGGAAATAATATTTTAGTTGAAGATATAATTGTAGATAAAAATAGTTATTTTTTTCATTTTGTTCATTAACTGAAAATATTCAATAAAACTTCAAAGCTATAGTTAGACAAAAAAAAATTTCCCAGTTCTAAAACGAGATGATAAAAAGAAAAGAAGTCTGTCTAATTTCCTTATCATCTCTCGAAAACAACGTCAGATAACAAAAAGTTAACCAATAACGCCCACAAGGTAATGCATGGGCGAGAACTTTGTATCGGTAAGAGGCCTATTCATTATTTCACTCCAACGAATTGATATGAGAAAGCGAACATCGAGAGACGCTTGTGGATATTAAGAGACGCACAAAGTGGCGCAACTAAATACACAGATGTCCCACCAAAAAAATGAAAACCGCATGAATTAGTTATGAATTCACTGAAATGATTATTCCCAATATTACTAGCATTCAAAACAGTTTAATGAGCTTGACAGTCCTGCACCCCTGGAATATGATAAGGTTTCTAAAGTATTTAAAGTAAAACAATTTAGAAGTCCTTTATACACAAATTTTCATCTCAAATTCACTAAACAAAAGTTTTGCAACAACAAAGCATACATTGACTGAGTTATCACGACTACAAAAACGTAATCACATTTTCCATACGTTGCTAAGAACATGAACAAACTAGCGTGTAACTAAATTAATCACGCGGAACAAATAGTTATTGATTCATTTTAATGTATACATAATAATTGGTTGGGCTCCGTTTTTTGGGGGAAGACCATGTACGGAGTGTGTCTTACAACAAACCGGACATACAGATTTATGCATGCTTATCTAATTAATTTGCTGCAGCTACAAATGAAACACTTTTAAGAAATTCAAAGTATTTTCATGCATTGACAAGTGCCGGTAAATGCATGAAAATAATTTCCCTGAATATTATTCTGTTTCTTGTCGTAACATAGCAGTGTTTCGCACCATCATACATGACTGATTTTAAAATGCCTCTGACAATAATTCATCATTGCTTTAAAAGTATTTATTTGCCTAATTGAAGCAGTAGTGGTGTGCCAATACACATTTTGTGATCGGTCTTTTCCTTAATTTGCATATTACGAAATCATGTTTATTTATGTTCTTACGCAATAAACCTTTTTGTCTTTTGTCTGAAAGTTTTAATTGTTCCTAAAGTTGATCACATACACGATTGACCAAGTTTGTTGAACAATGACGAAAATAAGTGATATTAAAACCGATTTTATTCGTGTTAGGCCGTCAATGGCAACCTGTCGTAGCTAAATTTTATTTGTTTACTGTTCCAGGGACACGCACAGTGCAAAATTCTTTCTTTTGACATGTAGCTAGCCAGATATTAATACATACATATATACGTATAGCATGTAAGCTGTGACATAGAGTTTGGGCTTTTGCAGGTAACGTATTTCGCTTTGCCAAAATTGTGATGGCTATTTCCATATCACAAGATCATTTTGCTACTTGTGTGTCTTTAATGATAAAGTTTGCAACAATAGTATTAACAGCACAAAAGAAAAGAAAATCCTGGTTTGTGCAATTTTATGAGACTCTTACAGCATGCTGTAGTTTATGTAAATCTTAAAAATTCCACAACAATCGTAGTAGAGGTAAACTTGAGTTAATTTGATTTTCATTCACTGTTTGAACAATATTTCCGGCATTAACAAATTGCTTCCTAACCTTCACAACAATATGCACAGAACGAAAAAACGTTTTAAAATAGGGCGATTAATAAAACCAATGTAAACAACACCATCCATGACTGAAAACCAATACAAATTTGAGAAACAATTCGTTGGAAAGAGAGAAGCATTCTGCGAACTTAGCGTCTTATATATAGGTACAAAAGTAAATCCTCCTTCGATAAGACTACAAAAACAGTCCCATCATTCTAACACGTACAAGTTTCTAATGACAGAAGACTCTTAATCTTGTTGGTTTTCTGGCAGGTAGTTTCATTTTGTTGATTTTCAACGTGTTTTTCTCAAGTCCATCTGAAATGTCATCACTTGCAAATGCGCACAAAGACATTGCGAGCCGCGTTGAAGCGCATCTAAAAGATAAACTGAACACTGCTTCTCGATTCAAAAGAATAGCGAAAACTGTGCGGCGTTGAAAACTTGTTCGCAGGTTCAGTAAACAAGCCTCAACTTGATATTTCGCAAAAAATCTTGTGATTTTATTTTTATCGCAAAGGAGTCCCGTGCAGGCTACACGATGACACGTTCAAATGTCTGAGAGAAATGAAATAGTTTCTGTAATAACAAGTGACAATTGCAATAAATTACAAGTGTAATTAGACAACAAAAACACTTATATAAAAAGTATGCTAAAACTTACCAAACTGTCAAATCCAATGAAGACAACAGTGCACGTTGAATTTCGCTTGGATCAAGTCTTTTTTCTATCTTTAGATTTTTTTACTGCTCCCAATCATCGCATCCTTCAAGCACTTCCTGAAAGCGTCAAAGTATCAAATCAACATGTCGTCGTCGCGTCCAGATCAACAGTGGAATTCATAAATGCGGTAAAAGTGGCGTCTTTGGAAAACGACAAAGCAAAAACATGTGTACTATTAGGATTAACTTGTCAAGCAAATGTTTCTTTAAGTGCTAAACTTACCGAAAAGTACTTAATTGAAGTTTATATGAAAAAATAGCTTTATGTTCTTGACTGTTTACTGCCATATGAAGACCTTTTATTAAATCATATACAAACGAGAAGTAACACACGTCAGATACTCCAAAAGAATGAGCGCTGCTTGACCCAAGATCTGTTTCCTACTGACCATGTGAATTCACTGTGTCTAAATATACAGACAAGTTTATCTGAAATAAAAGTGTCAAAAAACAAGCCAAGCTTGTTGTTGCAAAGGAAGAATGAAGCACGCGACATAGCGTGAAAGACACAAGATGAAAGCACGGTGCAAATAGAAACATTCCTCTCCCTATGGAAAGCCATAGCTGTCTTAGGTCGTGCAAATTTATTTCAATGGGTGCTTTGACCGTTATACACAGTGCTTTGACCTTTATACGCGGTGCTTTAAGCCTCATTTCCACCTATCGCACGAATCAACTCGCAGCTCGCTGCGAGAACTCGCAAACTCGCAACTAGTATTTTTTATGACCTCGCAGATAGTTCACATTTTTCAACTATTTTTTTCTCGTAGCTATTTCAAATAAAAATTCACCAATGAAAGAAAGGCTACTGATCACGTGGCATCGTTTTTTAGCATTATGTTATTTTCCCCTATTTTTTCAAAAAACAAACTACAAAATGTCGGATAGACAAGAACGACACGCAAGTTGGAGCGATAAAAAGTTCGAACTTTTAATCGAAACAGTAAGAAAATTCCCGTTTTGTACATGGTAAAAAGCCGTGGATACAGAGACAAAACACAAAAAGAAAATGCATGGCAATGTCTGGCAAACGAAATTGAACAACCAGGTCAGTCCGAAAACACTGAAAAATGCTATAGAATTGCTAAAGAACAGTATAATTTTTAATTATTTTTCTATTTTGTCTTCAAAGTTTCATCATGTCAAGCGAAATGGAAAGGATTAAGAGATACTTTTTCAGAAAATGTAAGAAATCAGAATTTACCTTCAGGTTCTGGAACAAGAAAAGAAATAAGATGGAAATGGTTTAGAAGCATGGATTTCATCAGGGAAACCATATTGCACAGAGCCACTTCAAGCAACCTCAGTTGCAACCAAAGCAGTGAAAAACTTCATGAAATTGATGAGGAAGATATTGTTACGAGTGATTCAAATGAAATTGAGCAACACATTATTGGAGCACTAACATCAACTCCAACTACAGAGAAAAACAAGAGAGGGTTGGAGTTAAGTACAGTTGGAAAAAAAAAATTAAAGCACTCCCCTATAAAAAGAAAAACTTCTGTGGAACGAAAAATTGACCTAGAAATATTAAAAATTTTGAAAGCAGATGAAAAGAATGGCAATGCCTGTGGAAACCAAGGCAATTCAGTAGAGGATGATTGTATGGCATATGGTAAATATGTTGGAGTCACATTAAGCAAGTTTGATAATTATCACAAATCATTAGCCAAAATGAAGATAGCACAAGTTTTGTTTGAGGTGGAATCCAGTTTGACAAATTTTCCATAAGTCCTTGACCAAAAAGACAAAGAATAAATCAACAATAACATAAACTGTCTTAAAACATTGTTATAAAGTTGAACTTCTTTGTAAATGATTATGTAATTGTAAAGGAGAGCTGTTTTACTGTTTGCACATGTTATATTCTATATATTTGCTTTCAGCTTTGGTTTTAAGAAACAAGACAGGGTTTTTTCCAAACTATATTAACATAAACTACATCTAATTTAATAAAATTTACTTAAAATGTCATTTGCTTTAGAGAAAAAAACTGAGTTTACATTAGCAATAGTTAAACTTGTAAGAATGAAAAATACCCATGCAAAGAGGAAAAGAATGTTGAAAGAATAAATCATAGTCATTCAAGGTTCCCATTAAAAGATATATGATTTTTCTGCCATGGAACTTCACCCTCTGGTTCCATGAAATACTCTTTAAATTGATCTCGCACTTCTGAGGCATCTTTCTTATAAAAATTTGAGCCTTGTCTCCCAATTGACTTTAAGCATTGTGCATTCTCCACAGAGGCTCTCCATGAGCCCAATAAAATTTTTCCATTTCTAAAATAAGGGGCTAAAGATAATAATTCTCTTGCAAATGAAATCTTTTCTCAAATTTGTCCAAGAGGTCAAGAATATTTCACATTAGTTTGAGCTCATCAAAATTGATTCATTAAAATTATTGAAATATGGTATTCTTGAAAAAAATTAAGGAATCCAATCATACCTGTCCTCACTGTCCACAAAACCCACATTTTATAGCAACACAGGTTTTTCAAAGCTTGATTTATGATCCCAACAAAAGAAAAGGTACTATGGATGATATTAACGATTGGGAACTAAAGAAAGTGCTGGAATTGCTCTTAATCTATTAAGAGATTAGTGATGTTACTGATTTTCTATCTGAGCACTCAGCAACATTTGAGTTAGCTGGAATTCTCCGACAAATCAGAAGTCTAGACGATCGTAACAAAGTCGTCAATCAAACAATCAATTGGTATCTCTTCGGAAAGACACGACTGGCATTAGAAGCTTTTAAGGAGGGACTTAAGAGTTTGGGAGTAGTACCGGAAAAACTATAGAAAGCGTTTCCGGCCAAAAGCGTATCGAGCTTAAAAGAGGGCACCGAGTCGTAAATGTGCTACCGAGAATCACGCGCAACATGGTCGAGTTTTGAAAGATGAAAAACACTGTTCCGAGAAATTTTACTACCCAGAATATTTCAACAAAAAATAGCATATCGAGAATATTTCAACACGAAATAAACTATTGAGAATATTTCAACAAAAAATAACCTATCGAGAATATTTCAACAAAAAAAAACTATCGAAAATATTTCAACAAAAATTACCTATCAAGAATATTTCAACAAAAATAACCTATCGAGAGTCATCGTTTTAATTATTGTAATTTTGACAGATGTTTTACTGGTACGCGTGGAAACATAAACATTATTCATTCGGAAAAAACCATTAGGTTTTATAATAACTGGAGCGGCTAACTGCACTGGGGTGAGGACTCCAAAAAAATGGTGGCCAACGGACGTATTTCCGCTAAAATGATCGCTTTGCAGAAAAATTATATTCTACACCTCCCCCTGATGTCTATACTAAATTATAAAGAATTCTTCATAAACAAACACGATACCACAGAATATGGATATCGTTAGTTCCATGACGATACCTTTTTTGGCATTTCTTTTATAATGCTAACACTTCAATCGTTCAATTATTGGATGTCGTAGTTTCCACAAAAAGGAACATATCGCTTCTCACAGGTGAGATAATTGCTTGTTTTGTTAGTCCGTCAACGATTGAAAAGCAATTATACATGCACTTGAAAAGCCATAAAATACATATTAAAAAGATCGTATTTTTTAAGACTGACTTGAACGCCAAATATACTGATGTTTTCCTGTTTTTGTTTATAAAACGCAGCATACTTTTCGGTCATTTGTTAATGCATGAAATCGTAAATTTACCCATCTATTTGCAAAATAGTTTCCCTAAAGCAAAATAGACCCTGCACATTTTGCTCTGTGAGTAAATATCACAAACAAACGATCAACCCAAACAGTACCCATGATTTGTAGCGGAGCTTGTTATGTTCTATTTGCTGACAACATGCAGGGAAGATCAAGGAGTGAAGATGACTGGAAGATGTTATTGACCATGCAGAGTCTTAAAAAAATGTTAATGCTGTAAAGGTAATTGATTTATTGTCTTCCTTATCCAGAGTTATTTAATTTGATCATGGTCAAATTTTATGGATGGAGACAATGGATTGACTAATGATGCCTTGAAGTTTAAGTTCATGAACCAAAGAAAGATGGCAAGAAGGTTGTGTGTGTGTTGATCTTAAATGAAATGTCAATTCACAAACATGTAAAATGGTAAGGCCATAAAGTTTGTGTCTATGTAAATATTTGTACTGAGATTGATGATGACTCGATGCAGATGTAAAGCTTCAAACTGTATAAGCCATTGGTTTTATATAACTTAATGCTTAAATCATGTCATATCTTTATCAAAATATTTTAGTTGAGTGTTGTTTGAATGTTACTAATATCTAATGCACTATACTGAAGCATTAAAGATTCAGTGATAAAACCTTTAAAGTTACTGTACTGTATATTTCTTCATTATTACAGTTTTTGCTTTAAGAAACAGTTTGAGCTTATTTACCTATTAGAGTACAGAATGGAGATTTATCATAAGCATTATTGCTGCTATTTTTAAAGAAGTTTTTTCACTTTTCAAAACTTTTCTACAATTTTTTCCTTCTTATTTCTTTTCATGAGACTGATGACATAGAGGTAATATAATCCAATGACTTTATAATTTCTAAAAAGCTTTTAAGCTTCTAACATAAAAGTACACTAAAGGTATTTAATTCAATTCGCACTTCATCATTCTTGTATGAACAAAACACCAGATGTGGATACTCAGAGAACAAAATGCACTACCAACTGCTTATGTTTTTTATTATTGAAGTGAAAACTGTATTAATCATTTAAATTGTGCACTTATATTGCAAATATAAGAAAAACAAAACAAAGTGAAAAAGAAAGGTAGAAGTATTTAAACTACAATTGAATTATAAACACCGTTGGAAGGATAAGTGTTTTGATGATTATTTGCATTTTGTCCAATTCATATATCAATACAACAAAATAAAAATGTGCTACAACTTTACAAGTATTTGATGCAGTTGCACTTCAGAACATCACAAAAAGGTTACTTAAAGTAATTTCTATACAATATTGTTTGTTTTCATTTACCTAACCTATGCAGACTTGAGTCTTTTTGAAATTTAATATGAAACTCAATTACAGAAAATCCGTAAATGTCTAGAGATTTAATATTTACTTTTTTAAAGAAACAAGTAAAAATCCTACAATTGTGGCGAAGAAAGCCATTGCCCATTGCATCAAAAGAAGCAAAATAACAATGATAACAAACAAGCTAACTTCTCTCTCGCGAGCCGTGGAGATGAACTATGATATACTTTTTTGTATAGACTAAAGAGTTTAATCGATCAAACAAGTTTGACGCTGATAAGAAAACGACGCACATCTGCATTCATACATGTGTAGCCGACATATAGCTCTTTCGTCGATAGTTATAAATGCATCCTCTTTGGAGCAGATAACTGACAACCACAGTTGACTCGCTGTTATGAATTTAAGGTTTTTACCTTGATTTTCATCAAAAAACTGCTTGCCTAATCCCAAATACACACATATATTTTCCTCACTCTTTCCTCGGGAGGGAGTGGGAAATTGTAAAATTTTCAGAAAAGCGGTCAATTTCGGTAAATCTCAGCGGCAAAGGACGAAATCCGCCATCTTTTTGGCGGTATCAGATATTTAAGGCCACGCTTGAGATAGCCGCTCCAGTTATTATAGAACTCAATGGAAAAAAACAGTGTTCGGAACGATACAAAAATGAAAATTGATGACGGTTCTCTGTTCATTTGTTTGTATTTTTGACATTTTTGTACGGTGGCCCTCAAGTATCACGGCAAATTAAAAACTCGCGGCAAATTAAAAACTCACGGCAAATTAAAACTCGCGGCAAATTAAAAACTCGCGGCAAATTAAAAACTCGCGGCAAATTAAAAACTCGCGGCAAATTAAAAACTCGCGGCAAATTAAAAACTCGCGGCAGTGGGTTGAAACACGTGGTAATGACGAGTAGTATTAATTCACAATGGCGGGCGCCCAAGAGGAAGAAAATTTAATCAAAGAATACTTTAGTAAAGGCTTCAAGTACGACGAAATTATCGAGTTATTGAGCAAAAACCACTTAGTAAAAATGAGCATCGCAACTCTTAAAAGACGTATAAAACGGTACGGCCTTCAAAGGAAAAATGTCGATTATGAAATCAATGTTGTTAGAGAGAAAATACGAAATAATAATCATTGCATATAACATTAAAATAGATACAACAAATATCGTTCAAGAAGAAATCCCACACGAATCCACATGGAAATAACGACAACTCTAAGTTTCAACTAGAAAGTTACCCTCCTCGAAGTGGAAACATATAACAATTTTGCATTTGCCCGGTTCACCACATTGTCAAAAATTTGCCGCGAGTTTTTAATTTGCCGTGAGTTTTTAATTTGCCGTGATACTTGTGGGCCACCGTATTTTTGTGCTGTAAGATTGTCGCTGTCGCGTGAAATAATGAAAAAGAGTTGAGCGATTACTTCGTTTTACTTTTAAGAATTAGTGAGCGCTCAGGACAGTGCCTCTCAGCAATGTCGCTCGATCTTTTAGAGTACTGTAGAGGCATTTGGAAAGTCATCTTGGTATTATTGCAGCGTTTTTACAAGTTCTTGATGAACATGAAAGTCTAAAAGGTGAATCATTTATTGTAGAGAGATTGCAACAGCTTTTATCCATTGCCATTGATCACTTAAAAAGAATTGAACATATAAATACGCTTGATAACACTCCGCTGTCGCCAGTGAGGGTTTGATAATGCTTCAAACAGAAGGTAGACCAAAGTATTTTATACCAGAGTCAAATGAAACGCCTCAACTCATATGGAATGACGTGAACATATTGCGCAACTCCTTCATGTCAGTGAACGGACTCTTTATCGGAGAAGACAAGAGTATAGAATACCCGAGGAGTATTCTGACAAATTTGACCATGAATTAGATAGACAATGCAATTATAAGCATACTTTCTAATGCACCAAATGCTGGGGAGAAGTTAGTAATTGGTAGCTTAAGAAGTCGAAACACACAATTGCAACGATGGCACATTAGGGACAGACTAAATGTGCTTGATCCTACCAGGCGAGCAGTAAGGAGACATAATACAATTCCTATCGTATATATAATGTGAAGAGAGCAAATCACTTGTAGCATATTGACACCAATCACAAGTTGATTTTATGGAGGTTAGTAATTTTTGGATGTATGGACGGATACAGTAGACTGCCAATATACTTACATTGTGCCAACAACAACTTGGCAGCCACATCATTACAATTTTCCATTGATGGTGTAAAAAGGTTTAGTTTGCCTTCACGGGTAAGAGGAGATCACGGAGTTGAAAACTATGATGTTGCTCGTTACATGATAGCTTCTCGAGGACTGGATCGAGGAAGTTTTATAAGTGGAAGGAGTGTCCACAATCAGAGAATAGAGAGGTTGTGAGCAGATGTGAATAGGGTGGTTACAAGACATCATTCAGATTTATTTAAATTTATGGAATCACACAACTTCCCTGATTCTACTGATGAAATGCATATTTTTGCATTACATCAAGTTTTCCTTCCAACAATAAAAAGTCTGTAATTGAACTAAGAAATCAATTAAACTACAGGGGAATAAGAACATCTCAAAATAAAAGTCCTCTTGCTCTGTGGGAGATCAGCATGATGACATTTGATCCTAACATACAAGTACATCTGCAGCAGTATGGCATTGACACATTTGGTCCAATAGCAATAAATAGCATTGAAGATGATGAAATCATTGTCCCAGAAATACAACAGCAAATATTGCATGCACAATCAATTTATTTGCAAACCATCAATTTCTTGGTAAAAGACGGAAACCATGGTATAAATCACTTTTTACAAGTGTTGAACATCGTAAGCACATAAGAAACTTCAACCCTTGTATAATGGCAACAATATGTACTTGTAATTTAAATAACTATTACTTTTGTTCAATACTTGTTGCTACCATAGTATAATGTTAATGTTCATAACAATTCTAGTGTCTCCTTGTTTAAATGCGCTAAATCTAAAATTTAAAAAGAACAAAAATTTAAACACAACTCAATCCATCATCAATTCGGTCAACAGATACTATGCTAAGATGTTTACCAGTACCCAAAGCTTTTAGTGTTTCTTATCCCAAAAACAATGGATGTCTTGAAATTGTCATAATTAGAATGAACCGTTGGAAGGCATATTATAATAGAACATGTGTTGGCCTTGGGAAACTTTGATTTTTGACCATCTGATTTAGCATCATGAATAAATGCAATTGTACGAACCTTTTGGAAACAATCAATAAGAGGGACATCGGCACAACCAGTTGCAAATGATAAAATAGTCTAGAGTGTAATTGCAGTTTCTCCCTCCTCAATGTCTATGAGTAAATCTTGCCAAATTGAAAGAAGTAGGTTTTGTGTCCCAAATTTGTAACTTCCAAGTGGACTGCGCTGTACTTTGAAAATGCCAGAGAAATAATCAGCTCATAGCTTTTTCTGTTCGTAAACAAACCAACGTGCAAAAAACGTTGGGATATTTAACAATCTCCTGTAAGACTCCCAAACTCTTAAGTACCTCCTTAAAAGCTTCTAATGCCAGTCGTGTCTTTCCGAAGAGATACCAATTGATTGTTTGATTGACGACTTTGTTACGATCGTCTAGACTTCTGATTTGTCGTGTTACATTTATAATGTTACAAAATGGGATGACATTGACCTTTGTAGCATGGTTTGGAGGTTCTCATTTAGCAGACGTTGACACCTGACGAGTAGTCTGCCGAAATGCATAGTGTCTCTTTCTAGCTGTAAATAACGGTTCCTTTGAATTGTTGGGTTAGTGTTCTGGTTAAAACAGTTCTTTTAAGAACTATTACATTGTTATTATCACCACTCACCATGGTATTTGCTATTTTGAAATCCATCTTTAAGTTTTGTAAAACATTGAAAAGCATTGAAACATTGCTTATAATTTCGGAAACAATTGTTGACGCTTTCTCATTGACCGCCATTTTGTTTTGAGACTGCAGTTATTGTCGCCTGCTGTTTGTGAGAGACAGTGTGAGAGATCCTTTCCACCTTTTCTCGGTGTCTTATTCTCGATAGGTTTTTTGTTGAAATATTCTCGATAGGTTATTTTTTGTTAAAATAGGATGTAAATTGTGTTAAAATTGGATGTAAATTTTGTTAAAATAAATTGTTAAAATGATGATTGTTAACCTTCAGTTAAGGCTTTATGCTCAAGATCATGTTTTACAGTTCAAGAAACAATATTTTTCAGTGAGCCATCTCAGAAGCCAGAAAGCTAGGGGTTTTTTGCTTGGGTTGAAACTTTGTTTTATTGTAAATTGGATTAGCAAGGACTTTCATAGATAAAAGTGGTCTTTGTCATACCATGAAAAGGAGACTGAAAGAGTTCTGGCACATTGATTGAAAAGGTGATCCTGTATATATATTTTTCAACAAGAAATGCAGTTATGACTCTGATCTATACATACTAATTTACTAATTTACTCTGCGTCCGTTGATAAAAGTTTATAATGTTGATTTAAAATACAGAATATCTGAATTAATTTTGAAGTCATTCTTTATATAATCAATGCATGGAAAGAGCAACTAAAGATGGTTTTGGGACATTGGTATGTAATAGAGACAAGATCCTCTGTTAGAAGTAAGTGAGCAAGCACTTTATTGTTTAGTGAAGCCAAAAAAAATGTTGTCCTTCAATATTTAAAAAGAGAAATTTCAGAATTATACTCTTCCAAAGTAAAGAATGGACTTCACTTATCCTATGTGGAGTGACCTTGTAGAAAGAGTGGTCAAAACATTGAATCAAAGTAATTCTTGTGTTTAGTGAGTCTAATAGCCTGAAAGCAATACTTTTAAAAGTTTATTTTTGCTCTTGCATCACTTACAGCAGGTTAATCAGAAAGGCATGTACTTTATGGCATCTGTAACATAGCTGTAAGCTGCTAAATGTTTGTTCTACAATTTTTACATTTATCTTACGCCTATGCATAATGATGTGCCTCTTTAAAAGCTTATTAACAAGAAATTCTTTAGTGGTAATGATCAATTTCTTACCAAGCTTTAGTGTTTAAGGAAAAATTTATGGAAAGATGCGTTGCTATCCTTCGAAAAGTGAAGTTGCATGCGCACGATTTAACCACGAGTTCTTAAAACTGACAAGATTTAGGTCTAAAACAGGCTTCTCCTATGTTCATACATAAGTGCATAGGTGACAGTTTAGGTTTGCTTCCAAAATTTTCGACAGAATTCTTCATTTAAAACTTACATTTTACTTGGACTTTATTAAGAGTCTCGACTTTTTGCCACCTTTCAAGATGGCGCCCGTAAGTAAATTTGCCTCACCATGACAACGGCAGTTAGATACAAAGAGTTCCGCACCAAAAAAATGGCGACATTCAAAATTGAAGGAGCGAGGAATTTTGAAATTCAACCGCGAAATACTAAAAAACTGCACCTTTTTAGAAGTGACAATAAAAAGAATATCAAACAGCAAGTGAATTTCTATATATTTTGAAAATTTTGCGCCCTTTCTTGAGGTGTCCAACGAAACTCATTTGTAAAGCATATTTTTGAGGCACAGATCACGGACTATAACCCTACCTAAGCTCAATCAATAAATTCAGTCAATGAATCAAAGAGAATTTGGAAATCAATCATGAATTCATGTTGGAGAAAATATTAAAACGTTTGCTTTAACTTGGCTTTTTCGCATTACTGTTAAATTATTAAAAGAAACAAAACCTCGAGACGTTTGTGAGAACTCTCGAGCGGGTGCAACCCTTGCACTAATCTGCTCTGTAGTTCTTCCGAAGGTCTCCTCACTTGGCAAAAGCCTGAGCAAACACAGCATACATTTTTAATTTCTGAATAAAATATAACACAAAACAAACTTCGAATATAATGAGATAAAGGAGAGGAAACAACATTAATATTTCAAACCTATTTGTCATTCCTGGTACAATTAAAACATGCTAAAAGGAAATCGATAAATAAATGATATCGTAGCTAACGGACTGATAAAAATAGCCAAATAACATATCTGTTTTAATTTGACGATGTTACACAAGCATAAACATTGACGACCGTTTATCTTTTTTCCTCAGACAATATCAAAGTTTTTATAGAAAGAAAGGTAGAAAGAAATAAAAAGCTATTCAGTCATTGAAGCATCAGTTGGCTGGGCACCTGATTGTATTCCCTCGCGACCTTCACTTTTCTTCGTGCCAGATACTATATCATCAATACGCAACAACAATATGGCCGTCTAAACACAATTGTATATATAAGGAAAACAAAATGCAACAATACAGGGAAGACAAAAAAACACCAAAATGCTCGTTGCAAAACCAACAAGTTTAAAATGTCGAAAAACGTTTCAGCTAGAAACAGTAAGGCCTCGTGAAATTGAGCAATGTAAATTTATTTAAAAATGGGACAAACGAAGGGATAAATGTAGAGATGAATCCATGGTTATTTTGTACGGAGAAAGGGGTGGGTGGTGCTCTAGCTTAGACTAAAATTTGGTGGCTACTTGTTCCCGTACCATGTCAGACTTGTTGGTTAAATTCTTTTACCTTTTTAATGGCATTGGGAGATTTTGGGAAGTGTGTTCCATTAAACACTAATTACAACTGATAATATATACAACGGTTTGCAAGCTACAGTTAAGTGGGCATTCTAATCAACGTTATTGATTAGAATGACTCTCGCCAAACGACGAGTTATCACGTCAAAACTTTACGCAAAACTTTACGCAAAACTTTACGTCAAAAGTTACGCAAACAAAACTACAAGTTAGGCCCTCCATAGTGATAAGTTTGACAGCTCAAAATAATAACTTTCGTACGTATGACAGCATGCTAATCATAACTTTTTGAAAAGTTCATTAGAATGCACGGTTAATGGTAGCTTTCAAACGGTTGTATATTAATTGTTTGGTATATTAGTATTTCGTAGATAAATTGACACCCTTCAAGTACCCCATCTAGCCAATGCAAGAAGGCATGCCCATTCCCCCCCGTGTCAAAAGTTTGATGCAACCATCAGCTGTAACTGGGGTTAAGATAGCTGCGCTTCAGTAATGTTTTAGTGTTTGGTAAACGCTAATGAAGCTTGGTCATTTCAGTTTAGTACAGTCATCTAGCTTATAGAAATGTCATGGCTGTATATGAACACATTAAGTAATGTCTAAAAAGCTGATAGTACTACACATGTAGTCTACAACACCTAACCTTTGAGCTAATACAAAAGATCAGCTATTGAATTACCTCGATAGCGGTCTTTATAGTTTGTGCTTTAACAGAGTAGGTGTCCCAAACACCAAGTTCTTGCATATCCTTTAGTTGTCCTGTCTCACCATTCACACCCCAAGTATGGTTGCCTTTGGTAGCATGTTTTGCCTATAAGCGAAGACAGACAGTTTTAAGTCTGTGAACGACACCATCTTTGATCACGTGTATTGTTTTTCATGGCAACAGTTGCTCGTGAGAAAATAAGAACGATGTTTATTTCAATGTTATTGTGCTTTATAACATGGCCCTGTAAAAATTCGAGCGCTGATTGGTGAAATACTCGAAAACTCCATGCAGGGTGTACAAAAAAAATTGGCAGTGAGGAAAACATCACTAATGTCATCTGTGAGCAAGATTTGCTAAAACTTTTGGAGGAAATAGTTGGACTTCCAGAGGATTATCTGGCTGAAAAATTTTGGTAATTGTGACAATGAAAATTGTGTTACCAAGAAGCACTTTTGAAATAACTTGCACACGTAAATAACAAAGATAAAAGGAATAAGAACACATTGGGTTAAATTATGATGAACATCTCAAAAAAATACCATTTAAAAAGGAAAAACGAAAAATAACCTGCAAGTTGGATGCGTCGCGTTTGTGTACGCTTTAAATAAATTCCCCGAAACTTTGTTAGCTCGAACTAAATCTGCCATATTTTAACGCCATATTTTCCTTCACTTTTTGGTCTAAAAGTTGGCTTTTTCGTCTTTGACTGTGAGGTGCTGTCACTGGGTCTAGATCACCGGACGTGACGTACAATGGAGAACACAGAGGATTTTTAACGCCATAGAATTATAGTGACATTCGCAGCAAGTTGAAGAATTTATTTTTATTAAAGAACAATTGTCAATCACAATGCAATGCGCGCTAAAATGATCTTCGCAGCCATTTTCTTGGTTTGAATAAATAGCAAACGTTGTATCAGTTGGTAATCCGTGGATATTCTATGCATCTATTGTGAGAAAGATGCATAGAATATCATCGTGCGATTGAATAAATTATCATATTTATAACAAATATAAACAAACAAGAGGCGCCAGTTGCCTTATGGTAGACAACGATTCTTTAAACTCATTTTTGATCGTGCACTTTATTATTTAATCAACACTATATTTCTTTAGCTTTAAAAAGCATCTAGTTCTTCAATGTACGTCATTGTGAACCAGACCTAGTCACAGCACCTCACGGTCAAACATGAAAAAAGCCAACTTTGAGGCCCAAAAAGTCAGGGAAAATTAAATTTTAGTCTTATAAAATCTATTGCAAATGTTCTCATAATCGTCAACTCTATCTAAACAGATTATTTCCCTGAGGGTGATATAGGCACTTTACCTGTTCGGTTTTTTTGATACATCCAGCAGAAACCACAGGAATTTAGAATTTTAGACTTGCAAAAGTCTCGCAAGGTTGCGTTGTGTGCGAGAATAATTTTAAAGATCAATAAAGTAAATGGTTTGAAACCGGGAGTATCGTTACATGTTTGTAAATGTAGATCGCCCAGGTTGATATAGTCCTGAGAAGGACTGTTTTTGTTGTTGTTGACTGACGTTTCGACAACCTTAGCGGTAGTCACCTTCAGAGTCAATCTTTTGACTCAGAATAGGAAATTATTACGTATTTATGACGAATTATTAGGATAAAATTTGTTAACTCATCTAGTTTTTAAAGTGCTACAGCAGCGAATTTTTCGACCACCTATTTATTTGCTTAATAAAATATCCAGTCCTTTAGAAATAATTTGATATTAAAATCACTATCATACATTCACGAAAAGTGGATTTAGTGGCTGTTCACATGAGCCCAGCTAACCGGGATTCAGCGAGACGTGAAATGATTTTGAGGTATTGAAAGGAGTAAAAACTTTAAACGCAAAACTTACAACCTTTCTTATAAGTCATGAGTCATTTCAGTTGTAATTTTCAAATCTGGCCAAATTATTTGTTTTCATTTTAAAGGTTTTGTGAATTTGCAAATTCCGAACATAGAGAAATTGCTTAAATAAGTTTTTTGTTGTGAAGGAATTAATCTTTTCCATTTGCTAAAATGATTAAGCGCTTCGCTGAATCCCGGCTACCCGGGCTCATATGAACAGGCCCTAAGTTTGCCTCCAAATTCGTTGCCGCATGCGAACTTTATGCCGCCTTGTGACGTCACAACGATGATCAAGGTCGGTATGCTAATATTATTATTATAACGCGCTCGCTTTTCTACGTGAATTCTTTTGCTTTTAAAACGATTATTTTTATCCAAAACTAACTCTACATCGAAGAGAATAATAGCGTCAAAGCAATGTCATCAAACGAGTCCGCTAGCAGGAGAAATACGTCCGATTATCCTTCTTTATCTAGGGACACTTCTGATAGCGTCGTAGCGATAGCACTTCGCTTCGTCGTCACTTTATAAAACAATAACATCGCATAGTTTTGCGTATCAAGATGCGGGGACCCGGGTAAAAATACTGTTGCACTTCCGATGCGGTAGGAATACTGCAACAGACATTAAATCAAAGAAATAATAATTAGCGGTAAGTATTTATAATTGGATACATCCGTACATGGCCTTGTACTGTAACACATGTCACTGTCAACTGTCAAAATAAAATACCTTAATGCTATTATTATTCATATCATGAATAACTAATTTACTGAACATTGCTTATTTGCTAATAATGCAATAATTAGTTTTTGCAATCTACTAAATTTCTAGTTTTTACAACATGAACTATGTAATGCATAAACAATAACACAAAGTATTTTTTATTTTAATGAACTCTTTGGTGCACTTGTCAAAGTTGCCATATTGAGTTACTTAATAATGCAATGGAGTAGTGTTGCTGTAAAGAAATGGGAGCAGTGATAAGAATGATGACTTTTGAAGGCAGCATTGAACACATCAATTGCATTACCGAACATGATTTTGGACCCATGACCTTCCTAACAATCTTGGATGTTGGCCCACTTCTGAAGGACAAGAATGGACAACTTTATTGATGGTATGGACCACAAACTAGGAATGAGTGATCACAAACTAGGAAATCAAATGATCTCTTGTCTCCTTCAAGTTCCGTAGCATTACTCCTTCCAACTTAATTGGCCTAAACAAAGTAAACAAATTTTCCAACATCAGACATAATAAACAACACAGTCATGTCAAGCACAGAGTAACTCAAAATTAATGGAATTGACATGAAAGTATGCAGTAATATTGTACTATACCTGAATGAATTCAAAGTGGACTAGTTTTCATGACAGATTATTGAACATTGTGTAAGCTCTATGTTTTGCATTGTGACCCATTAAATCAAGCCACCCATCTCATGACCATGTCTGAGATTCATCTTCCTTGTTCTTCATTTCCTCAATCAATCAAAATTTGTAAACTTCCCAATGTTTCAACATTGATGAAAATAGGAATTCTCTTTGAAGGCTGTGGTATGTTGCAATAGTGTGTAAATTCATGGGTCTAAATATCAACATAGCATGAGTAATATTGAATGAAGACATCAAAATGCCAAAGCTTGTCATGATATTGTCAACTGAAAATCTATCTAGCATAGGTTGACTTCTCTATGTGTTTATTACATGCTTGCTCCACAGCTACACAAAACCCAACACACTTGGTATGGACTGTTCGATTTTGAGATTTACAATTAAAACGGAATGTTCCAAACAGGTCCTTGAGAGAACTATAGTAAATTGTGAACATTGGTCGTCGTGTAGACCACTGATCTGATAATAGACTGGATATAGCTTCTATAGGTATCAAAAGTTAAGCTTATTGTCGATTTCAGGGGGTGTTTACATGAATCCGGAATGAGTTTCGATCCGGAATGAACTCATTCCACTTTAAAAGAATCCTATTGCATGTTTACATGAATCCGGAATGAGTCACAACTCGATCGAGTTCATTCCTAGTTTCATTCCGGATCGAAATTTCATTCCGGATCGAAATTTACTTTTTATCTCATGTAAACGCGAATTGAGTTTCATTCTAGAATGATATTGTGATTAATGACGAAGCACGCATGTGCCATGGGTATTGTCTTCTGGCAAATTGAAGCTCGTAAGTAAATAAAGAGGCTAAATGGGTTAAAATTAGTGCGAAGAAAAACAACAATTAGTTTCATGTAAACACGGATTGACATCACGTTTCGATCGGGATTGAAAGTCATTCCGGATTCATGTAAACACCCCCTCAGTTAACTTTTCAAATGGCAGTTGCCAAGTTACTTTCTAATGTTGCCAATTACATTTCCAAATATGGTATATTCGATATGAACTTGTCAACTTGAGTTCACAAGTTGTGTACTTGAGTACTGAAGTTGTGAACTAAAGTTGCGAAGTACTAGCACACGCGAAAGGTCTTTGTACCCTGTAGACATTTGGCAATGAATCCGTTCAGTAAGCAAGGAAAAGCTTTAGCAATTCTA
Organism: Xenia sp. Carnegie-2017; assembly: GCF_021976095.1. Lineage (NCBI taxonomy): Eukaryota > Metazoa > Cnidaria > Anthozoa > Malacalcyonacea > Xeniidae > Xenia > Xenia sp. Carnegie-2017. Next base: position 3,085,419 of record NW_025813436.1, read on the forward strand.
AAGCTAGAATAATTGGATTTTAAATGCAGGAGTACCCTGCATACAGTGCCTCGACGTCTGTTGCCACTCGTAACAACTACAGACGACTCATCAAAGAAATGCATTCGGTTGCAATCAATCAATGAAATATTTGCTACGTAAGCTTCTAACTTCTCCATAACGCCCGGCCGTTCTGTCTCTCGAATAATTTGACTTATTATCTTGTAAGTGTTACCAAGATCTTTATTCAAAATTATACTAATGGACGACTTGCTAGGTATGTTTGCTGGAAGGCAAACGTTGTTATTTTCTAGGTGTTGCTGAATCTCTTTTGCGTAAATAAATGGTTTATTAATTTTTAGATAGTCAGTGTATGCAAAACGTCATCTGTACGCGTGGTTCAAACATCACGTTCGCTCTGGCGAGGTGCAATAGAACCAGTGTCTACCCATAGATCTATTATATTTGATATAGTCTTATACGGTAGGTTTAGTTGTTTCGAAATGTTTCTCAAACACTCGTTATTTAACCACATTTCAAGTATTTCATTTCTTACTTCTATTGGTAAAGCTTTTCCTTGCTTACTGAACGGCTTCATTGTCAAATGTCTACAGGGTACAAAGACCTTTCGCGTTTGCTAGTACTTCGCAACTTTAGTTCACAACTTCAGTACTCAAGTACACAACTTGTGAACTTAAGTTGACAAGTTCATATCGAATATTCCATATTTGGAAATGTAATTAGCAACATTAGAAAGTAACTTGGCAACCGCCATTTGAAAAGTTAACTGAAATCGACAATAATTATATATGCAAAATGAACATCAGGTTACCCAATAGAGATACCAATTACTATAAAAATGTATAGCGCATAAAGGGTGAAACACACTAGGCAGTCGCTTTAGTCGCGCGTCTAAAACTACCGTTTTGCGTGGTTACTAAGCTAGTAGCGTGGTCGCATCATCTAGTCGCTTTGAAAGTTCAACATGTTGAACTTTTGACATTGGTCGCTTCAGTCGCTTTACACTGATTGGCCAATAGATACATTTTAACTTCCTAAATGCATATCATAATCCTTGTCATATGCATCATACGAAATTTATAGATTGTACCTTGGAAAACGAAGGCAATATATAGTGAATTCACACTGGAATCTTTCAGTTTTTATATGACTTATCAAATAGGGACAATAGGAGCTACAAACTGGAACCCTAATGCACAACCTAAATGCACAGAATAAGATTATCCACGATATACGCGTAATGGGCTATGATCATATTGGCGTATTTTAACTGGCTTGTTCTCTTTTCTCCACATAGTAGTTTGTACTGAGTAAATATTCATATATTAGTAGCTATAATAAAGGCCCAAATAAAAAGTGTAAGTGATGTCTGTGTCTGTAACAAACAGAAATCTTCGCCATGTTCAATAGACGCCACGGTAAATGTCGCGATGGTCGCTGCATGTGTGTTTCTAGCGTTCAAGCGACTGACGCGTGCGCATCAATTCGCTTTGGACGCGCGACTGAAGCGACTGCCTAGTGTGTTTCACCCTTAACGTTTACAAACAAGGTTTTTAGAATATTTAAGGCATTTCGCGACCTTTTACCTATCTCAAATATCTTTCATGGATAAATAAAGTTATTTAAATCAATTTAACATCAAAATTATTACGATACCTGCAAAATATCGGCGTTCGTGTTCATTTGAAAATTGCTCGCGCAAGAATCGAATTTGCCCCATCGTGGCCAAAGCAAGATACTTCACAGCTCGCTTTTGAAGTTTAAAGGCGTTACGGTCTAGAATATGTTTCAATGCTTAAAAATTGTGGTAAGACCTTTATTTTATCATTCTTTATAATCTAGTGATTGTTGTATGTTACTTTTGCCGTGACTTTATGAGTCGGGTACTATTGGTGTAGAAACAAACAAATTTACTAAGCATTTTTCACTACTTTATTCTTAGCTTTAATTTCTATTTTTATTTTATAAAGATAATATTATTACTGCACCTTGCTATAGCATTTGGATATGCTATTTATCGATAAGTACGTATGGTTGTTATTGTCATAACATGTTCATCAATTGCATTGTACAAAAGGCTTCAGCATGAGATTGTATTCCCTTGTAATAAACTACCATCCGAAGTTGAAATAAATATGCAGTAAAAAAGAAAGGGGTTTTCAACGTCTGATGACAGTTTACAACAAGAGAATAAAATTCCTGATGCTACAACTTTGTATAGACCCATTGCATATGACGTCACAATCCCGGTGACGTTACATCTGGAGGACAAGCAAACGCGACATGTAAATAACAAAGCAATATTATTGTTAAGGATGGTTAACTTTTGCGCAATTTATGGCTGTTCGAAGCGTGCTGATAGCGATAAGGAATTAAGTTTTTATCGCATACCAGCTGTGAAAACCAATGCGAGCAAAATATTGCAAGATTTACAAAAGGAACGTCATTCTTTGTGGCTTCGAAGAATTCGTCGGGCAGACATTGATGATTCTAAATGCACGTATTTACGAGTGTGTAGCCTTCATTTTGTTACTGGTAAGCCAAAGAGTTGAAAAAAGCTTTGTTGCGTTCGTTTGTGTCATTTTATACCATTTCTTGTTTTGTTCACAATGGCAGGGAAACCATAGGCTTTAACGGACCAAACTTATCCAGGCTGGGCTCCATCTCAAAACCTTTGACATACTTATGTCGAAAAAGTTGATGTCGATCGCTATGTTCGTATTTCGGAAAGAATTGAAAAACGAAAAAAAGTGAATCCGTTGAAACAGTACTGTCAGCAGTGACCCAATCGACCTTGAAAACCCATCTTGTAGACGAAGGACACGGAGTCATATCAGCCACATCTGCTTCATTGTCAGAATCAGAATCGAACACCAAATATTCACAAAGAGAACTGTGTTTAGATAAAATAACTGCAATGAAGAGCGAGATAAATCGCTTGACCCAAGAAAATCTTGAGTTAAAAAACAAGATAAGTGATATGACGCTTGACGAGAAATCCTTCTTAAATGATGACGAAAAAGTACTCTTTTACACTGGTCTGCCAAATTGGAAGATCTTGTCAGCAACACTGGAACTGGTACGCCCCTACCTTATGCATTCTCCCAAATGTTCTTTGTCGCCATTTAGGCAGTTGCTTTTAACAGTTATGAAACTGCGACTTAATTTAATTGGTGTAGATTTGGCTTATTGATTTGGAAACATCAACAAGGGAACTGTATCAAGAATTTTCTTACAAGTAATTGTTCTTTATAATTGATTAAGTCCTCTTATTTTATGGCCTGATAGGGAAGCCTTAAGAAAGACCTTGCTGATGGATTTTAGAAAACACTGCCCTAAATGTGTTGCCATCATTGACTGCTTTGAGATTTTTTTGGATCGTGCATTAAATCCTCTTGCGAGGGGACAAACTTACTCATCCTACAAGCACCACAACACGATTAAGTACTTAAATGCTGTCACTCCCCCAGTGTACAGTAAGCTTTGTTTCCAGTGGCTGGGAAGAAGAGTTAGTGATAAACATTTGATTGAGAACAGTGGTCTCCTTGATAAGCTCTTACCTACCTGGAGATGTAATCTTAGTTGATAAAGGCTTTGATATCCAGGAGTCAGTTGGTTTGTACTGTGCAACTATCAAGATGCCAACATTTACTAAGGGTTAAAAAACAGCTCAGTGGCATTGAAGTTGAACAAACCAGACGAATTGCTAATGTGTGGATTCATGTGGAAAGAGTGATTGGAAACATTAGAAAGAAATATGCACTTCTGAGTTCAACTCAGCCAATTGATTTTGTCTATTCTAAAGAAAATGAGCCCACTATGATTGACAAAATAGTTACTGTTAGCTTTGCACTAATTAACATTTGTGATTCTGTCTTACCTTATGACTAAATAAAATCTTTTAAAAGATTTTGCATGCATACACTTAAAATTGTACTAATAATATTCATAAGACATTTGATTTCATTATATTTCATTTATTCAATTTTTTGGGTCTTCAGTACCATTTTCCAGTTAATTCTGGAAGGAGTCTCCTCAACACAAATTTCTTTGCTGTCTGCAATTGATACATGTTACATACTTTTGTCAAAAACAACCATACAGCATTCTACTCGTTGACGAATGTCATATCCAAATGCTATAGCAAAGTGTAGTGATAATATTATCTTTTTAAAATAAAAATAGGAATTAAAATTGAAATACAGCAAGGAAATAGCTTAGTAATTTGTTTGTTCATACACCAATGTCAATGGTACCCGACTCATAAATTTACGGCAAAAGTAACATACAACAATCTCTAGATTATAAAGAGTGATCAAATAAAGGTACTTACTACAATTTTTAAGCATTGAAACATATTCTAGATCAAAACTGTCTCTACTTGGAAAGCAAGCTGTTAATTATCTGGCCTTCGCAATGATGGGTGCAAATTAGATTCTTGCACGACCAATTTTCAAATGAACTCGAACACCGATATTTTACAGGTATCGAAATAATTTTGATGTCAATTGTTTTAAATAACTTGTTTTGTCCATGACATATATTTGAGACAAGTAGAAGATCGCGAAAAGCCTGAAATATTCGAAAATCCTTGTTTATAAACGTTATCCGCATTTCTAGAGTAATTTGTGTCTCTTTTGGGTAACCGGAGGTGCATTTTGCATATATAATTGGCTTCACTTTTGGTACCTATAGAAGATATATCCAGTCTATTATCAGATCAGTGGAATAGACTAGTTCCTTCATCAAACCTATAGTAGAAAAGTATTTGCATTTGTGTCTAATCTGAACACCATTTTAAACTATTTGATTGTGTCCATATATAGCTGAACAGTACAACTGGCTATTTTAAAAACAAATTCTTGAGTAAATTTGAGTCTATTTAAATTCCACCATCAGAATACTCACTGAATTCATCACTGTACGGATTCATATCAGCTTCAGCCAGTCCTGCTAAGATTACTTAGTTGATTTAGTTCAATCAACCACTTACTCTCCTCTTCCTGCGGGCGCGCTCGTCTATAACGTGAGACGAATAATACATACCTGTCTTCGTTTTCTCTCTATCGTTAACTCTTCAGCCGCTGGAACAATTCCTGCCACATCAATAGTAGGAATAGCATTGTCTTTCAACGTTGCCTTAGTTTTGAGCGACTTAGTCAACGCAGGAGTACCGTTATAGCATGAATCATCAAAGTTGGTTGAACAAAGATGCGATGTAGCCGGAGCTTGAAAATTTGGTCGATGTTTGCGGACAAAATTTTCCGATCATGTCGGCCGTTTCGGATCTTTTTCTTTTTTAAGAACAAGATACAACGATATTCCTTCTATAAATTGTGTATTAGTAGGACATGCTAACTTTGGACCGCCAGCAACACAACTTCTACGTCTGTGAAAGCGTTTATCACATTTAGTTCTATACGCCATGTTTAGGAGTGATCATCGTTGTGACGTCACACGACAAAGAAAAAGTTCGCACAATATCTAGCGAAAATCGCAACTTTACAAAGCTATAAAACCTGTTAGAAGTGACCAATCGTAATGCTGTTTTAGGCCAACGCGTTAGTAAAGCGTATACTTTGAAGCAAGTAAATAAAAAAGTGGTCGAAAAATTCGCTGCTGTAGCACTTTAAGTGTTAAGTTCCTACTGCGCCTTTCGCTGCATGGTTTCTATATCACTTCCATAACGTAGTTTCGAACATCCCTCATTGTGATGATGCATTTTTGCTTCCCAATTTCTAATCTAACAAACTGCCAAACTACAATATGATTATTTCATGCAAGTTTACAACAATTCTGACCTTCTAAGAAACTTTCCAACAAAGATCGCAAGCATATCATTCGTCTATATGATTGCCGAGAATGAATCAAATCAAGTATCCAACTCTACAAAAGACTTGGACAAGGGCGGATCTAGGGTATGTCAAATCAGTCACGCGACATATGTTTATAGTTCAAAAATTATTTATCAAATTTAATGATTACAATTTTTTCTTATCATTAAATTTTCGTTCTGTAATCGTTTGGATTTCATCGTCAAAATTCTGTTTTATGTATGAAAACGTATACAAATACCACCTTAGTAAAGAGATCAGTAGATAAAAACATATCTAGAATTATATTAACTGGCTGACTGATAAGCGTGGTGGCTCGACTGGTTCAACCGATAACGGAGTTCAAGAATGCTTATTTAAGCCATTCCATTGGTCAATAGCCAGATCAGTGGACGATCCGGAATAATCTCGACCGATAAGTTGGAATTTATCAGATGGAATTTATGGAAATCTTTTACAAATTCATATATTGACATGAATGCTGCTGTCCAAACTGTGAATTTTTTCAAGAAGGTGAAAAATTTATAGATGAATTGTAAATGCTTGGCAAAGACGATCTCGCGAGCGACATATCAGTCATTGATGTTCAAAAGCAAGCCAACATTGTTTTGAGTTTTATCAGCAGAAATTTACATCCAAAATCGTAAGTAAAGGACAACTGAAGTGTATGCATGAATGTAAAATATCAAAGTCAATTTATGCGATTTATGTGATGCGATTTATGTCAATATGGCGTATGGTAAGCAGATTGATGCTTCTAAAATTATTGTTGCCGAAAAACTTTTAGCTATGATTTCTTTAGTGCTTGGGGAATCGTGGCCGTTATATGGCAGCGAAATCCTATATTCCTGCATATATATTTCAATGGACAAAAAATCTGTAGCCATAAGGCGCCATACTATTATTTACTTTATCATAAACAAACTAACATTGATTACATGAGAAGCTGTTTACTACTACTTGTGATTTTGAGTCTTCTGATCCATGAAGCTTTTTATTTTGACAATTTGACTGGAATGGTATTAAACCTGAGTATTTCACATACATGAAATGTTGTCCCATGTCACATATTGTCCCCTTTTCTAACTGAACACCTCATGTAGAGATGTTCAGGTGTGTTGATCTACGGCTCATACCAGATTGTTTGCCATAAATTCCAAAGGGCTATTTATGTATGAAAACCATTTTCTATATAGTAAAAATGTCTTCCTATGTATGCAGATAAACCTTGAAATTTGGCAAAACAGCAAAGTATTTTTCATGATCACCAGGTAATTTTCTGACGATCATTATAATTTCTAAACTAAATTATTTCAGATTTACATTTAAACGAGCTTTGATCATATGAAAAGATATTTATCATAACCAATAAGCATGACACAGGAACCAATTTTAACATTTATGTAATTATATAATTAAAGACATGTTGGTTACATTCTGTTTGTATTGGCAAATACAATGCTACTAGTGATTGCTATATAGCACACCTTGCATATACTTACAGAAGATAATAGTCTAGTGAAATGCCTAATAAACATTAATGGCATTAAGCTGTCCTTAATTGCAAACTCTCACTCTGATAATTTTAGCTTAATCTTTGGCAGAAAAAATTTTTTAGTTTTTTCTCAAAAGGTGAATTAGCTGGCACTGTATGTGGAGATGGGTAAAGGGTTACAATAAACTTGCATGGTTTGAAATCTTAGCTTGACAACTTGCTAGAAATTTTTAAAGACAATATCTTTTTTGGAATAGCATTATTGTAAAATAAATGTTACGCTCCTAGACATGCCAATGAGCCATATATTTGGCATGATAATGAGCCTAAATATTTGGCAAAACATTCAAGTATTGTTCACTTCAGTTTTTTTTTTGAAAAAAAACGTAAGCAAAATGTGTTGTTTTTACGCAAAAACGATGCCCACAAAATACATTTCCATACGATGCCCATAAAACGCTGAAAATGGCATTTCCAAGGCTCTGACATTCAAAATTTCTCAGGGGAGAATGCCTCGGACACCCCCAGGTGCGGAGCGCCTCCGACGTGTTATGACTGATGTTTGAAAAATCATAGATCCGCCCCTGGACTTGGATACTTGATTTCGGGAAAAAACTTAAGAAAACTTCGGAAGAAACTTAAGAAAAACGCCAAAATGTTTAACCAAGCACAAAACTAGCATTCGATACACGATTGGGATAAGCAAATTTTTGCCATAGGAGTGTCTCAAAAAGTGCTCATGTTTGAAATCAGCCGTACAAATTTTACACGTCAACTGATTTGAAAGACGAGCAAATTTTATGATACATCCAGCAGATCGTTTTATCTCTTTTCCTGTGCATGAACAACACAGAATAGAAAGCTACCATACTGGTGTATTAAAAAAGAACTTCATTTAAAATTCTTTTTAATTGGTACACCAACACGGCGTCTGCAACGTCAAATGAAAACAATCTATGGTAAATTGCTTGTCAGATTCAACATGCTTTTAAAAAACTCCCTCAAAGATTTATTCGAATGTTAGAGTATTACAACAACGATGAAACGATCTTTTAATTTATTTTAGATTAATTAACTTATGCTACTGATCAATCAGTAACAACGAAGCTATCAACAGTAAGTTTGAATTAAACAATAAAAACATGAAAAAACGTAATTAAAATTAGTTCGTAAAACAAACAACTCGCGTCACTGAAATCAAAAGATAACAGGTAAACCTCAATGATTTAATGCTTTCTTAATTCGATATCTTTCCAACACCACGTACCTTTAAAGCTGTTAACGTCCGAATCACACTTCCACCGCAGTTTTGTATCAAAGTCCTTGGGATTACTTCTAATGCATGGGCCACCGCTCGGTAGGGCCACTGGTGAATTCCTGGGACCGACTTTGCTTTTTCGGAGAGGGCCTGGAAACAAATGATAGTAATTGCCATTACTACAACACGAGTAAAAGGCAACAGCAGGGGTAAACCCATTGAAAATCTTCTTTGACAAATAAAAAATAGGTAGGCATTATGTACATGTCGGTAGCCGTGCCTTAAACAATTCAGATGCCATATATACAGAGTGTACCCAAAAAAGGCAGCATCCAAATTAATTAATTACGTATTCACCCGCTAAAATTAATATTGATAAAAATGTTGTTAGTTTTCACAACAGTTAAATGAACTGGTAGCACAAAAGGTAAGAGCGACAGACTAAATCATCCCAAAGATGCAAGTTTAACATTCGTGGACGCTCGTTGATTTTTGCTGAAACATTTTGAATAATGCAATCAGTTGATTGCTAATAGCGTTTTCGAATAACTATGAAGTGATTTTGAAAGCGAGTGTGAGCGAGCTATTAGAATACAGGCGTAAATTTTATTTAGCCACGTATTTTTCAGGTCACCGTATGAGAATGAACGAACACATGATGGTTTTTTAAAATTTTCAGTGCCGTATGTCATGCCTTCAAGAGCAACGTTGTACCAACAGAATGAAAGTAGAAAATAGCCTAAAGCAATAAACACTTACATGGGACAAAGCCATTTCACAGGAACCTCCGCCTGGAACGAGAATAGGGTTCATGATAACGTTTCGCGCCACATTCATAGCATCTTGAAGATTTCGTTCAACCTAAAAATATGGGATGAAATCATTAACGTCAAGCAATCCTTATGAGCACTTCTACATAGGAGTATGCAAGGACTTTATGACTCTAAGTAAGATTACTCCAGACGACAATGATGAAAACACTAGATTGAACTGTATACTGACTCAAAGCTACAAAATCAAACCACTCCTTATAAAAACATTACACTGGCGGATTATATAAGGACTCAAATTTTAACATTAGAAAAGTCTTCATGAAGACAAAAGACTAGAGAATATAAGAACTCAAACCCCAACATCAAATTACCACTAAAGACACTAAACTGGAGTAGATCAGGACTTAAGTCCCAACATCAGATTACCACTGAATAAGACACTAAATTGGAGTATATCAGAACTCAAGTTTCGACATCAGATTACTACTGATGAAGACACTACACTGGAATATAGAAGAAGGACTCGTGTTTAAAAATCAGATTACAACTGATGAAGACACTTAACTGGAGTTTATACAAACTCAAGTGTCAACATCACATTACTCCTGATAAAGGCATTGGACTGTAGTACAGGCACGAGAACAGATTGATAATTAAGGGCAGGAATGGTTAATATACAAAATTGCAAGCTCTACTTGATTAGGTTCTATTGAAATCAATCGTGATTACAGATTATAACCTATAAAATTATGTATATAGCTAACCCCCTCCCAATTATCAATTTGCCGCCGTCCCTGCAGTATATAGCGATTTATATTTCAATATTAGATCACTCCTGGCAATGGCTTTAGACTGACTGAAGTTGAAACAACACCTCTTGTAAAACATCTTCACTGGGTCCACGAAGTAATATCGTACAAGCTTTTGGATTGTCACACTCGATTACAAAACTGAAATATCTAAACACAAACACATCAAATTAAACTGAACACAAGAAATCAATCTTAAATAAAAAAACAGAGACTTTGTCGTGGTGACAAATTTAAATATTGTCTTAAAAAGAGCAAATACCATGGTGAATGGTCAAAAACTAACGAAATAGTTCTTAAAAGAACTGTTTAAGCCAGAACAAGCAACAAACGATTCTAAAATAACTGTTTTTAAAGATGAAAGACACTATGCATTTCGGCAGACTACTCATCAGGTCTCAATTTAGAGATGACGTTAACTTTTGGTGGTATTATAAATATCGCATGATTCTGAAGCTCTCATTTAGCAGCAGTGATATGTATATTAGACTGGATAACGCATTTCTTGCAAAAATTGAAGCCGGAAGATCGATCATTTGCTACTGGCTTCATGGGGGGTATCGGTCCCACTTTACTATACTTTTGTATTACAAAATCACAGTTTTCGGGTTTTTATTCCTTTTACAAACTTCCGATTAAGGCAAAATTTTTATGACATGTAGAGGAAAACCGGTAGAGAGTTTTAACCCTGAAGCACTGTTTTTTTGGCTTTGTAACGACTGAAAAGTAAGATGACAAGTTGTATTTAAATTTGAAAGTTGAAGGCGACGAGGACAATTTCAGCCGTGCGAGGCATTTTTAGAAGATGAATACTTAAATTACAAATTTACAACAAAGTAAGAACAAAGTTATTCATATCTTCAACATATTCATCGATATTGAAGTTGTTCACATAGGAACTGATTGAAAACTTTGCTTCGCTTAATGACAACAGAGGTACTTTAATTCGCATATTTTGATGATGTACATCTCGTAGAGTTTGATGATGTACATCTCGTAGAGTTTGATGATACCGTTTTCAACCAACTATTGTTCATCAAAATGTCTTTCTGATTATTTTTCTATGTCGATTTGTTTTGTTTCCTCACTGATATAATAAAGATTTAATTTGAAATTATGATATTAGCGATGTGAATAACAAAGTGTTGTTAAATAAGTAAATTTGTAGCAATCTTCCATAAACGTCATTCCAGATGAAATTTTGGTAGCAGTGGCAGGATTCTGTAATTGTTTCTACATTTTTTAAGAGGCAGCAGCATCATATAATCTCCAATTTGTTTCAAAACAATGCAGGTCGACCTTGTACCATCTCAATTTTCTGCCATAATAAAGCCAAGAAGACAAACTTTTTAGGATTAAATATCTTTGCCGTTTGTTCTGTCCATTTCAAAAATTTTTGCTGAAATCAAAAGTTTGTAGAACGAATAAAACCGCAAAAACTGTGATTTTGTAATACAAAAGTATATTAAAGTGGGACCGATACACCCCCCACGAAGGTCATAATCAGATGAGCCAACTTCCGGCTTCAATTATCTTATTATATTTTATATATGGATGCGTTATCCAGTGTAATATACATAACAGTGTTTAGCAGACGTTGAAATCAGGGGCCGGTTGTACGAAAGGCGTTTAAGTCGTTAACCACCGTTTAAATCGCCCTCCACCGTATAGATTTTAAACGCTTGAAAAATTGCGTTGTACGAAGCATGTTTAACTCCATCCATCGGTTAAATTTTGCCTATCCACTGAGTTAATTTAAACGGTCTCATGAGACCGTTTAAGTCGCTAAACGGCGGATAAAGCGTTGTTGTCTTGTAGTTTTTTTTCTCATATGGCTTTCAGATTACATGGCATTCATTTCTACGCTCTCCCAAAAGTAAATAGACCGGGTGATAAATTTTATAGACGTAAAATACGATGTGAAATAGACGACCAGCGTTTCAACGTACAACCGTGACGAGTAACGAGTTGCACGAACGCTGTCGCTTCAGTCAAAAAACTACTGGCTATACATAACACGTCTTGTCAAAAACCATGTCCAACCAAAAAGAGTAGAGTAAAAAAACAATTTATCGCCGTCTTGTAAGACATGTATGAAACTTTGAATCGTATTCTGTATTTAATATAAAGATAACATGCCTTTTCGGGAGTTTCTTTACACCATGTCGTATCAAAAGCGAAGAAAATCCACTAAATCGCAGTCAGCAAGCCTCTGGGACAAAATAGGGAGCTTTAGCAAAGACTACGAGTACGAATTACGTCATTTTGGCGCGAAAACATTGTTGCGACAACAACAACACGTAGCCGTCTCAATCTGAGTACGATGTTTTGTAAAAAATTCGTTGTCGCGAATACGATGTCTTTTTAAGCAGAGAAAGTAGGTATATTTTTCTATTGTGTAAGAAATAAGTTTACAGTATTATTTTCGAGCATCCAGGCTTTAATTTAGAACCTTTTTTGAGTGCATATGTACATTAAAAAGGAAAATATGACCTTGAAAACTTTCATGTATTTCGTACGCAAAGTGAAAGGTAAACAAACAATAAAAATAGTACAAATATATCGTACATAAAACTTAAATTAGTGAAGATTTTTCACTCTAAAGAGTCCTATATTCTCTCAAAATCAGTATTACCGATTAGTTGAGACCATTATTGACAAATAGAGCCGTAACTGCTTCGCAAACTTCGGTGTTTCACACAATAAAAGAGCTCGTTCTGTTGTTTATAACTAAAACAAAATTTTGACGAAACGACAACGACAACAAACTTCCTCGTGCCATTCCCTTACACGGTCAAACTTCGTACTCGTTGTCGTAGTCGTACTCTTGCTAAAGCTCCCTCATAACGCTACAATTTTTTGCACCGGAAAGTTTTGAGGTACGTTTACACCAGTGAACTCCATATATATATATATATCTGGAATGATAACGACAATACATTTTATAGATATAAAATTGAAGCCAAAGTCCTAGTCTCTTGCGCGGTTTGTACGTCAGTTCCAGTCCTTCAAAGTCGAATATTCACGCGGTTTGTACGTCAGTTTCATTCCCCTGAGTGCCAAACATACACGGCCAATATAAATTTGAATACAAATTGCAAAAGCATAAACATACAAACAACATCACGACAAACAACACACGAGGCCAACTCCTCGCAAAAGGTTATTTTTTACAGCTGAAACTTTATTACAGTGAGTTCGTAACTTACAACTTGTAACGAGGAAAAGCCAACTGAAAATTACACTGTTTGCTAAAAAGACAATACAATAGAAAATATGACGAGAAAATATTCAAGCATAAATTTTTCTTTCGTCGGAAGGTAAACTTTCAAACGGTGTCAGACAGTGTTTGTCTTTTTTGTCATTTAAGCGGATTTAAAGATCTGTTTTTCCGAATAAAAAAGAAACTTGAATATCCAGTTTCATAAAAAATATTGAGTCTATAACTCGCATTTTTACTTTTTGCAGAGCGATTGTATTTTTCATCGATTTTGATAGTGCTTGAAACTTGAAATACTAAATGGTTGTCATCTCGATATCAATAATTGAATATCCTTAAAGACTTTGATATGTTTTAAAGGAAAACCGCAGCGTAAGAGCAGATCGACTAAGTTCACCTCATCTTGCTTCTCGATTTATCACTTTGATTCACTTTCCGTGAACCTTTTCATTCCAAAAATTTCGTTATTTTTACGCTCTGATCAAGATCCGAACTCTACCATTACCAAGGGACAAATGATTTAAAATAATTAAAATGAGCACGCGAGAGACTAGAGCCTGACGTGTAATGACGAATGATGACGACAAATATTTTTTTGGCTTCAATTTTTGGCTTCGGTTATCATTCCAGTTATTCAAATGTCGAGTTCACTGGTTTACACACAACGATTTGTCGGACCGACACTTACGCCATATTACGTGTTCTTGCCATATATGGAACATTTGTCGTGTAAGACAAATCGCTGTGTGTAAATAATGCATCCGATGTATTTACGCGATTTCAAAAAAGAAAACAAATATGTCGAAGAACAATAGCAAAGCGAAATTAAAAGTTGTCATTGTAGCTACGGAGTCAATGTATATTATTATTTCTGCCTCAAAAAATAAAGAAAAGAAAACAAATATAAAGATCGGTGTGGGTGAAGTGCAAATCGATTTAAATTTTGCCGTATTTCTTATTTCAAGAAGTTATTCTTGCGTTTTTTCTTTTTCTGAATCTCTGCAGCATTTGGTTTTTCAATAAAAACGACGCTTTTTCCGTGTTGACAGAAGACATTCTCATTTTTCGATAATCATAATTTGCTTGTTTCTGAAGCAATAGCAACATAGTAAAAATATGGAACAAATCTGTAGTTTGTTACAGATTTTTATCCGATTTTTCGAGTCGGGCGACTTTCCAAATATGGCGAGAATATATGACGTAATATGGCGTCAGTGTCGGCCCGACAAATCGTTGTGTGTAAACGTACCTTTATGCAAGTAAACAAATTTACTGACTGTAATAAATACACTAAAAGCATATTTCTCGAGTTTTCCCGCCTGGATGCCGCCATACCTTATATGGTATATTTTGGGTGAAAATGTCAGCGGAGTTGCACAGGCTCATCTTTTCCTTCCCTCCGGATTTCACACAAAACTTCAATAGACGAGATAATAAATGAAATAAAATATATATGCTTTCAGTCACAAGTATATATATTTTATTCATGAAATTTTTTGAAATTTCATGAATAAAACACATGCTGAAAACTTGTGGTAAACAAATAGTAGTGCAAGAAAAGAAAACATTTCATGACACCGGGATGCCAGATAATTTTGTTTGTTTTTCACAATATTCAGTATTTTTTAACGCCAATTCTTTTCGAAATAAGCGTATCTTCCATCAAAAAAAACTCACCCATTACGTATGAGTTGAATCATCGTACTCCCAACTCAGAAATGGAGTAGGATTTATTCAAAATATTTGTCAGAAAACATGAGGGAAAAGTGAAGATTAGACTTTAGAGTTGTGTCGAAATGGAATGCATTTGAGCATTTTCAGCATTATACTACACTGCAATATTTGTAAAACAGTCTGAATGTGAGCAACAAAGGTAATGGTGGTAAAGTTATACTTGATGCTACTAGTTTTATCTATGACATTTGATGCAACATGCATGGTAATAGTAAACAAGACAAACGTCAAAACTCAACCAACTTAAAAGAGCTGCTTTTACAATATGATGCAAAGATTTGCTCATGACTGTGTGTATAATTAGTTGAGTTTCGCATTGCCTAATCTGACACCAATCAACACACACTTGTACACTTCCAGGTTAACCAAGATTCTTTTGGGATGCATTAGTTGCCATGAAGTTGACCGCAGAAGGAGCAAAAGTCTGTTCGTCCGATGAAGATGATGTGGAAATAAAGAAAATAACTAACTGAAATAAATTTGAGATAATAAATTGCAGAGTTCCTTAAACTTGCATCAAGTCTAGAATTATTTTAGAATAAATTAGCATTGGTTTATTGAATTTAGTGATTTTGTTTTCTTGAAGAGTTAAAAAAAATTACTATGGCAAAAAGTTGGGGGTAAATATTTTCTATTCTTGTTCAAGAATAGATATATTATTTGCAGTTTGAAAAGTATTTCCTTGTTGAACAGCAATTACCTCTACCTCAATGATCTCACCGCCCTCCCAATTTCTTTTCAAACGGCTAATGCACCACTACTTACTAGTATAGTATCAATTCTTTGTAGTGAATAAAAAATATACACCATTAACCTCCCACAAATAATAATGTTTCACCTTTTCAAGTTTTCAACATGATAAAACAATTTTAGAGGCACACTTGATGCAGGTCCATGTTAACTTGTGCAAATGAGTGGCCCTGTCAAAGTGTCTTTGTTAATTTTTAGTCTCTTCAAACCTGGGGCCTGTTGTATAAAAACATAGTTAACTTTAACTATAGTTAACGCTAACTACCGTAGTTAACTCCTTAACTGTAGTAACTTAACTGCTCGACTAAACTGCGTTGCACAAAACGTAGTTTGTCGGATAGTTAAGTAACTGCGTAGTTAACTTGCGTGGAAATTGCGTGGAGTGTTGTTTACATAAAATGACATAAAGTTTAATCAATTTATGCTTTGTAATGGCGGGCAAGTGAACTATAAAATGACTTCAAAATCAAGAAAAATCTCTTGGCTTATGTAAAAATCTTAAAATATGGCAAACTACTGTCATTTTTACGGATGTTGATGATGCGAAAAGAAAATTTAATAAACGATTCACGGTGACATAGTAACCGGATTAAATTGTAGCATATACTTTGGACTTTTCTCAAGAAAATCGACCCTTATCTTCTGTGTCATACAGTACGATGTTGATGAATGATGAGTCTCGGCAAGGACTGCTTTATTTCAAGTACCAATTATATATAATGGACTTGGGCAAACGAAACAATGAACTCTTCTCAAATTGATTCATATTGTGTTCTATGTGCAAGGATTTAAATATTTAAATGGCCTTGCTTTGACAGAATTTAAAACTGAGAGATTGAGGGTAACAAAGGAAAAGGTCGTTTCGTTTCTCTTTATAACAGCTGAGTAAAATGCTTGAAAGAAATGTGTGTATAGACATAAGTCACACATATTTGTAAAAGATGACAGCGATGGACATTTTATTATTAGAAAATATTTCTTTGACTCATCATTTCTTTGGCTAGTTATTAGCCATGTAATCCAGCAACTGTCTTTTTTCTGCTTGTGACATGTTATATTCACAGCTATACACAAAACCCTTTTTTGTTCTACCTTGCAAAAAAATGAGTTATAAAAACTATTAGGTATATTTGTTAATGAGCCTTAGCTATGAAACTTTTATTTATGCCTTTGTGATTTATTAGCCTATTTTTGTCTAAAGCTTGGGAGTTTGATTTTTTCCCCTACTTTTTAAATCATCAAACAGTAGCTAGAGCTTTCTGCTTCTTAGTAAATATTGGCAGGAAAGATTGTATGTACATTAAAAATAAACATTTTTACATTGGCAATATATGATGAAATATCAAAAAAACCCACTAATTGACTGTCATGTATATTGTCTGCTTGTGTTATAAACCATGTGCAATGGATAATATATATATATCAAGCAACATGGACCTTCACCATGCATGCTAATGAAATATTTTATGTACTTAAAATACTAACATCATTGCATCTCATGCAGCTGATACACAAAAGAGTAGTCATGAAAAAAAACTGTTGTAAAGCTCATTTATCTATATGTATTATCATTGGTATATTTAGCACAACATTTATACTGTAGTACCTCTTTGTTTTAACATAATCTAGTTTATTTTCCATGGAGCATTGAGTTTATATGATGCATATGATATTCAATCAAGCAAAATGCATAGGGAAAACCATTGAGTTCTATAAGACCAGGAGGGGAAAAGGGGGGCCTGGACCCCGTGGTCAAAAACATGGCGGTAATGGCGGATTTTGGTTGTCAAGACTTCCACTTTGAGAAAAGTTTTTAACATTCGCTCCCTCCCGAACCCGAATCTCTATTACTGCTTATATTAATGACAACCAGCGAAAAGAACCACGATACCGTAAGCATAAAATATTGAAAATAATGCTTCAGGTTTTTGTGAAATAGACACACACATTCAAATGAGGTAAATCTACTGGAAAATAACGTATATTTTGTCAAGTAATGTCTAGCTATAATGGAAATAAATATCAAACGGCATTCTTTACACTGTCAATGTGTCGTTAAGCTTTAATGCATAATCCCATACGCATTACTTGTGTTTTTGACTGTTTGTTAACAGCTTGGTGTAACTGTCTTTCTTGAATAGATGGGTAAATCTTAGTTAAAATGTCAAAAAGGAGTTAGAAAAGTTAGCTTACCTCTACGATTTAAGTCGACTGGAAATATATTATAAGTAGGTATGTAATTTTTTTGAGTTTTTTTTGGTAGGATGATTCTGTGTGTCTTATAAGGTATTATGATATTCTGATAAATCTACTGAGAACTTATGAGGAAAATATCTTGAACTAGGAGAGCAAAAGAACGAAATTCAGAAATTCTATAATCATGTTGCTGGTTCTGTTTTGAGCCAAGATATTAGACGCTGGATTGTCATTGACAACCATGGATCTACTACTGAACAGAACTACATTAATTTCCCATTGAAAATACGATTTCATAAATTAAAGTGCATTGGTTTCTCTGACATAACACTTTTCTTATTGCTGCATGAAGGCAAACTTGTTTAAATAATTATAATGTAGGTGAAGATATTTAGCATGTTGTATAATTGTTATTGTACAGACATTATTTATAATATTATGGCCTTGTGTAATGTATGTCAAGAACTTATTAATTCTCAAAAATGCCAACCTTCTTGCACGACTTTTCTCTTGTGTCCTTACAAATTACAGTTACCTATACTAATTTTTTCTAGGTTCAAAAAACTTGATAAACTTTTGAATTTTACATTATGCCTTTGAATTTTTACTTTTGTCTTCTGGTGAAAATATCAGTGAATGACTTAAAAATTAAGTTTATCGAAAATAGTATTTTGTACAAAGTAACTATACATAATTGGAAAAGTCTCATGTTGAAGGCAGATGTTGCTTCTTTTCCTAGATTGTTACTCTTATTCTTTTAAATGATATCGTAATTCTTCATAAGACATAAAAAGTTCTTTGCCATCAATTTTTGCTTCTTCCACATTAAACTTCATTGCAACCATTGCATCTTATGTGAATTTTTAATCACCTGGAATTGAAAAACGTATGGATTTTGTTAGATGATGCAATACTATATTTAATGTTTCATGCATGTCATCATAAGCTTTTCTTGAGCAAATATTTCAAGGTAGGAGCAAAATTTGGCACATTATTGAACAAAGTAGTTTTGATGTACTAACCTGTTTACTACACTGTATAACAATTCATTTACAGAAACACCAGATGGCATTTATAAAACCTTTAGCATAAAGCAAACCTTTACACACCATCATCATGATACAGGTATTTTTTATTGTACAACATGTACCAAAGAGTTCATTAATTAATCCTGCACTGCATTTGATTTCAATACATCTCTGTCCTTAATATTTGCTTCATATTTTCAAAAAAATAAAATATCATGAAAAATCTTCCATTTCAACTCGGTTGAAAAAAGGAGTTTTACGATATGCATATCTCGATAAGAACTGGTTGCTTTGGCTCGTCTAGCAAGCGATCAACTAAAGAACAAATAAGACTGGATAAACATAACTTAAATTATAACTTAGGAATAATAACATTCATAAAATATATACCATCACACTTCAAGTATTGACTTAAAATAAAACACTGAACACTTTAAATGGTAAACAATCTTAAGGCTAGTTCACATATGTCTGCGGTGTGCCTGCGTTTTTCCTGCGGTATGATTTGGGTATGATTTCGCAGGCAGCCTGCCGGTATCCTGCGGTATCTCTACACTTGCCTGCGATTTCTTTATGTGGTAATTTTCTTCAAAACAAAAATGGCGGTAAATAAACGACGCTTGACTTCTTTACTTCTTTCAAATTACTCATTACTGTTAACTTTGGTAAACACTTACGTGCAGGGAAGAAAAATGAGAGCACAAAAGAGGAAAAGAAGGTTTTGGGTGAGACCAATGCTACAACAACGCAAGAACTACGGTCAATTTCACTGTTTATTAAAAGAATTACAGTTGCATGATCGTGAATACTTTTTCAGGTATAGGGCTGTATTTTATGCGAGGAGCATTGCTCGATTATATGAGTTTTATATTTGAAAATGTTATCAGGCGTTTGTGTGCAAACTTGTTACTAGAATTGAGATGAACACGTTTTTATTTCAAGGTTCACAAGAATGAGTCCTGAACGATTGGAGCATTTGTTAAGTTTAGTTGCACCATATATGAAGAAACGAAGTTGCCGGAGTAGAGAAACAATCTCAATTAAACAAAGATTGGTGGTTACACTACGATATCTTGCCACAGGTGACTCACAAGAATCCCAATCATTCAATTTTCGAATTGGTAGAAACACAGTGTGTATGATCATAAGAGAAGTTTGTGATGCAATTTGGAAAGCATTACGAGATGAGTACTTGAAGCTTCCCAAGTCAGAAAGGGAATGGCATGGTGTTGCAGAAGAGTTTCTTCAGGAATGGGGGTTCCCTCATTGTATTGGAGCTATCGATGGAAAGCATGTAAACATCGACTGTCCCAAAAATGCTGGATCTCTCTTTTACAACTATAAAAATTATCACAGTACTGCGATCATGGCGATTTGTGATGCAAAGTATAGGTTTTTATTTGTGGACATTGGAAGCTACGGGCGTGACAATGATGCAGCTATATTTTCACAAACTGAGATAAATAAAAAAATAGAAAATGGGCAACTTGGCATACCAGGACCGTCCATGGTTAGTGAATATATGTTGCCTTATGTTATCACTGGAGATGACATTTTTCCGTTGAAAACCTGGTTGATGAAACCATTTCCTGGAAAAGGTCTTACTCAAGAACAAGCTATATTTAATTATCGATTGTCTAGATGCAGACGAACCATTGAAAACACCTTTGGAATACTGGCAGCTAGGTGGAGAATTTATAGACGACCAATTCGAGCTGCAATTACAACTGTAGATCTTATTGTTCAAGCAACTGTATGCTTGCATAATTATTTGTCATTAACTCAAAACGCATATTATATTCCAAAAGGTTTTGTTGATGCTGAAGATGGATCTGGGAATATTATTAATGGGGAATGGAGACACATCACGCAAGGGGATGAGAGCACTTTGCAAGCAGTTCGACGAGTTGGGAGCAATTCTTATTCATTTACTGCGAAGTCTGTGAGAGAGCATTATTGTGAATATTTTAACAGCAACTATGGAGCCTTGCCCTGGCAGCTAGAATATGTTAGATACTGTGGAAAAAGATGCTGAAATGTTTATCAGCTAAATATGAAATTTGCAAAATACAATATTTGGGTCTATATGTAATCCTGAAAACCCTAATGTAAAGGGAGGAATTTGTAAACAAGCAATAATAATTCATCTATTTAAAGTTCTTAACTTCTTTTAAGAAACTAACAATCTCCTTGGTCAAGATTGTTATTGAAGTTCATCCTTTGCTGACTTAAATTATGGTGCTGCATCCATGGGTTAGGGGGGTGAGAAGAAGTATGGATTTTTTTGTGTGGCCTGTTGTTGGGCATTACATTCCATTTCCATTTCGTTCATCACTTTCAAAATATTTAGCTGGAGCAAAGACTTGTGTGAAGTTGGGATGCGTTTGAATTTGGAAACCAAGCTCAAGCAAAACAATGTATCTTCATCATTTTTGGCAATGTTTCCCATGTCAGCATCTGAAGAAGAAAGTTGCAATATGGCGGAATTGATGCCATGCATGGTCTTCATGACTTCCTTTTCAAACCCAAGTGCTGTGTTAACTTTTTTATTCTTTGCCCATGGCCTGCAATATTTTTCTTCTTCTAATGAGCATATCTTTCTTTTGCCAAGCGTTTTACTATCTTTGACCATCTGTATAGCATCATTATTACCACTACCAATATCTGCATCCAAGTCTTGTCCTCCATTGGATGAGGTTTGATCAGAAAAACTGGCTGATATATCGTCCGAATCATCGTCTACAAACACCGTGCTAACCTTACTAGATTCGCTTCCCTCATCAGTTAGTTCTATTGATGCATGGGAAGTTTGCCCAAGAGGATAGTTCGTGGAAGTTGAAAAATTACTTGTTGCCTGATGATGTCGAATATGTGTAATTAACCATCGCAGACCACTGCCTAATTTTCCCTTAATATTCTTTATGTACTTGGAGAAATTTGTTCGTATTGTGTTGTACCTTTTTTGCACACTTGCAACGTCCAATTCCAAAGCTTCTGCCACAGCTTGCCAAGCGTTTTGTTTTATCCTTTGATTTTTGTAATCTGGACACGATTTATCGTATATAGCACGATATATACGTATGGTATCCATAAGTGCTTTGTTCTTGACTGTTTCAATAACTTCATTGGTGTCTGAATTGTTATT
Organism: Xenia sp. Carnegie-2017; assembly: GCF_021976095.1. Classification (NCBI taxonomy): domain Eukaryota; kingdom Metazoa; phylum Cnidaria; class Anthozoa; order Malacalcyonacea; family Xeniidae; genus Xenia; species Xenia sp. Carnegie-2017. The sequence continues at coordinate 3,107,661 of NW_025813436.1, forward strand.
TTCGTCCATTTCGGTGCTTTGTATTGTGCGTTTTGCTATTTCGTCCGCCATGTTATCCACATCAGACCGATGCATTGTGGGATTCGACAAATCGTTCAGGCATACCGGCGGACTATTCACATATATGTAATTGCCGCCGTATACCGCAGACATATCGCAAACTTGCCGGGAAAGTTGAACTCTAGTCAACTTTCCCGGCAGGCCGCCGATGTTGACACAGATAACCTGCGTTACCGGCGAGCGATTGTTCACATATACAATAAATAAGCGCAGGTCTTGTCGGCGGTCATTTCGCAGGCACACCGCAGGCATATGTGAACCAGGCTTTACGTTGCTTACCGGTGTCATGAAATGTTTCCTTTTCTGGCATCACTTCAGCATCCATATACCAAACAAGTTTGCAGCATGTTTTAAAGATAAAATTTCTAAAAGTTTTTGTGCTTGGCATTGATATTTTATATAATCGCAATTGTGGTTGTCAAATCCGAGTGTGCAAAAAAAATTTTATTTTATGAGCCCGCGTCTTTCCGCTGACTTTGACAACCAAAATCCGCCATGTTTTTGACCACGCGGCCGCGCGCTAATAATTTATAGTAATTTGGTTGACATTTCCCCTCCAGGTCTTATAGAACTCAATGGGAAAAACCCGCAATTTGAATATTTGATACATCCAAAGCTATAGGATTCATTGCTCGAATAACATTCTTTTTTTTTGTCATTGAACGAATTGTACGTGGTTTTAAGACAATGTCAGCGAGTTATGTGCACTAATCTTAAATAAAGGGCTATATCTCAATTGAGAGTCTCGCTTATGAGTTGAAAGAGCTACCGGACGCAAAAAAAGACAATACAAAATGCAATTGCTTTTGTTTAAAAAGGGATTTGTTACGCGGATAAGTTGTTGGCTGTTTTTCTTCAGCAAAACTTGGGATGTTTACAGCACTGACGAATGTAGTACATCGTCCATAAAGCTTTTCTAAAAGCCTTTGCCATGGAAGATACAAATGTGATTAAAAACTCGAGGTAAAACCTTTTTGATCAACATCTCGCCCATAATTGTCTTTAAGAAGCTAAGCCGCCATATTTAACTGTTTTTTGAAAACTTAACTATGCTCCATAGCATAGTTAACTTTAACTACCTTTTAACTGCAGTTAGCACTAACTACTTTTTTATACAACCGACTTAACCGCGTGGTTAAATTTAACTACTTTTTAACTGCAAAAAGTGTAGTTAAAAAGTAGTTAAGAGCTTTATACAACCGGCCCCAGTTATTTTGTCCAAATTTGATTCTTATCACATTACACAATGACAAAATATTGCATGCAATGCACAATATTGATGAAACTTGTAAAAAATATCTTGATTGACACTAGTATTTACATAATTTTGCTTTCATGCAGCAAGAAGCATTATAAAATAAACAAAATGAAACTCGTGCGCTGATTGGTCTAGAGCTGTGTTTGCATTAGCAAGTGCAAAACACACCCGAGCTCAAATCAATCATAACAATCAATCAGTCAGAGAATTTGCCCACCGATCATGAATACATTTTAGAGAAAAAACTAAAATGCTTCACTGTTTTGCATTATTGTTATTTTATAAAAGAATTAAAAGATATTTTTCGTGCTTGCACTGGCTTATGCAAACCTCGGAGACGTTTGTGGGAACTCTCGAGCCAAAGGTCTCCTCGATTTTCATAAGCCTGTGCAAACACAGTAAACATACATCTTTTATTTCTTAAATGATATATGTCAGAGAAACCAATGCACTTTGATTGCAAAAGTCAAAGTTTCCAAGTAGAATAAGGTAGTTCTGTTCTGCAAATCAGCAGTTGATCTAAGGTAGTGCAAAACAGTCTACAATCCTTTAGCAACATGACTGACATGTTGAGTAAAATTATTTATAGATTTCTAACCAGCAATAGCATTCTATAATAATATTTTGAGTTTTGCTCTAATAATTCAGCAAGTTCTAATTGTTGTCTTATCATAAACTCAATAGAACTGCCAGATGAATGTTATATGAATGATCATATCTCATTTAAGAACTGCCAGAGATAATATATGACATCAGCCAGTATTCAAACAATGTTTACTCAAAATTCGATGACAGCAAATTTAACGAAGATTCATTTAGCAGTTGACTTGCCGTAGGACACTTTTTCATGCCTTTACTTCGATTTACTCGATAAAGAGAGTTGTAATAAGCTTGATCACAACACATTCATGGTCCAAACTCCAACTGACGAAGGCCGTCTTGTGCCGTGTTATTAAAATGGTCGTGTAAGAAAAGCAAACGTTTCTTCAATGTGAAATTTGCACTTATTAATGTATATGCATTTCATAAAACGCTAAAGCATATCTTTCAATCGAAAACGTTATGGATTTATTTCATTATCGGGATTGTCTTGACAGGTTGTAATTTGTATTGAATCAGAAACCAGGGAGTGAATGATAAAAATGATTTTTCAAGTGTAAGTTTTTCACCCAAAATTTCCTTTTGGCATCCATGTTTTTAACAACAGTTCCTGGGCCCCCTTTCCCCTCCAGATTATGGTTTTTTCTGGTTTCCCTCGTTTAAATTGAGCTTATCCTCCCGATAGTTAAACGCTAAAATAAACGGCGTTCGTGCAACGTAATTCTAACCATCGTTTAACTATCCGCCGGATAAGAAATTTATACGGTTTATAGCGGCTAAACGTCGTTTAGTTTAAACGCCTTCCGTACAAACGGCCCCTGATGTAAAGTGAAAATGCATAGTGCCTTTCATCTTTAAAAACAGTTATTTTAGAATCGTTGGTTTAGAGTTCTGGCTTAAACATTTTTTTAAGAACTATTTCGATAGTATTTGACCATTCACCATGGTATTTGCTCTTTTTTAGACAATTTTTAAACCAATCTTACAATAGATAAAAGATGGCTGTATATTGCATTTGACAACAAACATTAAAGTGGTTATGCAACGAATTTTTTTCTACGCTTTTTATTATCTTATCGAAATATTTGGCTTTTGAGAAGCAATTTGGTGCATAAATGACTTTCGTGAGTTGAGTAGAAGTTAACGAAAATTATGTCAAAACTTTGTCATTTCGGGCGACCTTTTTTGCCGCCATGTTTGTTCGTTGTGACGTGACATTGAACTAAATAGATGGAAGGCTACGTCAGTCGATATTTTGAAGCCGGTAGAGCCAGTCTTTCCACGACCAAAAGACAGAAGCGTAAAATAATGTGTACAAACTACAAAGCTTCAAAAACAAAACACAAATTCTGTTCTGTCTTATTTGGCAAACAAAACTTTCACAAATGAGAATTAACAACAAGTATATACAACATTTTGACAATTACATTTTTGAAAAGGAAGCCATAGCCAAGGATAACTAGAAGGCATTTTGCAGTTGCTGTTTATGTTGGTATGTCTGCGAATGTGCCAAAAACTAAAGCGTTTTTGTTTCAAAGTAGCATAGAAAAGTACGAAAAATTCTAAACAAACATCAGTTTTGTAAATGTTTTTTTTTACCCAAAACAATTACTATTAACGTTCTTCCGTGACGAACAGATTTACAGAAAAACACAATTTTTAGTTCAAACATGAGATTGGGTTTTAAAAGATAAATTAAATAATATATGATAATACTCGTCACATCCTCCCAAACTAAGGGTTTCTGTATATAGATGTACGTAAAAATATTTCATGGAGAAGCATGTATATTATTGAATACATCCACAGTTGAATCCTTCTGAACGATGAACGAAGTCATTGTTTTTCACAGTTTCCACACTTTGATATCTTCCATTTCGAAATAGGTATTCAATAGAAAGCATCATTATTGGCTGAATAAAGATTAAGCCCCATTACCTTTAAAGGCACGATACGTTTCTGCGTTAGTTCTTTAAATAAAATCAGAAAAAGGCTTTGGTAAAAACACGTTTCTTTAAAAACCAGACACGCGTGACCAGACGTCAAATCTGGCTTCAAAAAATTGTTAGGCTTTTCTATTACAGGTAGCCTTCCATCTATTACAGTTCAATGCGTGAAAACGAGTACCGCCCCCTAAATACTTTATAGTATTTATTATAACGTGCGAGGTATTTGCCGTGATTTTACAAGCTTTTTAAGTGTAAAAACCAAATAATTTTGTTTGAAATCAAATCAGAGTCCTTATAATACAAGTTATTCACGGATATGCGGTAAAGAGTTCTCAAATAGTACTTAATCACACAAATTTTGAGTATGTATAATACTACCTCTAATAAAATTTGTATAAGTACATTAGCAATAGTATGGCATTTAAGATGAATTTTTTTTGTGCACGACGACCAATCTTTTGTACAAGAACGCATAAAATGTCGAAACAAGACTTGATGAACGGACATAATCCTTCTATAGACAATAATACAAAGAAATAACAGTAGATCCCCAACAACTTGTGGTAGTGTTTATTCAATGAATATTATGACTTTTGATAAAAGTTGTTTGAAGTTTAAACATAAGTGATGAATAACGCAAAGTAAATATTTTGACTTGTTTGTTAATGATGAAGTGCAATTTGAATATTGCCATAAATATTTGATGGAAGGTATAATGGAAAACATATCTTGTCAGTAATGAATACATAAAATGCATAACCAACAACACCTAATGCAGAGATTTTGGACAAATAGTATAAGACATCATGCTGTTCATGTGGGTAGCAGTCATTAAATCAAAAAGATTGTTTCATATAAGCTATAAAATGTTTGCTATTTACAGTGCAATATATATGCTATATTTTGCGATTTGGATGCCCCATGTGAGAGCAAACTACCAAGATGGGATGACAAAAGGCTTCAATAGCTAAATAAAATAGACACACTCCTCAACTGGGTCAATATGATCAGTGTGGAAATATCTTAAATATAAATATCTTAACTATGTATAAAATGCAATCCACAGTCAGAGTTATGTATAAATTTGGAGTTATATGTTAGCTGAATTTCATATCACATATAAAAGACACTCAGATCTTCCTTGTGTAAAGTTTCTTTGTTTTTTACTACACTTTATTCGTGTTAATTGCATGTTCTTGTTCTTGTTCCTCGCGTAATATGAAACCACTTGGGTCCACTAAGGTCTACTGACATATGTTCGTTTTATCTCGGTTTAGCTGTTTTTCAATAATGCTAATATTCCTTTCTCACAGGTAGAAAATCTTTTTTTAAACACTGTTTCAGATTTACACATTTTACTACTTCACCATTCATATTATAGTACGAATTTCCAAAGTGTGTCGAACATAAACACGATGTGGCCATAGCGTCGAAATTTTGTCCATGTTTGTGGACAAAATTCACTCGTTATATTCGCTTTAGACGATCCGTCTTCTCGTTATAAGACAGATGGATAGCTATTATTTCATTTTGTGGAGTATTATCGCAACTGATTTAGTTCAAACTGCCGGCAAAACAACATTCTTCACTCCATCGCTGCTCGTCGCTATTAATTCTATACGCCATGTCTAAAGGCGGTACTCGTTTCTACGTCATCGCCAATTGCAAACGTTCGCACAAAAATTGACAAAAATTGCAAATTTTAGCGACTGTAGAAACAGTTTGAAAAAGCCCATTTTAATTCTGTTTTCAGAATTGTAATCAGAAAAGACTTATAAAATAAGCTCGTAAAAAGCAAAGTGAAAAATTCGTTGCATAATCACTTTAAAATGTAAAATAAAAATCACCCCAACTCAATGAAAATCACTGCGTATGAGAACAAATGGATTTAAACAGCACACAACAAAAAGAAAGGCTTCACGACCAGGTGAAGTATTTTAAGTGCTACATGAATGGATCCTAGACAGTCTCTTAAAACTCAATTGCGATAATCAATTTTTGATACGATAATACAGGAAATCTTTAAACTGCTTTATACGATCACAGTTACTGTAAGCTAAACCACTTTTTCATGCTAATTTTGAAATCTATTTTTGAAGTCAAGAGACGATACTTCGTACTTCAAAAGCACATATTATCCCATTCTTCAGGTGGCAGTTTACCTTAATTATCTAAAGTCTAAGTATTGCTGTGTTGAGCTAAATATTTGGGATTCGTTTATTTTGAAAAAAAAACCCCAAAATATCTCGGGGGTGGATGGGGTGGGGGTAGGAGGTACGCTCCATTAGTGTTGTGTTTAAACAAGTTTTTCAATGGACCCGACCTAGGTCGGTGGTCAAAACCACCATCACAATGAATATGAATGGTGGATGAAAACATGGACTAACTCTTCTGTAATTTTCTTTTTGACACAAGTCGTTGACTGCAGTAGCTACACCAGCCTGTTTTGACAGTGCAAATATTTTTGTGTTCAATAAAAGGAAAAACAACGAAGGGAATTGATTTTCTAACAAATGAATAGTAATTTTGCTAAAATTTTTGAATTGTAGGCGTTCGGGCTGGCTTCGCCACTGTTTGAGTACTGATTACAGCAATACAACACACCTTTACTCTTCTGAAAAAGTGCGTTTGATGAAATCAGTCAAAATAATTTTTTACTATGTGAAATTCAACATAAACATGGTTGGTTATTAAAAAAGTCATTGAATATATTGAACTCAAGCCCCTTACACCTTGTTATACACTTACTCGTCCCCAATCTTCTTTATCTCGAATAATCCAGCACCTGTACCAACATCCGACTCCTGTAGTTCATCAGTTCGGTTGACTATGGTAGCTTGGCATGCCCTGACAACGAGATATATCGCAATCATTAAAATCGTGGCATACAGACAATACTGAACTTTATAGACACCTTTCAAACACAAAATGCAGATCACACGAAATCGATAAAGAAAAGGACCTCAGATAGTTTGAATGTAAAATGTTCGATTGTTCTTCTGTATGGTAAAATAGCAAAGCTAATCGTGTGATAGTACTTTATTCGTACTTATTCGCAAATTACAGAACATTTTAATGGCACTTGCGCTAACTTCTGAGAAATTCACTTTGCACGGTAATAATCAATCGACAGAGAAATGATGAATTTGTCAACCCAAATAACTTTACTTGGTCAATTTCAACTACAAGAAAACATTCATTTAATGCAAAATACTCATCCAACCACTGCAAAATCTAAAATACGAGGCCAATGAAGACCGCAGAAAATAGTTGACTGCTTACCTAGAAAGTCTGTTATTATCACCCTTCTTTATACGGCGTATGGCCGTTATGTTGGCCTTCATCAAATAATGCTGAGCTAAATCTAAATGAAAGTAAGTCGAAAAAAGTTTGTAAAAACACCGCGATCACACGCTACCAGGAGTTTTACGGAACCATAATGCCAATGATAAGATGTCTATACATAAACCCAAAGTTATTTGTAATGGTTCAGATCGACGGAAAAAAGTTCACTGCAGATATGCATGACCCGTTGCATACTTTATGGTTTCAAGAACCGTAGAGCATATTGGTAAAAAAGAGCGAATACTTTTTACATAGTATTCTAAACCGTACCATTCAGTCATGTTAAATTTCAGTGAATGAGTGCAATGCCGATTGCAGGTCTTACGCTTATTAGTTTGAAGGTAATTCACACGCTTCCCAAAATTGTATCATTTCATTCGAGATATAGTAAACATTCTTGAATAGAAGAACAGCTATTCATTGGAACGTTTTCCTAACAAGTTCGAATAACTCAAATAAAGTTTACTTTGCTCAAACAATATCTGATTACACCCCCTGGAAAATATCGTGGATGCAGAACCCCTTTCTGCTGCACTTCCCGAAAGAAAACCCATCTCATCTTAAAGTCGAAGAAATAATCGATACCTGATACTCCTTTCTCGGTGAAAACTAGATCTGGGTGGACAGCAATTATATCATCGCACATTTGTTTTATAAACTCTTCCTCCAGTTGCAAGGCACGTCTAAAACATAAAAAGCTACTCAGGAGATAACATCCATCACAACACCAACACAGTAGCGTACATCTCATGAGGGACGTCAAAGCAAGACAAATAAAGACCTCGAACCCAACCCACTAGATACCAGACTCGAGTCGAAATTCAATAGTTACGAGTGACGAAAGCCGCCATATTGAAAGGTGGCAAAAATGACAATATTTCCGACTAAAATCTGCTTCTCCTGCGTTGATATATAGTTTCAGAAGTGATAGTCACGGTTTCGTTGTTAAAATATATAATAGTATTCGTTTTTCAAACTTTTTGAGCAGCTAATTCTTGATAAGATTGAGACTTTTGCTTTTGTCACATCTCAAGATGGCGTGCTTGCCGGGGGTAGGGTTCTAAATCATCAAATTCTTCCTATACAAAGATATCGGTCAAAAATGACAATAAATATAAAATCTAATTGTGCCGTAAGAAACGTAACCCGCATGAATTGTTATTTCACTGAAACAATCATACACAATGATGTAATTTGCATTCACACCAGTTCAACGAACTTGACAGGTCTTTAGGGTTTGAAAGTATTCAAAGCAAAGCAAGACAAAACCACTGTATACACTAATTTTCATCTCAAATTTATTACAGCTATAAAAACTTAGTCCAATTTTTCACTTGCTTAGAACATGGACAAAGTGTAAGTATAAATTAATATAACGGAAAAAATAGCTATTGCAGGTTAATTATTTTATGTAGATTTCATTCATTGCTGCATACTTCAATATTTGTGCGGGTTCCTTTTTTTGAGATGCCCAAAACAATTTTTTTATGAAAAAATGATGCTACTTGGCAAGTGGTAAACGTTAAAATAATTCGACTAAAAACCTAAAATATTTACTAAAAGTCAACGAAGATAAAATTTCAAGAATTCAAATACATTCCAAGTGTTCTTAAAATCGATTTAACTATCTAAAGAAGTTCTTCCTTTGACCTAGACACAAGCGCTTTAAATAAATAAAGTTAAAGAAAGACGTATCTCATATCTCACATTTAGTCAGTACGAATACCAGCCCCTGCCTCAACTTTGTATTAGTCTATCAGACATGGTAAGTTCAATGCCAAAAAAATCAACAAGCGCGCAAAGCATTACGCTGCGACTCATTTGTTACGTGTTTATGACACGAAATTTTATCACAAATTTGATTGTAATGTAAAGAATAAATAACATAACTGCATAACCTCTTCATTAGATATGACTTATTTTACTTTTTTTAGAGAGATTTAACTTTATTCATTATGTAAATAGCATCGCTATGTTAAATAACGCGACAATATTTCAAAGATCATTCATTTTCCAAATCGTTAGAACTACTTCCTAAAGGTAATTATGCAATGTTATGTCATAACAATGTCATTTACATAGTGGAAAATTTCTCCAAAAAAAAATAAAATAGCATAATGCTATTCAAGAACTCATTCAGCCATTTTAGATGGTCTTTACAATGCAATCAGAAAACTCTATGATAACATTTGCTGTCACAAAGATTTAAAATAAGATGAAAAAAGAAACAGTGAAAATCAACGTTAGTTAATCAAGGTTAAGGATAAACTGACCAGTAAGAATTCAGTTACCAAGGCAACAGTTCACTTACGTAAAATCTTCTTCTTTCGATAGTTCCATGTTTGTCTGTAGTGGAAAGAATACTTGCATATTAAAGATGAGTCAACTGACCTCAGCTCATATTACGCCGGTACACTTAGGGTGTTTTTTGCAGGTAGATGTTTGCCCTAGGCGGTCTAATAGCGTAATGTGAGCCAGTTGCGCTAATTCTTTATTCTTTTTCATTCAAACTCAATTGTAGAATTATTAGAGGGTTCGGGGGTACGCACACCCCAAATTTTTGCATGTCAGGTAGATTATTATTCTAATACTTTTATAGACTAGACAATTGTGCAGTTAGACTGTGTAATAACTTATGAAATATATATTATAGTGTTGAAGCAATAGCTCTTTGTCTAGTTAGTTTTAATACGCTCGTGCATGCAGTACGCACATTGTCTCTATCACGTGCTAGCTAATGTTCTTTAATAGTTAAGTTTCTTTACGGAATATCGTGTGAATACGGGATATCGGCTGTAATAGTTTACAACTATTAGATGTGGTTTTCCATTCCAGTCAAAAAGGTCAGTGCCAAATTTTTGCCAGGGACAACTTGGAATGTCGTGTGAACGGAGTAGTTCTCGTTGATTAGCATTAGCGTAGTATTGACAGGTTGAGCAGCTTGATACTAAGTCTTTTCGATGCCTCGATGTGAATGGTGTAATTTTTTGAGGGTTTCAGCTTGCAATGTTGGAGGAATTAAGATATTGTGGCTCTTGTAGATAAGACTATCTTCGGTTGTCAGTATGGATAGTATGTTTCTGATATATCGTGAAATTACTCGTGTACAGTCTTTTGGAACACCTCTTGTGCAAACACCACACCTAAGGGTATTACTCTAAAGCGATAACGACCAAATGGGGTATTGAACGTCGTCAGGTAAGAGCTCTCATCGTCGAGTGGCATTTGCAAAAATCCGGAGTTGGCATCCAGCTTGCTGAAGAATTTGGCATCCGTCAAACGGCTTGTGATCTCTTGTTGATTGGAAAGCTGGTATGTTTTCTGAGCAGAGCTTTGTTAAGGTCTCGTGAATGGATGCAAATGCGTAACTTTCCAGAGTGTTCTTCTTTAACTACCATGGAGTTGACCCATGCTATCGGCTCGTTTAACTTTTTGATTATTCCCTTGGATTGCATATCCATCAGCCTTTTTTGAACACGATCTCTCAATGCTGAAGGGAGTTTACGAGAAGGGTGTACAACAAATGTTGCATTGGGATTAATCTTGATGTGATATGGTTCTGATATACGACCCAATCCTTCAAAACACTTGGCATACTTGTCAAAAATTCGTTCACTAGAAAGTCCAGTTAGAGAGCTTCCACTTGTAGCAACATTATTCTTTTCGTCACATAGTTGGTCTACGTTGTTGAATGTTATATGTTTTATACTCTTGCAGTTAGCGCATCCAAGTAACGATTTACCTTTCTCTACCACTTGAAATTCGAATACTTGAGTTGTTCCGTTGTACTGACACTTGACATAACATTTACCTACGACAGGATTATTATGTCCTCCGAAATCTGTCAGTTTCGCTTATTTTAAGACTTGTATGTTCCTTCATCATTGTCACTTGTTACGACAGTCTTTACCATGTCAATTCCGCGAGCAGATGAGTCGCTTTCATAATCGACGGCATGTACTAATTTCTCCGTTTATTTTTTTTGCGATCGGCAATACTTGGCAAAATGTTCTAGATTTTGACAATTGTTACATTTTTTCCAATACGCAGGACAAGATTTCAGCAGTTACCGCATCCCTTGTTTGGATGTTTCTCCTTTCCGATTTGTTGCTTTTGGCAAACAAGAAAGTTTTGAATACTTCTCTTCCTTTTCTCCAATGCATAGAAGAAAGTATTAGCATTTTTCCTCTTCAGAAGGTCCTTTTAGCTCGGTCTTCTCGAAGAGCGTCCAGTGCTCCTCGAACTTACGAAAATTGTCGCTGACATTCCCGTATGGGTTAGGATAAAACGCGGAAGCGGAAAGCGGAACGGAATTGAGGATAAAACTCGGAATTGGAAATGAAACGTGGAATAAAATTAGTGAATGTTGTTGAGTTATTTTTTATTGTTTATTCTTTTTGTGAACATAAAACGAATTTGAATTATTAGAAATGAAAACAAGTACTATTAATAAAAATAGCATACAGAATGAGTAAGTAATCATCTATATATAATATGCTTTAACAAACAAAGCAGCTCTGAATTTGACTCTTCACAAGATTCACAACGTCGTATTTTCATATTGAAAAAGGTATTTACAAATGATTTCAGCGTAAGAATTCAATGCACATTGTCATGAACATGAGCATGTCATCTCAGCGTCCCATCTTCAATTTTTTTCGTTAGGTGACGATGAAAGAAAAAGTTGGCTCGAGTGTGAATGCAATCTGAAATTCTTTACGAAATGAAACGCATGATTACGATAAACGCTGTTAAATGATTAGCTGCACATGTTAAAAAATTGAACTCATTAATAATTGTAGAAAAAATGTGTAACAAAAAGCAGGAAAAGTGCGCTTGACCCTTTTGACGTCATGGTATTCAAATAACCTCCGTTTTCGACAGCCCTAGATAAAATACCTGTGCGTGCACGGTCTTCCAAAATATTAACCACGTGCACGATACATTTAAAAATATATTTTTAAAATATTCTTTTACTTAGCCCTTTCACAGAAGAGTGACATAGTCCTTATGCCCTATGCTAGGTTTTGTGATGTAGCCCATCCTAAGTATACTTAAACCTTTAACGCCAACAAGTAGAAAAAAAAAGATAACTTCAAAATCATATTTAATGTCGTCATCTATAACATCGTCTATCTTACAATGCTGAAAACTGCTTCTACTTAGTACAATATGAAACATACTCTGGATAAAAAGTTCATGTATAACTCAATATTTGAGAGGGAAACTAGACAGTTTTTACATCATGGGAAAGATTAATTGATTGTGTGGCTGTGACATCAAATAGTGAGAGTTCTATGCTGGCTTTAAGCCCGTTATTTAAGTTCTGGTAGGTATGATTTAATAAAGAGAGCTTCAATTAGTAAAAGTCGGTCTTAATTAAGTATGTGTTCGAGTAAAGTATTTCGTAGTTGTTAAGTATGAGATAGATAATGTTTGAATTACGACTTTTCCCTCCCAGATACATGAAACAACAAAACTATCTTCATACAAAGCGCATACGCCAATCACTCTTTTATAACTTTTTATCAACTGAGACACTGAGATATGTCAACAAAGTTTGAATCACTCTTCATTACCAAAGCAAATATGTCGACGAGCACGAACATCATTTCAGAAAAAATAATATCAGTACTATTTTAAAGCTACAGAAATAATTTGAAATACCTTTTTTAATATGAAAATACGACGTTGTTGTTCTTGTGAAAAGTCAAATTTCGAGTTGAGTTGGTGGTTGAAGCCTTATATAAGCCACATGCTAAATTACTTATTCTGTATGCTAGTTTTATAATTTTTATTAATGGAACATGTTTTCATTTCTAATAATTCAGAGTAGTTTAATGTTAACAAAAAGAGTAAATAATGAAAAATAACTCAAAAATATTCGTTTCTTCTCCATATCCGCGTTTTATCCACAATTCTGCGATTTATCTCCAATTTTGTGTTTTATCCTCAATTCCCCGTTTTATGTCCAATTCCACAATTTATCCCGTACTCGCGTTTTATCCCCCATTCCGTTCAGTTTCCGCACTCCGCGTTTTATCTTAACCCATTCCCGTATAGCTTCAAAGGTTTAGGCGCTGCCCATTACATGTTTCCAGAAGCCATATTAACTACTTTTTATGGTCTCTCACTTCTGACACCCCCTGCGCCTGGATCATCACGTTGTAGTCGTGCAGGGGCTTAAGTACTTAACTGAAGGAAAACTAAGAATGATCCAAACCCCGGTCTCCAAACTTCGATGTCGAACTCTCGGAACCACACCTCCAAACTCTGCTGGCTTGATGAGACACAAGCTGGCTTAATGAGACATACATGGAGGTGTGACTACCATATGAAACTACTACTACTTCTGACACCATGTAATAACTCAAGAAATATATATTATAATGTTCAAACGATAGCTCTTTGTCTAGTTAGTTTTAATACCACGTGTTAGCTAATATTTTTTTATAGTTAATTTTCTGTCAATCACATGTATCACTATAGAACACTTATATATAGAACGCATATATTACAGACTGAGCCCCTCAGCACCACTTTTATTAGATAAGCGTTGATCCGTTCTTAGGGCCTGATTATATGGAGGCGAGCTGGCCCGGATAGCGAGCTAGCCCGATGATTTCAAGGGATTAAAAACAGCCAAAACTTCAAGGTTAAAAATTGCAACTGTTCGCGAAGCATCACACGTCACTCCGGTTGTCATTCTCAAATTAGTGCAAATTGTTTGTTTCAATTTTAAATGTTTTGAGAAGTTATTAAATCAGAATATTGTAAAATTTCTCGAGAAGATTTTTCTGATAAGTATTGAACCGTTTTCACTTGCCAAAATCATTTAACGCTTGGCTGAATCCCGGCTGCTACCGGGCTCATGAAATCAGCCTCTTACTAACTAAGTTTTTGTAACCAAAGTTTTCAGGTATTCGGGCTATTGGAAGTGGCGCGGCTACCTTGGATCCATGAAACAGATGGGAGAGAGATAAGATAAACTCTCGCATGCTTTATAAAGTTTCAAAGTTTAAAACAGGGGGGAGTGCTTAAGCATTTTCGACCGAATCTGCATATATGGTCACCTAGGATGTAGGGGAAAGTCAGTGATGTTTTACAAATGATACACTGTAATATGCAACAAAAACAATACAGCAACCTACCTGGCTTTCACCCTTCTTGTATTCAAGAGGACAATCCAACAAGAGGATTCTCGGATTCGCGATTTTCCTAGCACAAACAAACAACATATAAAAGATAATCTTCTTCAAACCCATTTTCTAATTCGACGTCAACTACGTAGTGCCTACATCGACTTCAATGAAAAGAAAAAACTCGCATTCGTGGTATTCACCCGACATCTAATTTTAACATTCGCGTATGCATGTTGACAATGATATAAAATTACAATTTGCTTATATAACGTAAACACTTGTAAATGGTTTGAGCCCGGGAGTATCGTTACATGTTGTAGATGTAGATCGTCCAAGTTGGTATAGTCCTGAAAAGGACTGTTTTTGTTGTTGTTGACTGACGTTTCGACAACCTTAGCGGCAGTCATCTTCAGAGTCAAATGATGAGTAAACGTCAGGTTAGCCGTATTTGTTATCTGGTTCTTACGTCATTGTATTGTGTGTACAGGAAATGTGTATTGTCATTGTGAATTAGTGTGAAGTGAAGTATTTTTAGTTGTGATGTTTTTAGTTGTAATGTGTGGGTGTCAATTGTGTATTGTTATTGTGAATTAGTGTGAAGTGTAATGTTTTTAGTTGATCGTTTGTTTGTATTGTGAATAAGTCGTTTGTAAGGTGCCGGGAATTGCTGTGACCTGTTCAGGGGGGTTTGCTCCAAGTTGGTATACCAACTTTCTAATGTAAGCCGTTGTCTATAGTCAGTACTGTAAGTAATGCATTTTGCCGAGTCCCAGTCAATGTTGTGCTTTGTGATTCGGTGATGTTTAGCAATGTGATTTTGTCTTGTTTCTTAGTAGCTCGTTTGTGTTCAGTAAGTCTTATGTTTAAGTTCCTGCCAGTTTCCCCGATATACGAGGCGTGGCAGTCGGAGCAGTTTATTTTGTAAACTGCACCTTGTCGTTCGTGGGGTTGTTCTTTGTCCTTTATGTACGTTAGTACTTGTCGTAACATTGTGATTGGTTTATGTGCGACACGTATGTTGTATGGTCGTAAGATACGCGAGATAGTCTCAGACGTACCTTTGATGTAAGGTATCGTTGCTGTTGTCACTGAGTTGTTCGTTTCGTTGGGTTTGCAAGTGTTGCGTTTGATAAAGTCAGAGTTATAGTTGTTTTTGTCAAAAACACGTTTGAGATAGTTGTTTTCGTTGTGTAGAGTGTAAAATGACGATGTTGTTGTCGTGTTTTAGTCGTTTGAGTGCTTGTTGGTTCGTCCTTGGTCAAGTTGTTGTCACGTATAGAGGACAAGAAGCAGGAGATAGCCTCCACTTTACAATTGTCCTCTATACGTGACAACAACTTGACAAAAGACGAATAACAAGCACTGAAACAACTAAAACACGACAACAACATCCTCATTTTACCAGCAGACAAAGGACGCGTGACTGTGGTCATGGACAGGAATGATTACTTTAACAAAATGGACATCCTTGTTAACGACAGACAAACGTACGAACAACTCAAACGAGACCCAACACTATCACTAGTACGTAAACTTAACAGCAAGATCTTCTCCATGAGAAAATCTAACATTATATCTGAACGTATTTACTATCGACTCAGATGTTCAGTACCACGACCACCCAGACTATACGGACTACCAAAACTTCACAAACCACAAATACCCATGCGACCAATTGTATCATTCTGTGGTTCGCCTACTTACGAACTTTCAAAGTACTTGACTGACATACTGCAACCACTTACAAACAAATCAAAACACAAGCTACAATCCACTGAAACTTTCATTAAAAAACTGTGAACTATACAAATACAGGACAAATATATACTAGAGTCTTTTGATGTGAAATCACTGTTCACCAGTATTCCACTTAATCTGGCACTTACTTGAACAAAAACCCTCATTACAAACACCACGGGCGTACTGCTATTATCGACAGAAGACATTATGGAGCTACTTGAGCTCTGCCTCACCTCGACTTACCTCCAGTACAAAGGTACACACTACAAACAATTACATGGAACAGCAATGGGCTCACCCGTTTCTGTTGTAGTTGCTGAAATTGTAATGCAATCTATAGAGGAACGGGCGCTCACGACTTACAAACATGCACTACCTTTTTGGTTCCGCTACGTAGATGACACAATCACAGCACTACATGCAGACGAGATTGATGACTTTCACACTCAAATCAACAAACAGAACAGCCACATACAATTTACCAAAGATGTCGAAGAAAACGGAACTCTTCCTTTTCTCGACTGTTTGGTAAAACATGACAATCAAAAACTACGAACAACAGTTTATCGCAAGCCAACACATACTGACCGACTACTAGACCAATCACCTTACAACCCTACATCACACAAAGCCACCACAATCAGAACATTAACAAGACGTGCACAAATCATATGTGATTCACCGGACGCTCTACACAACAAAAACAACTATCTCAAACGTCTATTTGACAAAAACAACTATAACTCTGACTTTATCAAACGCAACACTTACAAACCCAACGAACCCAACGAAACGAACAACTAAGTGACAACAGCAACGATACCTTATATCAAAGGTACGTCTGAGACTATCTCGCGTATCTTACGACCATACAACATACGTGTCGCGCATAAACCAATCACAACGTTACGACAAGTACTAACGAGCATAAAGGACAAAGAACAACCCCACGAACGACAAGGTGCAGTTTACAAAATAAACTGCTCCGACTACCACGTCTCCTATATCGGGGAATTTGGCAGGAACTTAAATATAAGACTTATTGAACACAAACGAGCTACTAAGAAACAAGACAAAACTAATCACATTGCTAAACATCACCGAATCACAAAGCATAACATTGACTGGGACTCGGCAAAATGCATTACTACAGTACTGACTATAGACAACGGCTTACATTAGAAAGTTGGTATACCAACTTGGAACAAACCCCCCTGAACAGATCACAGCAATTCCCGGCACCGTACAAACGACTTATTCACAATACAAACAAACGATCAACTAAAAACATTACACATCACACTAATTCACAATGACAATACACAATTGACAACTACATATTACAACTAAAAACATCACACCTAAATCACACATAACAACTAAAAATACTTCACTTCACACTAATTCACAATGACAATACACATTTCCTGTACACACAATACAATGACGTAACAACCAGATGCCAAATACGGCTAAACTGACGTTTACTCCTCATTTGACTCTGAAGATGACTACCGCTAAGGTTGTCGAAACGTCAGTCAACCACAACAAAAACAGTCTTCTCAGGACTATACCAACCTGGACGATCTACATTTACAAACATGTAAACTCTTGTGTAGTGTCGAATTTTGTCGAATACAACAGATATTTTTCTCTTCCCTAAATCTACTTAATCTTTCATTTGTTATCAACCAAACCATGAAAAAACAACAATAATCTCTGGTTAGTAATAGGATATGATTTATGAAAGGTTTATTAAAGTTTTTGATACGTAAATAGTGACGTCAGCGATAAGAGTTGGAACAACAAGTTCCGAGATGGGGTAAATGTCCGCGGTGTTTAAAATTGCGTCGAAAAATACCTTCTCATTTTAGGATGAGTAACATCTTTATTTAACATTATACCCGATAAAACATAGGATTCTTCGAGAGTTCCACCAGGAATCTGGATAAAAAAATCAAAAATTTTCCAAATTCATCAGACGTAAAAGAAAAAATTCAATCGAACTACAATTGTGGCACTAGAAGTAGTAAAGAGGAAACCTTGACAACTTTTGCGTAGTTCTTTATATCGATTTCCTTCTTATCATAATCCTCTCGTAGGACAGTTTTCACGGCTTTTAAAGCGATATCTGATGCCAAATTTCCACTTAAGAAAATAGACATAAATTCGAAAATTATCATAATTATAAATAGCACAATATTCTCATAATCAAAGCTAGGAAAAATTGTCGTCAAAGCAACAAAAATATTTTAACTTTTCACTAGTAGCAAATTAAAAATAACTAAAATAAAAACCCTAACTTTTTTTAAAGCAAAAATATTTCGACATTATCAATTACATACTATCTTCAGTGCTGAATGAATTGTAAAAGCCTCAATTTTATTCCAAAATCTAATTTCATTCGACTAGGTGAAACTTTGAACTTTGTTTTGCATTGCATGAAATTTTAGAAAATTTGATGAACATTAGGTTCACCGCGCAACTTTCCCTACATTTTCATGAACATATTTAATAAAATAGAGACTTTGTCGTGGTGATAAATTTGAAAATCGTTTTAAAGATCGCAAATACCAAGGTGAATGGCAAAAGTAATAAGTTAATAGTTCTTAAAAGAGCGGTTTTGAAACTAAAATTCCGCCGAAATGCATCGTGTCTTTCAGTTTCAAAACAGTTGTTTTAGAACTATTGGGTTAGTGTTCGTTGCTTAAAACATTTTTAAGAACTATTAACTTATTACTTTTGCCATTCACCATGATATTTGCGATCTTTAAAATGAACCTATTTCTTATTTAAGACTGGTTACACTCAAGAGTGACTGTTTGTAACTAGCAAAATTGAGGCTTTTAAAAACCGCTCTCCCACTTTTGCACATTAATTTTTCTGGTTGTTTTACTTTTAGATAAACCAGTCGATGTCAAAATACTAAGACGTGAACACACCTTTGACCAGAATTATTGCTACATGTTTGCAGTCAAATTTGCAGGACTGCACTAGCCTGTTACAATCTTATAATCATAAACAACTTAGAACACGAATTCTGATTAAAATAACATCGCAATAACATTTTCATAAACTTAGCCAACAGTAAACGTCATACCTTACAATAAATATTTTCAACATCTTAACCAAAGGCCGTTTTCACTTAAATAATTTTCCACGGAACGTACAATTTTCCAGGTAGCGCATGCGCTAAATAAGGTGACAGCATACGCAACTTGGAAAATTATATGTTCCGTGGAAATTTTTCTTAAATGGAAACGAACCTTTATAATGAACAATCTCATAATCATCACTAAAAATAAACATCCTCACAAGCCATAAACACGGACCTTAAAACATGTTGCAAAAGAATTTTGCCAAATATACCCACTATAATAAATAAATACCATTATAATGAATACCATTTGTTAATGAATTTCGTTCCCACTGAACTTTTAATAATCTTTCGCATAAGTTCTTGATCGTTAACATCCACTGGTAAACTAAGGTGAAAAAGAAATAATGAACACCACATAAAAAGAAAGTTCCTCCCACGAAATATCTTAATATGAATTTTAAATAAATGTATCCCAGATAATAAACACTGCTGTGTTACTAAGATAACTTGTAAACTGCCAAGTGAAGAACTGGATCACTCGTGTTGGTATCGTCTCTTGACTCGAAAAATACGCAAATTTCAAAATAAACATTACAACGTAGTATCATCAGTTGTACCCACTATTCAGCAACATTACTTGTTGGTACCGTTATCGTGTAAAGCATTTTGCGTCTAAAAACTTCTCAAATTAGAGTATCAAAACACAGCAGTCGCATTTGGGCTGAGTCAGGGTGGGATCAGGGGCACCCATCTGCCCAAAAACTGCGGGTGATGGGGTAGGCTCTATGTTCTAGGACCGACCTTCTTTGTTTATAGACTGGATTTTCATACTAACTTCACAAAAGCTGGAGCTGTCATCCCCACACACACACACACACATTCAATGGGCGCCAATGACCGGGATCCATTCTTGTAGCAATTATAATAATTTATCTAGGGGGTGCAGTATTTGATGGGGCT
This sequence comes from Xenia sp. Carnegie-2017, assembly GCF_021976095.1. NCBI lineage: Eukaryota > Metazoa > Cnidaria > Anthozoa > Malacalcyonacea > Xeniidae > Xenia > Xenia sp. Carnegie-2017. Next base: position 3,127,815 of record NW_025813436.1, read on the forward strand.
TTCTTTTCCTAGTGTTATTATTTAAACATGTTCTAATTATTAATTAAACTATTCATTACGAATTAAAGTGTTCAATGTGTAATATATTCACCATATCTACTAAGTGCTTTTCGGTGTCTGGAGGATCTTTGCAGGGTTTGTTCATCCTTATCTTCAGATTTTGAATCCTTGTTTGTACTAGCTTGTACCTCTGAACAGATATGAGATCTTATGTGATGTTGTTATTGGTGTTAATTCTTCCACTCCCTCCATAGCCTCACTTTCTTTTTGTTCTTCTTTCATCAGTTGTTGAGAAATGGTCTGAAATTGCAAAGTATTTCGACTTATAACTTTCGATCCATTTTCAGCTGTTATCACTGTCCCTTTCTTTGCCTTTACAATAAATGGAGTTGGATTAAATGGAGTGGTTAGCTTGTTATGCTTTGGTTGTTTGACTAGGACTATGTCTCCTATTTTTATTGTACTTTCTTTAGTATTTTCTCTTTCATCCGAATAATTCTCCATTTTCAACATTTGATTTGCATTTTCCAACTCCAGATTTTGATGATTGGCTTATGTGTAGAATATGTCATGAAGCACGATTTAAGTAACTCAGTTTTCATCTTTCTTTGATTAAGAGCTTCACAGGAAGAGATATCAGTGGTCATGTGAGGTGTAGCTCGATATTGTCTAAAAAAATTCTACAATTCCTGTTTCTAATTTTTTCTTTCTACACAAGCAGATTTTACACATTTCCCAAAAGTTCTCATGAAACGTTTGACCTCACCATTTATTTTTGGCCAATATGGGGTTGTTCGTCGTTGGTGAAATCCTAAATGTTTGGTAAATTTTTTTCATTTCCGAACTATTAAATGGAGCTCCGTTGTCACTTTTGACTACATCAGGAATTCCTTGTCTCGCGAATATGGAATCCAATTTAGGAATCACTGTCTTAGCTGATAGTGATGCAATGATTTCCACTTCAGGGAAATGACTGTATTCATCTATTACTACCATTATATAATCACCAGAGGGAAACAGGCAAGCGAAATCTACAGCAACTTCTTTCCATGGACAAGCTGGTAGTTTCGTCATTTTTAGAGGATGTGGAGGGGTTCAGTTTCCTGAAGATGTTTGGCAGGATATGCTGTTGTTTATTTTGTCTTCTACAAGTTTGTCTATGCCAGGAAACAATACCTTTTTCTATAGGAGTCTTTTGGTCTTTACGATACCTTGATGTCCAATATGTGCTAATTCAATCGCTTTGTTTTGCGACGTAAAATTACCAGACGATGTCCTGTCTGGATCGTCCCATTCAGAACAGATAGTTCATTTTTCACATCAACGTACTCTTTGATATCTGTATCACGCCATTTTCCTGTTTCAATTGCTTTAGCCAGAGCTTGCATCGTTGAATCTCTTTGGGTTTCCATCTGCACTTCTTCTAATATTATTGCGTTAGGTACTGCATTATAACAAACATACTTGATGTATTCTTCTGCTATATTTGTTTTGGGATATTCTGAAACTGGATGTCGACTTATAAAATCTACTGGACTTTTTTCATCTTTACCTGAGCGATAAGTCAATTCGTATTTGTAGGGCATGAGTCGTAATTTCCATCTTTCAACTCAAAATGACAGAGGCTCATTACTATCTACTATACCAAGAAGTGGTTTATGATCTGTGATAATCGTAAAGTCTTGACGGTAAACATAGAGGTGAAAATGTTCTGCTGCCCAAACAGCCGCTAACATTTCTCGTTCTGTTTGCGAATATCTCTTCTCTACTGCAATTAGAGCACGGCTCGCGTAACTATAAACTTTACCTTCTTGTAGCAGTATTCCTCCAATGCCTACTTGGCTGGCATCTGCAATGATTCCTATTTTTTTACAAGGATCGAAATAGATCATTACGCGATCTCCAGTTAGTTCACGTTTTAAGCGGTCAAGGGCTTTCTGCTCTTTGTTTTTCCATTTCCATTTTGCATCTTTCTTTGTCAATTCTCGTAATAGAGCTGTTACTGTGGCATAGTCTGGTATGAAACGGGAAAATATTGTACCATTCCAAGGAGTGATTTGACTTCACTCACGCTCTGTGGTGATTTTATATTTTTAATTGTATTGATCTTTTTTGGATCTGGTTTAATTCCTTGAGCACTGAAGATATGACAATAGAACTTGAATTCTGACTGAGAGAAAACACACTTTGCTGCATTTAGGCGAACATTAAATTACTGAGTCTTGTTAGAACAGCATATAAATTCCAATCCTGTTCACTCTGATTCTTACCATATATTACAATGTTGTCCGAGATATTCTTACATCCCAGAAGATCAACGAGTAACTCTTCTATGGCATTTTGAAGAATCTCTGCAGCTGCGTTGATTCCAAAAAAGAGTCTTTTGTATCTTCTCAATCCGACGTGAGTGGAAAAGGTTGGTATAATGCGACATTCAGGGGACAGCTCAAATTGATGATATCCAATTTACTAAATACTGTTGCCCCATTTAATTCAGTTACCATGTCATCAAACATTGGCATGTGTTTTTTCTCTTTTTATAGCTCGGTTAGCTTCACACTTGTCAATGCAAATTCTTACTTCACTAGATTGTTTTGGACCATCAACTTTTTCTATAATGTCTAGATTTTCCAATGGTTCTAGCTCTTTCGCAACATCTTTGCGAACAGAAAATGGAGTTCTGCGATGTGGTTATCGTTTTGGAATGATCAATGTGTAGCTTTATAGTTTGTCCAAATAGACTCGAAAACTGCTTCTTTGGACATGCGTTTTTATTTTCATTAATAGTGTTCACTGTCATTTTCAGAAGATTAAGCTCTTTGGCAGTATCATAAATTAGTAGATTTGGAATAGCAGCTTAGAATTATGTTTTCTTTAATTTCTTATCGTTGTCTGCAAAGCTGCATGTTTTCGAGAGTTGTCTTAATCGAGTATGATAACTGTCGAGCGATTTGCCTTGTATGATTTGTCTTGTATTGGCTTGTATGAAATTCTATACTTCGTAAGCTGTATTTGTTTGTGAAATATTCGGTGAGTTTTTCTGTTGCAGTCTTGTAATCATTCCTCTTGTCTTCCAAAGTGTCGAATATTTCGTCAACTGAAGGGCCAGCACAGTGTAACATGAGAGCGCGTTTTCGTTTATCTTCGGCTTGGTCGTACCAACGAATAATCGTTCTAGTCGAGCAAGCCATTTCTGCAATTGCAGACCAGCATTAACATCTAAATGAACTTCGAAACTAGGAAAGTTCGGTAGAGAGACTGCCATGGTTAAGTTTGTCTAATTGTTCCTCACTTAAATTATGTTCGATTCTAAATCTATTTATCATCAAACTTATTAGAACTTACAGTTATCAAAATCTCATCTTTGTTGCCAAAATGTAGTGTTTTATTAACGGGTCCGCTGTTAATATCTTTTAACGGTTGAGTAAAAAGTTAGTTATCTAACTAACTTCTTATTACTAAACCTTTGCCATTTATACAAGTTTAATACATATTTATAAATATATGAATCTATGAATATTAATTATACTACAGGGGAACTTTCATTTTTTATTGTTTCACAAGATGGAAACAAAAAATTATGTCAACTGTACAAAGATAACCCGTACTCCTAGTAAAGTCGTCGTACTTTTGAACTTAAAAATTATCTAAAAAGAGTAAATACCATGGTAAATAGTCAAATACTAACGTAATAGTTCTTAAAAGAACTGTTAAAGCGAGAAGACTAAACCAACAATTCTAAAAGAACTGTTTTTTAAGCTAAAAGACAATATGAATTTTGGCTGACTACTCATCAGGTGTCAACGTCTGCTAAATGAGAGCTTCAGCATCATGCGATATTTATAATATAACCAAAAGTCAACGTCATCTCTATAAATTGAGAGATGACGCTTAAAACAGAGATAAATGAAACACGTAATCCTTCTGTCGGCAGAGGACGGGATTAGTGAAGTTAACTAATACAGACTCAAAGGCGACATTTTTTAATAACTCTAAAGTTATGATCAGAGTATTAATTGGCACAGTGAGTGTTGCTCAAAAAATGTTTTCCAATCGCTGAATCACATAAAATCAAATTTTCACTCTTACAGTCGCGTTTTGGTTGTATTGCCTTAAAGAAACAATTTTATTTCTAATAGAAGCTGGAAAATATTGTTTTATTCTATCACTCAACTTTTGAGAAGTTCTTCCTACATGGCGAGCATCACACTCACATTTGAACTCATACATTACATTGCTTGACATTTGCGCAGGCAGAGACTCTTTGGGGGTGGCGGTAGAATAATTTTTTTCGAAAATATGAAAACCACGTTGCAGGCGAAAAATGAACTCTCAGTAATATTTTAGTTTCCCTCTCGATGTCATTTGAGGCCTCGCCAATCCAGGGAAGTTTAAAGTATACAGGGCACTTGGCCGGTCCAAAAGGTTTATCTCGTTCATTCATAGTTGATAAAAAAAGTTAGTCTAGCAATTTTTTCGGATATCTATTCGAAACAAAACTATTTTTTAGAATTGTTGGTTTAGTGTTCAGGCTTAAACAGTCCTTTTAAGAACTATTACTTTAGCATTCGACCATTCACCATGGTATTTACTCTTTTTAAGACAATTTTTAAATCCGCCACCACAAAGTCTCTGTTTTACAATTTTTGAACTATAAACTAACAAAAAATTTTTGGTCTTGAAATCTTAAATCATGGCCAAAATATTAGCTGAATAAAGTAAATGGTTTGAGCCCGGGAGTATCGTTACATGTTTGTAAATGTAGATCGTCCAGGTTGGAATAGTCCTGAGAAGGACTATTTTTGTTGTTGTTGACTGACGTTTCGACAACCTTTGCGGTAGTCATCTTCAGAGTCATTTGACTCCTTCTCAGGACTATACCAACCTGGACGATCTACATTTACAAATATACTGGCTGAATCTTTCCTTCATTCTAAATAGTGTTAGAAATTATAAATCGCAGCGGTGGAAAGAAAAACAAGTTAACATAGAACGAAAGTCCATCATGCAAATTAAAGTTGAAACAGACACTTTGTCTTGGTAACAAACTTAAACATTGCCATAAAAAGGACCATTGCGATGGTGAATGGTCTAAAACCCAAGAAAAACTGAGCAACTTCGAGAGTAAAATGGAATTAAGGACTGGAAACGAACGAGAATCATGTCACTAGATTGCACCTGAATCCAACATGGTCCACCTGAATAAAAGTTTAACAAACTCCCTCGAAGTTCGGGTACATTTAATCATAAGTAACCTCACTAATATGGTTCTACCTATAATAATCCTGAAGACACATCGAACGAAATAGGGTACTACTGGCTCAAAACTCTAATACGTGAACACGTAATTTTCATATCATGTTTAATACATTACAGTTGATTCGCACCTGATTTCCTCCTTCATAATTCCTAAAATATCTTCAAGTGCCTGACGGTAAGCCCCAATAATGACTGTCGGGTGCATCTGCTCCTCCAAGAATTGTTCCGCGACTGACATCATTTCACCCGCTAAAATGGCGATGAATCGCAATAATTTAGGCATAAGTTCCCAAAAGCTGATCTTTATAGCTACATTTAACTGGATAAAGCACAACGTCTTACGACTTGTTGTGGATTTCAAACACATGGCACATTTTTGAATGAAAAAATTTTTTCAAGAAATTTAAGAATTGTGATACATCAGCTCTTGCAACATGTTTAGTAAAACGATTAATTCATCTGGGGGGTTGAAATCGTTACATGTATGGTATGAAGAAAACCATGTTGTACGCAAGGAAAAGCGAGTAAATAAAATATAGTAATCTGAATATGATGCTTAATTATGAACTGTGAATGTTCGCTTAAGCACAGCGGCGCTCTCATTCGTGAAGGGTGCCTAAGTAAAAGCAGCGTTTATTAAATAATCGCTCCATTAAAACAAATCTATCAAAGTCTAAAGAACTTTTCTAGATTTTGAGTGCGGCGCTTAACCGAGAGCGATAATTAAATGGGAGCGGCGCTCATGCGAGCATTTACGGTTGTATCTTTTGTGGAAAAATGCGTGATCTGAAAGCAAGATTAAGCATAGAACGCGTTTAACTAACTATAATATTTGTATCATGATAAAATGAAAAACAAACGACAAAAGAGTAACTATAGATTTAGCATAATGCCCGGCGCTATAATTGCTGTTGCCACGAGCTTCGTACAAACTTTTTTGTGAACAGCTAACTAATAGAAAGATTGGTGTTGTTTCATCGGTCTTCGCTCAATTTTCGGCGCTCTTTGCGAACTTACTTCATACAATCATATTCAATTATCATTAACCATAGAAACTTGATTCTTAAGCCTCTACTAAAATAGATCAAAGTATAACCCGAATGTGATGTTCATAGTTCACATAGGTGGCTGTTTAATGCACTTTTGATGAGACTAATTTATAATAACTATTAATAGTTATGAAATCATTTAATTAAGTATATATTTCTTATTTAGGTACCAGCGTGGAGGACTGGATGACGTTTGCGAGAGACGTTTGTGAGAACTCTCGAGTAGGGGCAACCACTGATCTCGAAATAAGACTGGTTCAAGCATCTATCAAAAAAGTTTAAGACAAAAAATAAGGAGCGCCGCCATTACTAAGGGACCAACTTGTGAAAATACATAACAAATGTATTGTGGATTTATACGAGAATAATTCAAAATTTTCCACACGTAACTACATGAACATAACTGAGGGATAAATTAGTTCATAGAATTGCTAAAAATATGATGAAATATGATCAATATGCAATTTTATGCAGTGATTTTTGTCATCCGTGACCGTACTGCGGTTTGGAGAAACTGTGAAACAAAGACCAAAACTACATGGAAATACCAAGAATTGTTGGAATTGTAATTCAGAAATACAGAGTAATAAGATATTCTCATTTACGATCACAAACTTGATCAATCTTTATTACGAGCGCTTCGGATTAAAAACAGCATTAAAATTGCTGTTATACGACTCTCTTTATAATTATTACAAAGGTTGTTTTTATTCAATATTTTTGATTTTTGACAATGTCTTGCTATATTTTCCATAGTTTTGTTTGCTGAATCAAATTAATTTTTCGATGTGCTGGTCCCTTAGTAATGGCGGCGATGGCTTCATAAATTGTTTACTGCGAATATAGAGTTGCCTGAACCAGTCTTATTTCGAGATCAGTGGGTGCAACCATCGACCTTCGGTCTCGGCCTTGCACCGATCAGCTTTCGAGTTCTCCCAAAGGCCTCATCCGTTTGCAAAAGCCTGTGCAAACACAGTAAACATCTTTTGTTTCTTAATTCAAACGTAGCAACTCAATGAATGTGTCATGATTTGGTTTTACGTGTAATTACTAATAATATCAGTATTATTAAGATAAAGGCAGAAAAAAAAGGAAGGGGGGGGGGCTTAAAATATTGTGTAACCAAACACAACACAATATCAAGTTTTTACTAAACATTCCATAAAAATCAACCGAAAACCATGAAAATCCATATATACGCAAAACATAATTTGTTGAGATAGCAACACTCTGACACTACCTTTTTTCCATATTTAATAATATTTTTTTCATTACATTTCCTATGTGATGTATCAACATAATATTCAAAACATATGGCTGTTGCTCACGTCATTTTTGTTTCACTAATGTATCAAACATTTGTATCGACTATCAAACCTTCGACAAAATAGTTGAATAAGTAAAAAATTACGAATGCTCATTGAACTATAATAGATGGAAGGCTACCTGTAATGAAAAGCCTAATAATTTGTTAAAACCGAAGTCTATTATTGATTTTGGTCAAAGAAAGAATAATCGTAGAAAAGTATTGGGGCATTAAAGGTGATGGGGCTTGACTTTATTTAGTCAATTATGATGCTTACTACTGAATACGTATTTTGAAATGGAAAATATCAACCGTAGAAACTGTAAAAAACAATGACGTCGTTCATTTTATGCACATCTGACACATTGCAGCAAGTACTAGTTTATTTCAAAAGAATTCAACTGGATATATCCAATAATTTATACGAGTTGCTCCTTGGAATATTTTGTGCGTAAACCTATTTACAGAATCATTATTTTTTGTAAAAAATGGTGTTCGAAATAAAGTTGCATGTATGTATGTCTTTCAAAAAGCTAAACTGACTGTAAATTTAATATGAAATTCCAAAAAATTGTTGGATACCTATGAATTGAAAAGCTTGGGGAGGAATTCTCTGCAGGTGCATCAATTTATCTAACACGTTACGATGATTATCTAATTATCTTTTGTAACCAAATCTCTTGTAAATTTGAAATAAAAATTTGTTTTTCTGTAAATTTGTACGTCCACGGAGGCACACTAATAATAATTGTTTTGCGTAAAAAGACATTTCCAAACGTGATTTTTGTTTGAGATTTTATGAGCTTTTTATGTCATATGAAGTTTTTAAGTATCTTGCACACAATAGTTGCTAGTTTAGAACAGAGAAGCTTTAGTTTTTGGCACATCTACAGATACCAAAAACAAACAACTGTAGCAAAGTAACTTCTAGTTATGGGTGGCTATAGCTTCCTTTACAAAAATGTAATTGTCAAAAAATGGTGTATGCTTGATGTTAAGTCTCATTTATAAACGTCTTATTTGCCAAATTAAGACAGAAAAGAATTTGTGTTTTGCTTTTGGAGGTTCGTAGTTTATACAAGTTGTTTTTTTTTGCTTCTGTCAATTGGCCGTGTGTAGACATTGCGCGGAAAGACTCGCCTCTACTGGCATCAAAATTTCAACAGACGTAGCCTTCCATCTATTTTAGTTCATTGGGAATGCTATATAAAAAGGTGGAAAAACAAATCAAATTCAACCCATTGAACTAAACACAACTGGAAGGCTACCTTCGCCCAGAAATTTGAAGCTGAAGTCGGCAGTATTTGTTCCCAGTCTTTCCACGCTCGTAATAAACACGTGAGTCTGGAAGTCAGATCACGCAAAATTTTGGCTTTATTTAGTGTGTTACCGATATAACAGAAGATAGCCTACCAGTTATATGTAGTTCAATATATTTAACAAATAGATTACATTTAACCGTTGTCTACACAGTTATAGATAAACGAATATGAACACATTTGCGATCACTTAAATGTAATCTACTTGTTTTATACGTATAATAAAACTCAAAAAATAGTGTTTTTACTAACGAAACTGAGGCCATGAAGTTTTATAATTACAATAACACACAGCACGCAAACATTAGATTTTCATTTGAAACTGAACAACAAGATCAACTGCCATTTCTTGACATTTTACAAACAAATCTCATGACAGCTGTACTGAACTATTTTAGTTTCACACCACTTTCATACAAAACTGGACTTATATGCACACTAATCGACATAGCATACAAACTTAACAATAGGAACAATGGCTTTCAAGGAGACATAAAAAACATCCCATCCACTCTTTTACGAAACTCTTTCCACCACACTTTATAAACAGAATCGTAAAACGATATCTCGACAACAAACAAAGCAACAACCTCAAACTAGACACCGAAACTCCTGACACAACGATCACGACCAACATAAATGAAAATTCAAAAATAACAACTCTAAACTTTAAACTACCATACATCGGACAAAACTCACGACACACACAGCGCAGACATACAAGCATTATGAAACGCTTTTCACATCATTCAAAATCAAAAACCTTTTCTCATTCTAAGACCCAATCCCTGATTCAATTAAATCAATGGTGGTATATGAATTCAGTTGCGCAGGATGTAATTCCCGATACATTGGAGAAACTTCGTGCTATTTATCCACCAGAATCAGGGAACATACCACAACAGACAAAAACTCTCATATCTACCGACACCTTCTTAAATCTCACTCATGTAAAACCAACTATTCACCCTCTTGCTTCAAAATCATCGACACTGCCGACACCTCATTCTCCCTTAAAATCAAAGAAGCACTCCACATTAACAAAACTAACCCTGACCTCAATGTTCAAGTTTTTAAATTCAACACAATATTTAGTTTATAACACGCTCGAACTTATACTGAAGATGGCATCATGAGATGTCGAAACATGTCTATTCTAAAAAAACTTGTCGTATATATTAAATGCAAAAAAAAACTCCCATATTTAATTTCTAATTAGCAGCAATTTTAAAAAACACTTGAGAAAAACGACGATTTTTTTGAAAGCAAACATGTTTCGACATTATCAGAATGCCATCTTCAGTACAGAATGGTTAGTGTTAAGTAATATGATACGTAATATGATATGAATAAATTAATTACAATGAATAGGATTATGATTTAGTTAGGAAATTATAAAATATTTACAAAAAAGGAAAAGAAAAATAAGTATTAAGAACTTAGAACGTAAATATAGTGTTGTAGTGGTGAACTTGGATATTTAAATCGGGATTAGTTTTATTGATGTGTAGAGCTTCCTTGATTTTGAGTGAGAAATTTTAAAATCATCGACACTGATCAATCCATTTTCTCACTCAAAATCAAGGAAGCTCTACACATCAATAAAACTAATCCCGATTTAAATATCCAAGTTCACCACTACAACACTATATTTACGTTATAAGTTCTTAATACTTATTTTTCTTTTCCTTTTTTGTAAATATTTTATAATTTCCTAACTAAATCATAATCCTATTCATTGTAATTAATTTATTCATATCATATTACGTATCATATTACTTAACACTAACCATTCTGCACTGAAGATGGCATTCTGATAATGTCGAAACATGTTTGCTTTCAAAAAAATCGTCGTTTTTCTCAAGTGTTTTTCCCATATTTAACTGGCAAACACGATGTTTTTGTTATCCCCAACACTTAAAAAATTAAAAAAATCAATATTATACAAGTATCACGTATACATGATCTATAGGATAGAAGAAATGCTTTTTGCATAGCTTAGGTCACGTGCTAGAACGTGATTGGCGGACAGAATAAATAAGGAATGGTTGATCAATTTTGTTGAAATTGTGTTATCGAAGGCGAAGTGAAAATCAACGTTTGAAAACCGTTTTTTCTTTGATTTTTACTCAAATACGTCAACTGCTTCAACTAGGTATTCTTAGTGTCTTCACTTGCCCATTCAGAGGTAAATTCTGGTTAATATTCAAACAATTTCGCCTTTTGTTTGTAATAGAAAAACAAGAAATTTCTGTGACGTCAATTCCATGCGTATGTCCTTTTAAATGGATCATAGCTTTTGACCAATGAAATGGCTTAAATTCTTATGGTTACTTTATAAATCTAAGTTATGCGATGCCCCGCTCCCCATCGAACGTATTTCTTAATACTGCCTTTGAAACGTTTTAACTGGTGCATTAAAAAAGCAAATAAAATAATGCTTTCTTACCGTTGCCCTTATGTTATTTGTTTACATTTTACAGATTAGCGCTACTCTTCATCAGAGAATGGCGTAATGTACGTTCGGGCAGTTAACGAATATTTGAGTGGTCAGAACATACCGTCAATTTTTTAAGTGCTTTTTACGCCATCATATTTGCTCTCTATCTTACACATACCACGACATAGAGGATTTTCTTGCTTACGCAAGCAAATCCCTAAAAAGACACTCCAAGATTTCGCAAAATTTCAAAGAAAAACACCCAAAATCACAAGCATTAATCAGAAATCCAGTTATTAGATCAAGATAGGTGTTCTCTTACCTAAAATAATCACAGACGTGGTACCATCGCCAACTTCTTCATCCTGGGTTCGGCTTATCTCGATCATCGTTTTAGCAGCGGGATGTTGTACTTGGATCTCGCGTAATATAGCATTGCCATCATTGGTCATCACAATACCACCCATTGGGTTCATTAGCATCTACAAAAAATTACTTGTTTTAGACTGATGGACACCAAGGTGGTAGGGGAGAGGGGCAGTTAGGGGGTTCGAGCCAAATCCTAAATCACACAAACAGAAAGTTACTGTCATATTGACTATTGCACACCTACCATAAGTATAAAAACTTCTTAAATTTTGAACTCCTTAAACTAAAATTTCTAGAGATCCAAATTTTAAATATTCTTTGATAAGCAAACACCAGTTTGTCACAAGAAATCACAAGAAGCAAACACTCATATGAGACAGACAGACATTCAACAAGTGAAAAAAACAACAATGTTGGTGATTATGAGTCAAAGAATTTTTCTATAATGGCTGTGAACACAGCTTTTAGTGCCATAATACATATTTCCTTGGATAACATGATCACCATAAATGATGTATTGTCCTACCTTCAACATGGCTCTAGGGCCAAGACAGGTCCTGATGACATCGGCAATGGTCTTAATTAAAAAATTATAACATTTTGTGACATTCAAAACAAAAAAATGTTCAACAAAGATAAAGATAGTCTGCAGTTTTGCTGACAAGAGCTGCATCTTGCTCACTAACAACCATGAAGACTATGGCATACATAGCCTGTGTGTATAGTATAGCGGATTTGCTCATCCTGACATTTTCATTTGCTTTAAAGGGGTCAAATCTGGAGTAAAAGCCTTTTAAGTTTATAGAATTTGTTTATTTGATTGTGTTGCTGACATTGAAAATTCACTGCCTTTTAATACAAAGGAAATTTACAATAGTAATCCGGTAGAGTGTTAACAGGCAATAGTCTTTTTCATGCAAAAAATTTAAATCAAACACAATAAAATCCTCTTTTATCTTTTCCATTATCACAGAGCCTGTTTAAAGGGGGGGAGAGTGGCATAATAGCATGAGAATATATTATACTGTGCATCAAAAGAATGAATAGAAATTTAATAAGTAAACATGCATTTGACGTAGTGTTTTGCCCACATATTCTTATATAGAAAAAAGGTGAACTCTTTAGCTTTCCAATTATATGTTTTTCATTTCATAATAACTAAAAAATGATCAAGTGCACTTCAAATAAAAATGACAAATGGTAATTTTTTCTATCATTGGGAATTTAATACAAATATCAAAGACTATTTAACCTATGATACAACACTCGAAAAACCTGCTGTTTCATTTTCTCTTGTTTGAAATGGCAGAAAGAAATCAACTAATGTATATAATAATTCTCAACATTGGAAAAAGGCAATGTCAATTTGCAATTTTTACGTGAGTACTGGATTATTTCTGATTATTATGAAATGAAAAACATATCATTGGAAAGCTTAAGAGTTCATTTCTTTTGCTTTATAAAAATATAACTCTAAACACACTATAAAATGTGCAATAACATAAAGTTTGATTCACATTTTTTTGTAAAACACCATGTAATTAAGATGCTGAATTTTACCCATAAAATTGTTAGTCTATGAACCCACCTACCCCCTCCTTCACTGTTTCTGTATAAAGTCTTGAAATGAAGACCATGGAATATAAGACACTGAAGACAGGATGAAGTCGGGGTGGGACTTGCGAAGTAAATCTGAACCTTTGACTTGCATATTTTAAGAGCCTGTACTATTTTTCTTTGCTGAAGACGAACTAATGTCAGCTATACTTTAATCCTAGAACATTTGTTCGTCAACCACAAAACAAAAATGGCTTCCAAACATGTTAAATTATCAAAGTTTAAAATTAAATGGACGTACGGGAGAAGATCAAATCATTCAAATGTTTTTGTTGACCAGTTTTTGTTCCTAAATATAACACAATAGTTAAAGTGGTACTATTCAAAGTTCAACGTACTTTGGCAGCCTGTACATTTCCAAGTTGGACTTTCCTGCCCGACTCTCTTCTTGTGGATTGATCTAACGGCAAGAAATTGAGAATAGGTCAAAATTCTTCGTGATTGAAACACTATATAATCACACTTTCAAAACGAACACAAGCCAATTTATTGAAATTTAATATCAAACGTACTTAAAACAATAATAGGCGAGCCTCCTTGCATGGTTTCTCTTCGATTTCTCCTCCAAATGGACAAAAGATGCAATTTCTGATATTTAAGGAGCCCACGTGGAAAGGACAATGTGCCAAAAACTTATCTGACAACTTCGCGCAGGGAGACTGGACCTATTCATACTAAAACTTCGTGTAAGTACAATATTTTCATCATAGATCGTGGACCAGATAGTTAAAATGTGCATGAAAAGAGACCTTCGTCAACCGTTGCACTCATCTAGAAGGTAATAATTTATTTCATAATGTCATAAAGAATCGTGCAAATGCAAGTGATAAACATGGCTGCAAACGTTAAGTGTGCACAATACGAAGAAATTTACGTTCTACTCACCATGACGTCATTAATAAGTAACAAAAGCAAAAAATTGCTAATTTAAAATTCTTTGGCTGCCGTTTGATGGACCAGCATGTGATGAGTAAAATGTAATATTACACCGTTTACTCTCAGTGGCTTGTTGATGAATTCACGATGAGTGACTCAACATTTTAAGGTCTTCTCCTATACGACAGGCAGTCGTGCCAACTTCCCTGGTTTAATCAGCTTTTACCTGAATTACAAAACAAATATTTAGATCACCAGATTTGCATTAGGTTTTGCCAATTGAAAACATATTTGGTGAGATAAATTTGAACGAATCAAGTCTGATTAAGTCCTTATTTTTGAGAGATTTATGCACCAACAAATCGACGAACAGAACAACTCGGTGTGGTAAAAAATTACGTAAAAACAGCGTCAGCGGAGAAAAACCAAGCCATATTTCTTTTTCATAATAAAAGGTGCACCGAAAATTTGCATACTTAACATATGAATTGCTTCGTTAATGTTCCTCAGTCAGATTTGAGTTTTTACAAAATTACTTTACTAAAACTATATAAAGTAAATGATTTGAACCCGGGAGTATCGTTACATGTTTGTAAATGATGATCGTCCAGGTTAATAAAACTATATGTCATGTAGTTCCAACTGATCATCATATTTACACCTAGCTTTGTAAGTACACGTATTTGACATAGAAGTACATGCAACAGGAAACCCAACCACAAGTCCTTCCACACTACCAACTCGGAAGTAGCTCGGTTACAGGCGCACGCCACCACGCTCACCACAATGACCTTGCATGTACAAACAGAATGCAACATTTTAACCAAAGCAGAAGGATATAACGGTGAATATTGAACCTATTCCATCAAACATTAGTTGCAGTTGCTGGCGATATAAGAATTTTGCAAACAGACATGTTGTCATCATAAATGAAGTACTTTTAAAATAGTACTAATGCAACATTACTCTTCGAATTTAGCAAAATAAGCAAATTTGATATTTTAACTGTCTATGATTCTATTTGTATCTTGGCTGTGTCGTCTTTTACAAACAACAATGGGTTGGAGTTCATCACTTTCTATTATGAGGACAACAAAAGCTGTTTTTATGATTGGTCCATGGTACGGTCTAAATTATTTCAATCGTCAGACCTTAAAACATAAATCAGTTTTAAAGTTTTATTTCGAGTGATTTTTTCTTGACGTCATCACTTCTCTCTCGCATCATCTCAGACGATTTTAATCTCTTCGTGCAATTATTTCAAATCGAGTTGGTAACATTTTGTTCATTTTTCTTGTCATTATAATGTCAAAGATTGCGAGCATTTTGTCATCAATAGCCTATAGTCACGTTAAGAAAAGTCCACATGATATCGAAATAAACAGGTACAAAAGCGTTTTTAACAAAGCATTCTTCTCAAGAAATGAGTCAAAAAATATTTTATGAGTTTTGTAAAATAAGGCAATTTGTCACAGCGTTCTGCAGATGAACTGTACAATTGCTCTTACGAAGTTTAAATCAAATTTAATTAATCCAATTAATTAGGAGAAAACGACACGCACAAAGAGACGATGCCTTAATAAGAACATGGTGTACAACAGCAAGAACATGGTGTCAAAGCTGTTTTAAATGTTGTGAAAATCTATTGATATCAAAAAAGTATACGTAAATCAAAATTTTTGCAAAGAATTTAATTTGCGAGTCGATAAATCGGTTTCTCCCTGGATAAATGAAATTTGGATCAAGCTTGAACCCGCAATTATTGATTTACAAATTACAAATACGTTTCTAAACTATCAATAAGGGAAGTGAAGTTGCAAAGCACGCAAAGCTGTTTGAAAAAGAATGTGTGCGATTATCATTTTTATAGCTACTTATTCATAATAGGCAACAGCTTCGTCCTCAAGTGCTATCACCGAACCAATTTGCTTTCTGTTCTCCCGTTTGTCATGTCCATAAATGCCATCTACTGAAGTGAAAATTTACACTAAGATGTGATTCATTAACCTATACAATGAATAGAAAAAGAGCTGAAAGATCTCCCATAACACCAAAATGTAGAGATGCATTTATCGCTGTACGAAAGCAATCCTGTGAAGGAGACTTGAAGTATTTTATCATGCGCATCTTTTTCTTCACCAGTATCATGCCAAATAGGGCATTTGATGTTGTTTTGATAGTGAAGCACTTAATCATGCACTTTTCCTCCAAAAACACGCAAAAAAGTATCGAAATTTGACTCGTTATGTGATTCCCGTATGTGCATTTTTTCTTTGCGAAAGCCAATTCACAAACGATGTGTGGAACGCTAAATGTGGCATTGTTGACGTTGATGTTATTTTTTCATACGCAGCAATGGTAAAACCAAACAAATGGAGGTCTAGCCCTAGCAAGCGAAAGGTCGCATGCTATTAAAAATTGTTATAATTTGTTTTTCGTGTACATGAGAGGAGGGTCAGCCCTACCAACAGCGAGATCTCGTCATTGTTGGGCTGCAAATTTTCCATATAAACGCAACAGGCAAGCCATACTTCCCTGCATGTAGGGCTGAAAATTTAACAAACACACATGCGATAAGGCATCACTTTTCAGGAATGGCGGCAAAAATCCATCAACGAGAGCTTACAAACAAAAAAAGAGTAGCTAAGAAAGCAAAAAGCAATAATTGATTTTGTTTGTTTCGATTCCGTTTGAATTTATCGCCAAAACTCGCTGTGCAAACCGACTGCAAGCGTAAGGATCCTTGCAGAGAGTATTATAGCCATTCACATATGGCTCATAAAAGCAGCCCTTAAACCTATTGCAAAAGGTTTGTTACGAAGATGATGAAAAGCCATTTGTTTTTACATGCAGTTAGGACAGTAGCTTGAAAAAAATTGCGATTTTGATAATAATTCTAAATGAGTACTGCAGAAAGTTTTTTCGTGATAGACATACATCAGCTTTATTTAATACCAAACTGCAAAACGAAGTCCAGTATTTTAAGCACGTTCATAAGCTTCTTCCTCCTAAAAAAATTTTAATGCCAATATTTTAATTTATAAGATCATCATTCAACGCCTTAAAGTGGTACTATGACGAAAATTTTGCCTCCCGTTTTTTTTTCATAGATTAATAGTGTATGTAAAAAAATCTCTTCTGGCGAAATTTTAGCGCAATGTATTTAATGCTGCTCGAGTTACGTAGCGATAAAACTTGTACTTTAAGAGCCGCCATTAAAATGCGCCATATTTGAATTTTCAAGAAGGAAGGTGCTTGTGACGTCATAGTCTTAACTCTGTTTACAATATAACACTATATACAAATAGAGATATAAAAGGTTGTATAACTCAATTTTTTAACATGCCTTCAACACGCTGTGTCGTGCAAGATTGCAGTAATACGTCTGATAGAAGTACAGGCATTTCATTACATAAAAGCCCAAACGACGAGTCTTTAAGAAGAATTTGGGTTAAATTTGTTGAGACGAAGCGCGCAAACTTTAATCCGAGTTCGCGCAAAATTCGATTTATGATTTGTTCGAATCACTTCTCGGATGATTGTTTTGAGCGTTTTTTCCATTTGGGTGGTATGACTAGACGGCTCAAACCTGGTGCCGTACCTACTATTTGGAAGAAATCGCCAACACCAACAACGTCAAGAGAGCGGCGTCAGGTTAGCACAAGTTACAACTATTATATACTTACACATATTGCAGATGACAAATTTTCACAATTTGAGAGAACCAATAATACATCCAGGCAAACTTTCAATATATAATATACATTTATACTAAAGTTTTAAAGGAAATACAAAATGAAGTGTCTGTATCATGCATGAAGAAAGAAGATTCGTGCTATTTTCAAGAAGAAAAATATCGTCCGTATTTTGTTGTAACAACAACAAGGCAGTGGCAAATGTCTGGAGCTGCCTGTAAAGTCCCATAGAAGACGCACGAGTTGTCTGTACGATACTGCTCGAAAGAACCTATAAATTTCAAAAGTATAGATGCAGGCGCACAAAATAATATTTTAGAATTTTCACAAAGAAAAAGGCTTACTCCTCTCTCTGGTATTTTGACCATCTCGAAAACGGTCGCATAACTGCGATGACCTTTGGTCTTTAAACCTAACGAAGCTGCTTGAAGAACAAATTCGTTCAGGCAAACTTCGTTAAAACCAGGGTGATGAAATGCAACAACCATCGACTTCCAGGCACATTACATTTTACCACGGCATTGCTCTAATTCCATGCAGCATCGGCACTCTTGAGGGTTGACAACAAGATCCAACGAACAATGGCCACATTCTACACCTTTTAATATAGGCCAAATTGTATGTTTCCATAAAGTAGCTAACGCGGCAGACGATCAGATCAAAGTAACACACTAAGAATGACATCTTACCATGAAGTAACATCAACACGGGCATCAAAGCGATCTTGCAGCATGTCCTCAACCTGCCGTTCTTCTGCGACTGCAGCTTCGTACGGCAGCAATTTCATCGGGCGAAACAAGCGGTTCAATATTATCGGCAAATGGCAAATTTCGAATTAGATTCGTCAGAATTTGCCGTCATGAATTCCGATGAAGAAATCGATGCGTTTGTCTCGATCGAAGACTCAGAAAGCGAGCTAGATCTCGATGAATTTGATTTTTTTTGCTCTATTTATATATTACTTTGTATACTTTCAATGTGCGCTTCTTGCCGTGTTAAGACTATGACGTCACAGACTTTGCTGATTGCAAATATTCAAAATGGCCGATTTTAATGAGGACATGAAAGAATTAGACATTTCAAATGTTCATAACTCCCTCGTTATACTATTATTTTTGCTTAAATTTTACGAAAGCAATAATTGATATGTGTTTAAACTATTGAATGCTAAAATCGATGATTTTTTAACGTTCAGTTTTCGTAATAGTACCACTTTAAAGGTCAGATGTGACAAAAACCGACATTTTTTGTGCAAGGTGTAAATTAACGATCGTCTAATTGCTCAAATCCAACTCGTCGAGCTAATTGCTTCTAATTTCATCATTAGTCAAATCAATTCTGAAATACATATGCTGCTTATATGCAACTAATGCTTTGAATAGAAGTTCTCGAATAAATTTTCTTATTTATATCTACATTAAGATGCGATCTACATGCCGCATCTGCGTTTTGATTAAGAGAAGATGCTCAATATTAAATGCAATTTGTACGTGTACTGAGATAAGAGTAATTATCTCATCAGAGTGCAGCGGAAAAGTCTTAAATAATTGAAGGTGAAAGCGACAGGGAATCATCAGTTGTTAGACACTCTTTAACTAAATTGACTTTACTTTCATTGCGCCAATCCGTCATTGAAAAAGTCAAAATCCAATCTTCCGTGAAATTTTCTAACAGATAGACAGCCAAACAGTAAGTACAATCAAGAGTAACTGTACATATAAGCAATAAAATAAATTTAGTTGTACGAAACGGAGAAGCTAATTAAAGATGAATAAAACTTAAAATTTAAAACAAAAAGTCCGTCCAGTGTGCGACGAAAGATTACAGTGGAAATTCGAGTCTGACGTTTTCATCAAAACTTCAAAAATTCATACATATATATACTTCAGTGCACTCAAATAAAGAGATCCATCGTTGAAATTTGAGTCTTCACTAATATGGAGAAACCATTATCACTGCTTAATTGACATCAATGACTCATATTACAGGAAGGTCATCGCCCATCTATTTCCCTCATGACGCTAAGCACAGGTAGCAATATTACAGACTCATTTTTCTCTTATATTTCTGCTTTTGGAAAACTCTCCAGCAATGTCATCCTTACAGAAACAATTAGAAACCATTAGGTCATAGCTACTGAATAGACAGCCAATCAGATTTCATACAAGTTAAGTGAAATGCATTGCAAACTACTCCATCTATAAGCAGGAAAAATAGGTGTACGTAAGCCATGATACTGAGCTTTTTGGTTGATAAACTTTAGCTGAATTATTTTTTATAAGACAGATTGTAGTTGAAAATGTCGGGCCATCCTAGACTACAGAAAACAAGTAGCGCTTTGAAACTGCCAAATATTATATTGTCTACCCACTCTTGCTTTTTAAAATGCTTTGAAGATTAACACCTTTTTATGATTTTACAACATCCTATCACTTGCAGTGCTAACATCGTAACGATATTGAAACATGCAAAAGAAGTAAGTGCAAAAAGCAACTTACGAGAAGTTATTCACACTATTTTATCATAGAGTGTTGTTTGCTGGCCCACGTATTTCGTCTACTTAATTGAAGCAAAAAATAGAAATGTAAAATTTACAGCTGATTGCAATCTGCTTATTGATCGTATGGGAAGGCTACAAAAAAGCTATATAGCGCTATAAAACATGTCGAAGACTTGAACGATGGTTTAATGACTTTCGAACCAAAGTAGAATACTTGGCTACTAAGAATAGAACGAAAGATTATACAAACGTAATTGTTGTTTACAGTTGTTCATACCCGTTAAATTATTATCTTTCAGTCAGGAAAAACTCATCTCGTAAATTTTTCATTGAATTTATCAGGTGTGAACTTATATACTCCTGAGTGTCCTCACCAGGAGTGACTGTGTGTCTAAAAAAGAATGAGCTCCAGTTGTAAATTGACAATTTTTATTTTAAGCATGCGGTCATAGCCTATAGTATAGTGGAGTGTCTTTAATGGGAGTCATTTAATGATGAAGGTGGATTCATAAATTTTAGTCTAGAATCTTCGTCAGGAGCAATCTGACGTTGAAATGTATATCCTAAAATACATTAGTCTAGCTCATCAAAAATGATCTGATAATCAAAGTTAATCCAGTCTTGTGCCTTTATTAGGTATGGTACGAAAGAAAAACTACACAATCCATTTGGATGTTATAACATTTGATCGAATGTTGAAACTATCCATGTATGAGCTATTCATATTTTTCTGATCCACTTCATCAATCTCCAAATTTATGTATGATGGCAAGTTTTTATCAGTTTACTTGAGAACACTTCTCCACAACAAGTTCAAAAAAGCGACAAAGTAATACGTTCATCCCACTTGATTCAAGAGCGACCATCTTTAATTCCGGCATTCCATCTGTTTGCACAAATACATTTGCGTGAGCTGTATCATTATTAATGTCTTCTTCATCAAAAAGTACAGTTTTATCATGTTGATGATGATAAGCCTCCACATAATGTCGACTTTTGTCAATTCATGTTGGAAATTCAAAAAAAAAAGCAATTTGCTCAGAGAAATCATTAGGATTACACATGGCTTGTGTTAGACTAAGCATTATCAGACGAAATACAAATTTATAAAACAAATGATGATGAAAAAATTCATTGCATTTTCTTTCGTCTTTAATGTAATTGGCATGTTTAAATTCGATGTTTAAAACAGGCCTTAAAATTCCTCCTCGCTTTTAACACAAATAAAACAGATATGCCACAAATTGACACAAAAGAGCCAAAAGTACGTCTTAATCAATATCTTAAATAAAAAGGGGGTATCAGACAGCCTATTTGATAAAGGTCGGTTTTAACCTCCTACCTGGTATACAAAATATCAAGGGCAATAAATGAAAGAAGATATCAATTCGAATGTACGGCAGTTTTAAACATCTCTCATCCATTCTTAAGAGCAGCGCATTGTTATTTGTATTTTGTCTCAACCAAGGACGAAATAAACAGAGGCTCGACTACACATTTGAAATTTAAGCCTCTAAAAAAACTTGAAAAACACGTTTTACTGATGCATTTGCCGATTTTCTAAATGCTTTTGTGCGACACTTATAAAGCAAGTTATTATACGGTAGCTCATTTTAGAATTAAACTTTATCATATTTAATCTATTATCTGTCCGCCATGCCTAATGTGTTGTCAGGCAGTATAAAATGGGACGCACATGTCTGATGCTTTTAGCTTAGACGAGTTACGTAGATGGCACGTTCCTTACATAATAATATTTAGCATCTGTTACATAAGACGACGTTCTTTCATGGCGTGTAAAAAACTTTAAAAATCTTTTAAACAATTGGAAATTTTGCTTTTAGAATGACACGCCTCCAAGCAAGCTACTTTGGAAAACGTATCCAATAATAGTATGGGGTTTATTATGAAAATTGACAAGAGCATTAAATGTTGGCAACAAACTTGAACCAGAGATTTTTGAGCCAGAGACTTTCCTTCCTTTGTATATCAAATCACAAAAATCAACTTTTTTTAAACATCTTGCTTCGACTATGTGCAACTAAAATGTAACTTCGACATCTTGCTTCCACTATGTGCAAAAAGAATTGTAACCGCGCTGTTTGGGTGAAATTGCTTGGGAACATTGTGAACGACATTTTGTTGAATCGATAGTTGACAATAAATATTACTCAAAAAATTAAATTTTTCCAAATGTTACATCTTTTGTGCAAGCAAATAAACCAATTGACAAGTGGTTCAACTATGAAGGAGCGTTTGATGTTTTTATGCTATTGTGGGGGGGCATAGACTTCCTTTTCAGAAGGCTTACATTGTTGCATCAAAAAATGTCTCAATGGTTGGTCATGCTGTTAAAGGAACTAAAACAATTGAACATGCTTTAATGATTACTGTAGATACTCCTGTGATACAGGTTGCTCATCGTAGAATAACCGGAGTATTTTATTATCCCTTAATAAGCGTGTACTGCGCTTAAATAAGCATCAACTTGTATCATGCATATCTTTCGTTAATTGTTGCAATGAAATTGACCTTACTTCATCATAAGCCAAAAGTCTGAAAGTTTTCTGCATTGCGTAGCCTTAATTTGTTGACCTTGATCCAGTTTCATCGTCTGTAAATGATAAATAAGCCTTTTGAAAACGAGCAAAAAACGTTTCGAATTCAAAAAACTCTGTTTCAAAGGTATTGCTATAATGAAACTTCTCATGGAAACATGTTGAACATCTTATGGACTTTTAAATGAAGATATGATCTTCGCACTTTGCTGGACAATTTAAGCAATCGTCTCAGGACCTGAAAAAATCAGGTGACTCAACGGGATCATATCTTCATTTAATTTCAAACACCACACTGCATAAAAAAAACATTTATGGACTTTTCATAGATAAAATTGTACGCCAGAAATAGCAAGCTATACTGGCGCACGTGAAAAAAACGCAAAATGCGCCACATAAAAGTCCAAAAATTAAATCAATTCTTGGTCAGAAACTACACGTGCTTTGCTCTAATTACGTAAATTATATTTTTCGTTGAAAAGACGGAAGGTTGTCGACCATATCTGCATTTCTTCAATTTATAGCGAGGAAACTGTGAAAATTTTACTAAATTAAGGTATTAATTGTAGTAAGTGCCTCTAGCACATGAAATCTGAACAGTCATTTTATTTTTGTTGTCGTTTCCATTGGTAGAAAAACTTAGTGAAAATACTAAGAAGTCGATATAGTCGATATGACCTTTCATATTCTTTTTCTGGGTTTGTTCAATTTAATTCGGTATTACATTTGCATGTAGTTTCTAAATAAAAATAAGGTATAAATAGAGAATCAGAACGACTCAATCCTGATTACTTTGTGTGTGTAAGCCATCATAAAAATGCGCTTATAACCGAAACAGAGCCTGAAATCCAATCCGTTTTGCAAGATTTCGATATACGTTAAACTACAGTTGCATGTAAACTTTAAAGATGATGACATATGCGGTTACATTTGTATGAAACACTAACAATACAGACATATACAGTGGCATGTTTACGTGTTCATACATTTAAACATTGAGCAACACATTCAAGTAATGCAATGTCGCAAAGAGCTTTATCTAAACAGATTTAACACAGATGTTTCATAATATCGATCTGAAATTTTGTCTTGATCGTATTCGATCACAACACAAGCATTAGAAACATTGAGCAGAAAGTTCAGTTTGCTATTTGAGTGTGTTTGGTCGAAAAACTCCGGCCTTTCTTGCACAAGTGCCAAGTGGTTAAGCAGCTAACAACGTAAAGCAAACGAGATTAGATAAGAGCGCAAAATATGCAAATCATTTGCGCTTCTATGTTCGTGTATGACGCGTAATGCATTTCATTCACATGGTCATGAGGAAATCATTGCTTTACATGCAGTGCACACATGTATTATTACGTTTTTGACCAGAAAAGGAATTAACGTTGGTGATTGATGGGGTAAGTAGCTTAAGGACACGATAATAGACCTTTGAAGAGGTGATCTTATCGCGTAACAAAATAGTTAAGCCCAGGAACATTTCGAAGAGCAGTTGTGTTGTGTCAGCGTTGATTTGATAAGCAGCTTTATGGCCCATGTTTGTACAATTTTTCCAATTCCAATGTGACAATCTTGAAAAGGGGGGTTGTCCTCGACGAAGATATTTAAGGAGGACTTACAGAATCAGGTACTTAGAAACGAAGCAACGATACGCAGAGAGGAAGAACATCTTCGTTAGTCTTTTGTCTGATTATAGATTTAGAAATCAATCAAGAGATATCTTTCAGTACGATCGTTCGTCGTCGAGTTCTACAACTATCATTCATCTTTCAGTACGGAATTATAATTTACTCGAGGAGGGACAATTAACTCTGAGTGTCTGAGGATATAATATATACCCTGGTATGTCCTATACTATAATGAGTTATTTAGCTTTAAATGAATTGACAGTAAGCCAATGGAATATTTTCGTCAGTTTGTTCCTGATGCATATAACTATCGTCGTTTGTTAATGCTCATCATGCAGTTAGATATTTATTAATGCATTTTAGTTGATATAGCGATTTAAAGAGAAAAGTCTTCATTGTCATTTAAGCTAATAAGGTTTTCATGACTATTGCTAAAATCCTCACAAGAAATTACACTCGACAGATGAAAAGTGTTTGCTTTTATAGCTGCGCCATTTTCGTTCTGTCTTTCGTTTTAACAGAGAATCCTAAAAATTTACATTTTCGTACTTGTGAAGATGGGTATTATCTGAAAATTACTAGGCAATTTAATGTGTGATAAATGCAGAGACCAATAAAAAAATTTGAAACGGTAAATATAGACTATTTGACAGATGCGCCCGTGGATGTTGTATGTCAATAAACGAAGACTGTTTACAATAGCACGTTTTAATTTTACAAATAATTAATTTCTATGCTAAGCACTAAAGAATGCTGATCCGAGTTTCAAATTAGAAAAACATGACACAAATTTTGTACGCGTGTGGCAAATATTAGCAACGAGTTTCACCTTATTATCAAATAAATACCTGCAGGCATTTAAGCTTTCATAACATTAATAGAGTGAACGAAGTGTGCCATTAACCAAAAATAAAAGCACATAAAAGTATGAGGGAAGAAGTCGTGCTGGTATTGCGGTAACTAACATAACATCGATAACAAATATTCAATGTTCATTTAATGAAGAAGCGGGAAATGAACTGGTTTCCTTAGAAAATAAATGGCAATGTTGAAATTTTCGCTTGTCTAGAAACAACTTGGGCCTACTTTGCTATATTGCATCATAAATTTTACTTTAGACGAATCGGCCACGGAATGTTTCTTACTTGTAGAATAAAGTGCATATCTGAATAATTTTACTTATCTAGTTGCCCACAGGCCACCGTTTATAAATGAAGTTTAATTTTTGATTTGGCAACCCAGCACGTCTTTTACCTTTATATAGGGGGTAAACTCAAAGCAGACCACTTAAAAGTTGCTAATGAGATTTTCATGATAATATTATAGCTATTGACGAGATTATGGTTGATTATCCATTAAAAAAATATTACTTTGGCCAAATTCAATAAAGTGTATGCAAAGTTACATCACAATTATAACTCAATAATTTAGATTTTAGTTTGCTTTAGTATTGATGATCATATATATACTCAAGTAATTACATAACGGAAAAACAGAAATTTGTCAAACTGCAGATAGTTAAAAGCCAATTTTCGGAGTAAAATAATATTTGCTATTCATGGGTGGACCTTAACCCTTTCTGGGGCAGCGCAGAAGATCTGCAACAATCACCAAGCGAAATGGTAAACAATTTTTGAAAAATTCCCCGCCTAAATAGTTAATATCAGCCGATTACGATTTTAGAAATTTCCTGTGGAATGAAAAAACTGCAATAGGGTCCAGTAAAAGACGTTGCTGATATGTCAAACGTGAACATGCAGATGTTAAAGTGTGGTGCATCACCACAAAACTCGATATCTTTGCTTTTCAAGACTAATTTGCCTTCCTCTTTTTTTTGTCTAGAACACAAAACCAGAAATTGTTGAATAGAGGAGAGCATTTGAAATCTGTTAACAAGATACACAAGAATGGGAAGATTCTTTATCCTACTAGCAATCTTTTTTGCTTTAATGCTTGCAATTTTCGATTTGGGCCATTGTTTCGCACCTTTTCCAGGCGATTGTGGCGGTTGGGGATGTCGTCAACAAAAACGTACTCATGTGCACTCGATCACAGGGTCTCACAGTATCTGCGGCCATAATACACAGTGTCTGAGAACCATGAAGAAACTTATCACATCTACAAAATTTCGACAGCTAAAAGTGAGAAGAAAAGTCATACGGGGTAGAAGATACTAGCAAAACTTTATCATGATCTACAGACGTTGTCGGTTGACAGGCGCGACACACTTACTATGGTGCGCTTATAATAGCATCAATTTCCAACAAAGATTTTGAAAAACTCTTGAACAAGGATGAACTATTAAACAAACAAAAAAATATAAAATTCTGAATCAGTTGATGTTAATACAAAATTGATAACGTTTGACGGGAGGAATAATCAAAACAAAGAAGTTCAGAAACGTCTCATTCAACAAATAATACTCAGATGTCGTATGATTCAATTGTCTTTAAGACTGAAATCAGCGAGATCAGGGAACTTGACAACCAAATTGAAGAGGTGAACACGAAGCTTGACATTTAAATACCAAATCTGTTTAAAAATATAGTTGTTTCCATAATTCCTTTGTTTTCAGTTGTCATGGTGGGCGCAAAAGAGAAACTGAGTATTTTTACAGATGTTTTATTTATGCCAATCCGACATCTGTTTACGAAACTTGTTTTTCCAAGCAAAAAATCTTAAATATGCCATCGAGATGGATTTCAAAACGTCCCTGTTATTTTGAAACCATTCAAAAGTGACATTATCCGACGTTTTAAGCGTGTAATTTTGATAAGTTGACGTGAAAAAGATGTTTCTAATTGAGATGTTGGGACAATTATTATTTCTGAAATTATTCCATAACTGAAGTTGACGTGAGGTGTAATTCCTTGACCACTCTGAACTATCGAAGATAAAATGTTTATGCATTAAGATGCAAAAACATTGGCAAAAATCATTGTATTTAAATCGTTCTTGTATAAATTCAATCGCACAGGGTAAAGTATATTGCTGTGAATTCCAATAACATATATGAATTCTCAAAACTCGTATTTGATAATCATTTGATTTGCCCCAAATTTTTATACAATTTTTATAAAACAAACAATGAATATATCGTCGGTTGTGATATATTAGTGGGGGCATACTTGAATTCAATCTTAATCCCGATTTATCCTTGTCCTTACAATTTTAAAGATCGGCTTTTCTACACTTCGATACTTTTATCATCATTTAAATGTCATCCTACTCGGTCCCCTAAATACCCATAACTGAAATAGAAACGATTTTTATTTCTACTTCGTCCTACCCAATGTACGCACAATATAACAAGACATTTAAATTACGGGGTTAACAGGAGTCAGGAACATTTATGACAGGAATAAAAGCTTCCTATTCTTGCATGTGGCTTTTTCAATGATTAATGAAAGTATAAGATTTCGACTGAACAAGATGGAAAAATTCATGTAACAAAAAATGCGATGATATCATGTTCCATATTGATATGAGTTCAAAGGGCGATTTTCAACATGACCATTAATGAAATCTTCATTGTTTGGACACATGCATTAGCAACCCACAAAAAGATGTTTTTGACTTAAAATCATCTTATCGAAAAAAATTTGCTCTCAGCGGTAACACACCTCAACTTTAACAGTAATAAAAGCAAAAACACTAGTTCAACAGAAAACAAGCAAGTGCCTGTGACGCAACATGACCGGCGCTATCAACAGCAAATCATTCAAGTTCAAAGGGTGTAGATAAAAAGCGGACGCGGACGACGGACGCGGACGGCGGACGCAAAACGCGCAAATAAAATTCTTTTAGTCCGTTCCTAAAATACTCTTATTCTACGTCGAAAAATAAACATTGAAAAAGCTAAAATAAAAACGAAACTAAATGATGCTTTTAAGAGACATAGGTATAGGCAAACAGTGGAAACAGTTTCGTGCAGCTCTGTTTTTAATGATTGTACGAACGTCTGTTTGTACGAGCTTTATCTTTCAGGATAAATTTTGTGACCTCATTATTTAAAGCAATTAAACATGCATATTTCAATTTTCAGTCAGTCATATAGGGTGTAACGCAATGAAACCTCATTTTATTTTTTTTCTCACCCTATTTTACGGACTAAAAGCATTTTATTTGCGCGTTTTGCGTCCGCCGTCCGCGTCCGTCGTCCGCTTTTTATCTACACCCAAGTTCAAATGTGTTCTAGCAACGTTTTCAAAATTCTTTAGATTCCAAAGCTCAAGTGTCGAAGCAAGTGTATATAGTATTTAATTTCTCAGGAGATTATGCGCTTTACCAATTCGGCACCGTGTTTATATTATTTATATTATGTATAATCTCTGATGATGGCATTGGAATAAAGTCGACACACGGTGCCATCCAGTAACTGCTATTGTGGTGAGAATCTCTCGTCCATACGTAGTTTTAAAGAGATTTGACTCGTCTCCTTGTGTGCTTGGTAGCTCTACAGGTAGAGCTGCAAACTAGTATCCCGAAGGGAGAGGCGGATCCAGCTTCGTATATGAACTTAGGCACAATGTCGCACCGTTAGCGCAACTATTCTAGGGGGGTCCAGGAGCACATCCCCCCCGGTAAAATTTTTAAATTGGATTGCAGAAAACGCTATTTCCTGCGTCTTTACAGTTGATTTTTTAAAATATTTACAACTGGAAAGCTAAAATTCTTGCTCGTAAATCATTGATTTTTGACCGTTTCGCTCAATATCAGAGCTCATCAGCATGCCTAAGAAACTCGCAGAAAAATATGCTTTGAGGGCTTCTGACATGGACGGCCTGGTTCATTACAAACTTAGCCTAAAAAAATTCTTTACACTTCATCAACTTTTATATGGAATTTCATTTTATAATGGTCTAGTCATACCTATATGCTGATTATTGTGCAAACCATTTTATGTCAATTTATCAAATGAAGTTGCCAACAAAAAAAGCAAAAAATGTTTGTAGACGTCGATCGTCCAGGTAAGTAAAGTCCTGAGAACGATTTTTTGTGTTTATATTGACTGAGGTTAGCAGCAGTCATCTTTACAGTCAAGAGTTCAAAAAAGCATCAAAAACTTTCACTCCTTACTAGAAAGCTAGTTCAATTCTTCTTTTGACTTTTGCAAAAAGATCTATAATCTTTTCTATATCTGGATTAATCAATGTCCTGATGAATGTACAATAAAGCAAGCCCATTTAACTTGTCAGCAGCCATAGTACTTCTTGTATAGTTCTTTAATCTTCGCAAAGCACTCACACTCACACACTCACACTCACAAGAAGTGACTGGAATAATACTTAAGTTCTTTAACAATACTTTTATGCTCTCAAAACCTGGGAAATTTACCTGTGAGATATACCATATGGATAAGCCTTAGTTGTCATGGTTGTCTCAGTAGGACCAGAAGGTGTAAACCTCAACTTTTTTTGTATACTGGGCTTTTTAGCTTGTGACAAGTGACTACTTCCCTTTCTTTTAGTTCCCTTCCCACCAAGTATCAAAGGCACATAATGATTGTGTTTGAATGCAGTTGCTTGAGGAGCAAAACCTTCAAAGCAAAACAAGACTCGCAAATAATTACTAGTGGAAGCACAAGCCCTAGATAGAATTTGAGGTTCAATTCTTTGGTTAAATAATAAATTCCCTTCATAAGCACTAGAGTATATGTCAGGATAATAAAAAAAAATGCTTCAGGATGTAACTGAAGAGAGTGCCAACAAACAAACAAACACAGTTCATGACATATCTTTTGCATTTAACACAGCTTCTGCCCTGACCAGTTTAGCAACAGAACAACCACTTCCAGCACTATCAATAGCTTCAGAAGAGACTGACATGGCCACCATGCTTGTGATAGAATCAAAGTGTTTTTTATGCTGCGTTTCAAAAAGATTTGAAAAACATGGATGTTTGCATAATAATCAGCAAATAAAAATAATTCTATAGAGGTCATCAGCCTCAAAATAGTCACCACAAAGTTGTCACCAACAAGCAGAATTGACAATAAACGTTTGAGGCAGTTGCCATTTGTAGCAGATCTGAAATAATGTTACGTAAATTTCAAATATCACGCTTCAGTTTATTTTTGTGTATCTTATCTTAAGTACACTATTGAACACATCAAGAAATAAATCAATAGAAACGTTTTAAATATGATCGAAATTCGAAAATTTGTTTTGTTTTGAATCACATAAATAAACCACAAATGACAAATCCATCGGGCATCACATCAAGTCAATTTATATTTGCTTATATATTCTTGTGTAAGCATGCATGCATAACATGTCATACGTTTTCTAACCTTAAGGCAACCAAATTTGTGTTCTTTGTCTTGGCACTCTGCGGTATGTAAAATTCGGCATTGATATTTCGGAAATATCAACACCGAGACGATCCAACAAACTATCGCTGGTAACAATGCTTTTGATTTTCAGGCAATCCAATATCTCTCCGTAGAGTTGACCCATAAAAGTCCCATCTTTCCTCTTAAAAGCATCTTCGACTCGGTCAGTGAAAGATCCATGCTTCTCATTAATATTGTTGGTTTTGAAGCTCGAAGATAAAACCTCGGCTATCAACAATCTTAAGGCCCGTTTAAACGATCCAACAATGTTGGACCAACATCGTACAACAATGTTGGATCAACAAAGTTGGATCGTTTAAACACCATGTTGGACGATGTTGGAAAATGTTGGACGATGTTGGATGGCTTTTGGATTCTATCAAAAACGTCCAACATTGTTGGACTGGGGCATGCGCGTTATGAATATGTTCACATTCATAATTCATGTATGCATGATTGTCTGCGAATTACCATCTACTTCGATATAATTATGGAGGAGACTGAGGATTATAATTTCGATGCAGAGCAATCAGAAGAAAACAATATTAGTTCTAAAACAAAAGCACGGAAAGAAAGCTGTAGGACTACAAATAATACAAAGCGAAAGGAGCGCCAAAAATGGCCAAAATGGAGCGAATCTGACATCCAACAATTAATAGATATGCTTGAGGAACGAGCTTGTCTTTGGGACGTATTCTGTGAAGACTATCACAAAAGAGACATCAAAGATAAAGCCTACAAAGAAATTGCAGAAGCACTAGAACGTGAAATTGCTGATATCAAGAATAAAATTGTGTGTCTCAGAGCTCAACTTGGAAGAGAACTAGGAAAAACTAAGAAAACAAAGTCTGGACAAGGACTTTCTGAAACCTATAAATCTTCATGGATTTACTGGGACAGGTTGCAGTTCTTAATTCCAATAATGCAAGCTGGGAAAAGCAGAGATAATATGCCACGACAAACTTCAACTCCAGATTCTGTGTTTTCAGCTGATGGAGATAGTAGTTTTGAGGGAAGTCTCAGTGAATTTCAAGGGTGTGAAACCCCTGTTACACCTGGAGCTTGTGCATCAATTTCATCTTCCAGGCCATCAAAAAAATCTTCAAGAGCTACAAGTGAAGCAAAAAAGGTTGAGATCCTAGAAACTTGTGTTAAAATTTTAAAGGAGCCAGTTGTGCCACAAACAGATCAAAAGAAATGCTACTTTGCTATGTATATTTCAGAGAAGTTGGACAAATTTGACAGCAGGACTAGGATGATAGCAGAAAAGAAAATAAATGACATAATTTTGAACTTGAAATGCAGTCAAGTGCAATCTTTCCTGCCTATAATCCATCATCAGGATAGAGACATTGGTGTTCCAATGAACCAAGGATCATTTATGGGAATGTTTAATACTAATTCACAATGTTGAAATATTATTTGTATGATCTCGACTACATTAAATGAACAGAACGAACTGCAAAATATTTGTTATTCATGTTTATACCTATTTTATAAAATTCATCTTATTATTGGCTATTGGGTAAAAAATGTCAACATATGCAAAATTAAAATTGAAAAAAAAATGAAACCCATCAAAAATACTGAAACTAATTGCTTTTTCTAGAGTTCGGATATCTGAAAGAGATCAAAAAACAAATTTAGACTGCAATTTAAGTGACAGCATCAAAGAGAGGATTTTAGATAGAAACATCAATTTGTTTACTTAGGGAAGAAATTGAATAAAAAACTTGTCTTAGAGAAAGAATAGAATAAGGCATGTACCAAAGCTTTTAGAATGCAACAATATTCAATTTATGTTCTTCACCATGACTTGTAAATTAAATTCATAAATGGCAATTTTCCAATGTGCTTTTATGTAAAAAGCTTTGTAAAACTTACTTTTCATTTAAGGCTAGGATCTTAAACAATTAAATTGTACCAAAAAGCTCTACTAGTTTACTACAATGAAATTGCACCAAAAAGCTTTACTACTATGGATAGTTTGAGCTACTATATTGTCAGTTACCGTTCTATGTCATAGTTCACAAGATGGTAAATGGTTAACTTTTAAATTAAATTCCACTGCCATTCAACTGCTCCTTCATTGCAGAAATATTCCTTGAAGTTATCTCTAATGTTCTTTGCTTCGGTTGTAGCATTGTGACCTGTTGGTGGTACAGATAATGGAAGAAATGACTCAGAATGGTTGTCATTGCGCCACTGACCAGGAATCAGTTCTCCTCACTTGTTTCATTATCTGTAATTCCTACAGGACAGTAAATACTGTAGGATGTACTCTTTCTGAGGTAGTTGTGCAATATTATTGCAGCTAAAACCAGATCTTCAATGGCTCTAGGTGAAAGCAAAAGCACAGACCTGAAAACACGCCATCTGTTGGCTATAATTCCAAAAAGATTCTCTGACACTCTTTGTGCACGACTGTGTCTGTAGTTGTAAATTCTCTTGTCATCTGTAAGGCCGTGTTGGGGGTAAGGTTTCATCATGTCTTTTTGCAATGCAAAAGCATCATCACCAACAAATACATGAGGCACTTCAACCATCCCTAAAGGTAACAACTTTGGTGGAGGAAGAGACACTGCACCATCTTCTATTGCCTTGGAAAGTCCACACTTTTCCAGACTCCACCATCGAAACTCTTCCATTTGTTCTAACATCAGCATAGATGCATTCATAATCAGGTCCAGCTATAGCCATGAGTACAATGGAATGAGTATGCTTATAGTTGTAGTAATAGGAGCCCACACTCGCAGGTGGCTGCATCACAATGTGCTTCCCATCTATAGCTCCAATACAATTTGGATAGTTCCACCTTTCTTCAAACTTAGAAGCTATTTCAAGCCATTGCTCATTGGTTGAGGGAACTTTGAAAAATTTTGGTCCAAGATGCTTAATTTTGGCCTTGCAAACTTCTTTAATAATGTATGATATTGCAGCCACACATACTCTGAACTGGAAGCTCATACTTCGGAATGTTTCACATGTGGCCAGGAATCTTAAAGTTAATGTTAATCTTTCTGCGGGGGAAATTACTCTTTGCCCTCCGTTGATTCTCTGTGGAGTAATGAGCGATGCAATCTCTTGAAGTATGTATTTAAAATCTTTATATGACATTCGCATCATTTCGCAATACGACGCAGTGTCTTCCATCATCAATTCTCTAACGATAGTATTAAAGTAACCTATCTCTCCGCGTCTTTTAATCCATCGACGAGTTCTTCCACGAGTGGGCTTCTTTTCTTGCTCGTCAAGACTGATGAATATAGCAAAAGCTGCAGCAAGTTTTCGCTTTTTAAATGCGTCGACCATGTTGATGTAATTAATTGTCATTGACATAAAACCAGTACGTCGATCGTTTAAATCCAATGTGCATCCAACAATGTTGTACGATGTTGGTCCAACATTGTTGGATCGTTTAAACGGGCCTTTAATCTGTGCTGAATTTCGCACAACACCGCTTGAACATTTCAGCAAAAATGGCGGCTCGTTAGTCAGCACAACGGCAATAAACCAATCAAGAGACAGATTTTAGTCTCCAAATTCAGCACAATTTTAGGCGTGCTGAATGGGTATTAGTTAGCTATGGGTATTTCTCCCGCAAGTGAATTACAAGTATTTTTAGCCACTTGATCTCTTAATCCGATGCTTAATACAGGTCTTGGAAACAATAACATTGCTCAGTCAGGGGCGGATCTAGGATTTTTCAAACATCAGTCATAAAACGTCGGAGGCGCTCCGCACCTGGGGGGTCTGAGGCATTCTTCCCTGAGAAATTTTGAATTCCAGAGCCTTGAAAATGCCATTTTTAGCGTTATAGATCAATACAAAATGTATTTTGTGGGCATCGTTTTTGCGTAAAAACAACACATTTTGCTTACGTTTTTTTCAAAAAAAAAAAATAAAGTGAACAATACTTGAATGTTTTGCCAAATATTTGCCAAATATATGGCTCATTAGTGTGTCTAGGAACGTAAAATTTATTTTACAATAATGCTATTCAAGAACAGATATTTGATATTTTATATTCATGCATACACTTAGTTGTTCTTTACTTACGACTTTGGATGTAAATTTCTGCTGATAAAACTCAAAACAATGTTGGCTTTCTTTTGAACATCAATGACTGAAATGTCGCTCGCGAGATCGTCTTTGCTAAGCATTTACAATTTATCCATAAATTTTTCACCCTCTTGAAAAAATTCACAGTTTGGACAGCAGCATTCATGTCAATATATGAATTTGTAAACGATTTCCATAAATTCCATCTGATTGTAATTTTAGGTGCAGTGCTCTTAACCAACGCAGAGGTCGTGGCATCGCAGAGGTCATGGGTTCGAATCCCGTTGAGTCACCTGAATTTTTCAGGTTAATGAGACAATTGCTTAAATTGTCCAGCAAAGTGCGAAGATCATATCTTCATTCAATTATGTTAGTTCAGTTGGCTATCAGTCGAAATCCGTCAAACCAATCACAATAAAACAAAAATTCAAATGAACCAATTGTAAGATAGCAATTGGACTCCCTTATACGTCCGGCCACCCCTCTTATCGGTCGAGACCATTCCAGACTGTCCACTGATCTGGCCATTGACCAATAAAATAAGCGTTTTTGGCATTCATAGACTCCTTTATCAGTCGAATCAGTCAAGCCACCCCGCTTATCAGTCGGTTATTCCAGGTCACTTAAAATTCAACTGATCTGGCGACCAACGAGATATTCACAATGAGTTCTATAAGACTTGGAGGGGAAATGACAATCAAATTACTATAAATTATTAGCGCGCGGCCGCGTGGTCAAAAACATGGCGGATTTTGGTTGTCAAAGTCAGCGGAAAGACGCGGACTCATAAAATAAAATTTTTTTCGCCCACCCGGATTTGACAACCACAATTACGATTATATAAAATTTCAATGCCAAGCACAAAAACTTTTAGAAATTTTATTTTTAAAACATGCTGCAAACTTGTTTGGTAGACGGATGCTGAAGTAATGCCAGAAATGGAAACATTTCATGACACCGGTAAGCAACGTAAGATTGTTTACCATTTAAAGTGTTCAGTGTTTTGTTTTAAGTCAATACTTGAAGTGTGATGGTATATATTTTGTGAATATTATAATTTAAGTTATGTATATCCAGTCTTATTTGTTCTTTACTTAATCGCTTGCTGGACGAGGCAAAGCAACCAATTCTTATCGAGATATGCATGTCTTAAAACTCCTTGTTTCAACTGACTTTACCTCCAAGAAATTGAGGATTTTTTCATGATATTTTTCTGAAAATATAAAGCAAATATTAAGAACAGACCTGTATTGAAATCAAATGCAGTGCAGGATTAATTAATGAACTCTTTGGTGTATGTCGTACAATAAAAATACCTGTCTTAAGCAGCTAGCCTGAACAATTTCACAGATTATGGACAATCATGATGATGGTGTGTAAAGGTTTGCTTTTCGCTAAAAGTTTTATAAATGCCATCTGGTGTTTCTGTAAATGAACTGTTTGTTGTAGTAAACAGGTTAGTACATGAAAATCAAGATAAAAATCAAAAATTTTGCTCAAGAAAGGCTTATGACATGCATGAAACATTAAATATAGTACTGCATCATCTGACAAAATCCATACGTTTTTCAATTTCAGGTGATTAAAAATTCACATAAGATGCATTGGTTGCAATGAAGTAGAATGTGGAAGAAGCGAAAATTGATGGCAACGAACTTTTTATGTCTTATGGAGAATTACGATATTATTTAAAGGATTAAGAATAGCAATCTAGTAAAAGAAGCGACATCTGTC
Source organism: Xenia sp. Carnegie-2017 (assembly GCF_021976095.1). NCBI lineage: Eukaryota > Metazoa > Cnidaria > Anthozoa > Malacalcyonacea > Xeniidae > Xenia > Xenia sp. Carnegie-2017. Next base: position 3,164,564 of record NW_025813436.1, read on the forward strand.
TTCAACATGAGACTTTTCCAATTATGTATAGTTTCTTTGTACAAAATACTATTTTAGAAAACTTGATTTTTAAGTCATTCACTGATATTTTTACCAAAAGACAAAAAGAAAAATTCAAAGGCATATAATGTAAAATTCAAAAGTTTGTCAAGTTGTTTGAACCTAGAAAAAATTAGTATAGGTACTAGTAATTTGTAAGGACACAAGAGAAAATAGTGCAAAATTAGCATTTTTGAGAATTAATATGTTCTTCTTGACATACATTACACAAGGCCATAACATTATAAATAATGACTGTACAATAACAATGATACAACATGCTAAAAATCTTCACCTACATTATAATTATTTAAACAGGTTTGCCTTCATGCAGCAATAAGAAAAGTGTTATGTCAGAGAAACCAATGCACTTTAATTTAAGAAATCGTATTTTCAATGGGAAATTAATGTAGTTCTGTTCAGTAGTAGATCCATGGTTGTCAATGACAATCCAGTTTCTAATATCTTGGCTCAAAACAGAACCAGCAACATGATTATAGAATTTCTGAATTTCGTTCTTTTGCTCTCCTAGTTCAAGATATTTTCTTCATAAGTTCTCAGTAGATTTATCAGAATATCATAATACCTTATAAGACACCCAGAATCAATCCTACCAAAAAAAACTCAAAAAAAAATTACATACCTACTTATAATATATTTCCCAGTCGACTCTTTATAATATATTTCCAACTCCTTTTTGGACATTTTAACTAAGATTTACCCATCTATTCAAGAAAGATAGTTGCACCAAGCTGTTCACAAACGGTCAAAAACACAAGTAATGCGCATGGGATATGCATTAAAGGTTAACGACACATTGAGAGTGTAAAGAATGCCGTTAGATATTTATTTCTAATGTAGCTAAAGCATTACTTGACAAAATATACGTTATTTTAACAAAGATTTTCCTCATTTAAATGTGTGTGTCTATTTCACAAAAACCTGTAGCATTTTTTTTAAATTTTAAGCTTACGGTATCGTGGTTGTTTTCGCTGGTTGTCATTAATATAAGCAGTAATAGAGATTCGGGTTTGGGAGGGAGCGAATGTTAAAAATTTTTCTCAAAGTGGAAGTTTTGACAACCAAAATCCGCCATTACCACCATGTTTTTGACAACGGGGTCCAGGCCCCTTTTCCCCTCCAGATCTTATAGAACTCAATGGTGCAGCCAGATCGTAATATAATATATAGTTGTACCGGATGGGTTTTGGCAAATAAACCCAAATATTTCTATAGATTGGCCATTTTTTTAATATTTTTTTGTGTGGATACAGTTAACACATCAAGCTTTCAACAATTTATGCATTAATTCGACGTCCGTTTTGATAAATGAGGGTTTATTCGGAATATTTTCAAAGTAGATATGTATCTGACGTGATGTGTACTCGGTATATGGCTTGTCGTCGGTTTTAATTTTATCATATAAGAATTCCGCAGAGAATTAAATTATTCTCCAGTTAGTTTATATATTGCAAAGAGCGTTTGGCAGGACATTCGAATCACCAAACTTGTCTGCCCTGGTGCTTTAAAGTATCAGAAGGGATGCTGCATGGCCACTATGAAGGTTGTGTGATCCCAAAATATTTTGTATTCATCACAGTTGTGACTTGTGAAGCTTGAATGACTTTTTGAGCAAGTTGGAACAGCAGCACCAAGTTGGTCTCCACCAATAGAGTGCTTAAATAGCAATTTGTAAAACATATGGTCCACATGACTTAACTTTGTTATCTCTGCATTTGTAAATTCATCAGGAGATTATTTATATATTTGACATAGATGCTTATTGACGATGTGAGAAGTGAACATAATAAAGCTTCCTGAATGCTTTTGTGAATTGGATTGGTGTTGGCATGGCACAATTTCCCCCTGTTGTCAAATGTTTTAAAAACGTTTTCTGGTGTATCTGTGTTTCACTGTTTGGTAAACATTTTACTGTGTAAAGTATTAAGATTTAAATAAAGACGTTACAAGTAACTATAACTGGTTTTTGTCATGTTAAGTTCTGTTTGTGACATGATTATTTACAATAAAAATTTTAATTTATTGAATGAAGTTTATAGATTTTAGCAAAAATTAATTGTTCGAGTCCTTTGTTGCAATAATTTTTCTCTGCTGGTTGATCAATGTGGTGAATCAAACATAATTCTAATCATTTTTCACATGCAGTTGTTGGTCACAACTCACAAGTGAAGTTTACCCAAAGAGCTAAGCTGTAGGAGCTTGACAAATGTTTGACACAATGACAAAGTTGTTAATTTAATTGAAACAAATTTATCAATAACTTCATTCTTTAAATAATTGTAATTTCATATATTGTTTATTAAAAGTATGACAACAAAAAACATCTTTATTTCTAAGTTAATACAAATTTGACAGACATGATAGCCACAGGAACTCAATATACAATTACAAATAAAAACTTTCAATTACAATTATGCAGGCAAGCTACGTTGGCGTTTCTGTTATGTATCTATTCTGTGCTATTGAACTGATGACTATTTAGAGAAGCCAAATTGCAAAGTCGTCCGTTTTTCAATCTTTCTAAAATCACTCGCAAACAATGACATTTCAAAGCATTTATAAGTCACGTGTTTCAATCATATTTTAGAGGCTTGGATTTCAACATCATCTCGTGGAATGAAGTTATCTTACTGCATGGTGAGTTAGTTTCCTTGGTAACCAGACGTGGTACTTACGTCATCGTTTGTCACGTGTCCTTTTTACAAATCAAATTAGATTCTCTTTTTGCGTGTGTTGCCTTTGTAACAACTCTCATCTTAAAATAATTAAAAAGAAAAAATATAAATATTATAACATGAATAATTTATTATTCTTCATATTTCCATCATTTTTATTATTCATTTTTTTGTCTAATATGAAAAGTTGTCCATCTACAACAAAATTCGCGGTGAACGAGATTAACCACATATCAATGCTTTATAAAAAGTCAACTTGCAAGATTGGAGAAAGCTGTTAAGGCGTGGCACGGAACGAAAATTGTAAATTTTTTTATCAATTTAAACTAGTGTAATGAATATGAATGAATTTGATTGGTTTTGCAATAAATTTAAATTGACGTTGCAGTTTTGCAGCAACCCCATGGTGGCTATTGCTTTTGTCTATATTACATGTGTTTTATAATAAAGTGATAAGTGTCGTCGTCCTACAGTTCGCATCATATTTATGTAAATTAAAGTAAATTTGGACTGTGAGATAATGACTTCCCACATGTCTCATTTTGCTTCCTTTGAACATAACGCTCTTTATAATTAGTTTAATGAAGCAACCATGAACTTTTAACATGCAATTGGCATAGAAGAAAGGAATCTGTTTTCAAACTGTGAATTTGTAGTTTATGGAAAGTATTGGTGGTTTTCATATGCGTCATGCTGATGGACTCCTTACAAAATAATATCATTGGATTCCCATTGCTATTAGGCGACATGGTGGATACCCTTTCTTTGTTTGTTATTCCCTTAAGACACACATGAAAACCAAGAATTGCTGTTTTCCAAATTATAATTAATATTTGCTAGATGAGATGAAGACAACAAAGAGCGACTCACAGCTTTGGCAGAAAAACGTGTAAAGTAAATTTGGAATGTGAGATATATTGACGTCGGACATTTCTCGTTTTGCTTCCTTTGCAACATAATGCTATTTATATTTCGCCAAGGTCACAATTCGTTTGTTGAAGTTTGGTGAAGAAGCCATTTTCAATGAAGTTGAAAGCGATGTGGTAAGTTTGTATTATTTTTCTATATCTTTAGATGATTCTTGGCTCGATGTTTTTCTTCAATCATATTTAGCAGAAATAATCACCAAAAACTTGATTTTCACGCTTGCTAGCGTCAGGAATACGTCTAAAAAGATATTGTGATAAAAGTCATCGCATAAAAACCTATTGTATTTAAGTATTGGTACTTAGGTGTGTGAAATGTAATCTTTGGAGTTAGTGCATAAGCTCTAGTTTTTGAATGCAAAGTGCATGGAATATAGTGTTTGCTTGCTAATTGTGTGAATTATAGTGTTTATGAGTTAGGTGCAGGAAGTATAGTGTTAGTGAGTTAGGTGGATTCATTATAATATTTGTGATTTAGGGGCATAGTCCATAACAGTCAGGAGTTATGTTCATGAACTCTAGTTTTATGGTGTTAAGTGCATGAACTATAGTTTTTAGGAGTCAATGTAATATAATATGAAAGAAATGCATGAGATTTCATGATAAATTAATTTTGCTGATGCATTGTTACTTTGCATATCATTATTTCATATTTTCTCATATTGTAGATCCCACATGGGTGGAGTTGTGAAAGTCCTTTACCACCTTTAGCATTCACTTCAATTACTCTTACTAGTTTTTCATTGCTCATGTGTCATGGTGATTCATGGCAAAGAATGTTTTTTTGTAATTTGAATTCTTTGTGGATGTCAGTTGTTTGTTCATATAATGATGTGAGCCCACCTGAAGGTTGTCAACTGATACTCACAGACTATCAGTTCTGCAATAAACATTCTTTATGTGATGATATAACTGGGGTATTGAAGTGGTCCCTTTCCCTTTGCTCGAAGTTGTGTATATCAAGGAATGAAGTAGCTACAAAAGAAAATGGAAAAACTTTGGTTATAGCCGACATCAACAATAGAAAAGGTTTTGAGATAAATGATTAAATGCCTCTTGATTTATCTCTATTGTTCTTGTGAAAATCTCAATGGTTTTTATTGATGGTACTGATTTTTGGTTTGTTTATTGAATGGCACATTTATACTGTTAATTGCATAGAGGTACTGATTGTTCAGATTGTGGTGTAGACCTGCAATAAATACGACCTACGACTTCTTGTCACGTGTCCTAAACCTTTGATCGCTGGGGTAAACGGTCCAACAGCTAGATTTGGGCTTTTCCTTATCGCATTGTCTGATATAGTCTTTGCTTCAAAAAAAGGTAATTGTATTGAGTTAATAAAATTACTCATCCTAGCTGGTCTGACTTCATCTGTGTTTTCAAGCGTTCAATATCAGAGTTATATTTAATATGGAAAATAGTGATTATCTCAAAAGAGTTTTTTGCGCATACCGTCATGTCACTAACATTTAAGTCATTTTTGAGAGTTTTGTGGAAAAAAGAAAGGAATTGATATAATTTTGAAAACTGCCGAGCTTTCGTAAATATCATATGTCAAACATTTATTGAGTCGTTTTTGATTGGTCAATTTACTTCGCCAATGAATGCAATAAACACGTCAATAATACATTCAGACGAAAATCCCCAAAGTGAAAAAATTTATGTGGCGATGTTAAACCTCGACGGGTTCAGTTTCCTTTACAACACAGCTTCAATCTTCACCCAAAACCTTTAATATAATTGAGTACTTTGTTCACCCCCTAGTGACTCCTCAGTACAACATTACGTAATTTTTATTTCAGTTGACATATTCGTCGTGTTTTTAAAAGGCAACTTTTCAAACAAAGTTTGTGGAGTGAGGTCATCCTCCAGTTAGATGTTACTCGGACTAGACTTATTTATATTTAACGAAGGCCTGGGCACTGAGTCATATTTTGCCATGTTATTTATTTGAAATGTATCCACGCCTTATGATCACTTTATATAAACATTAAAATTTTTTTTTTTCTTGAACCTGAGAGGATGTGTTATGTTCTGAGGTGTTAAATTAACTGTGAGATTGAAAAGTAATTAAAACTACGAATAGCTTTATCTAAGTTCCCCAAAATTCTTCACTCCCTATCCCTATCCCTACCCCCCCCCTCCCTCCTCAAAAAAAGTGTATCGTGAAACATAATTGTTGTTTTTATAAAAGAACCGAGATGCTTTAAAAATATTTTCATTTTGTCTTACGGTGAATTTCCTTTAAATCAGGCAATGTCTGTTATTCTATGCAAATTGAAACTCGACTGCGACATGGCAAAGGAACGCGGAATTGTCAAAGAAATTTATGGACGTTCACGTCGCAGATGATGAAAACATTTACAGTTTCGAACTTTTAAAAGATCCATTTCAGCAAATAGTAAGCAGCATATTTAATATTGTAGTGCCTGCGAGACACAAAGACGTTGATGGTCAGCGGTAATATACAAGAACTTGAGGATGAAAATCACGAGGAATGCGATTTGTTTCAAAAGTATATCAGCAACGATAATATTTTGGATGGCATCGTAAGAAGATGGTGGACGAGCTTACACGAATGAATTACCTTCCAGGTATATTTACGATTAGACTTATGGCGCGTGCAAATATTTATTGTACAAATAGGATATTGTGTCCCCAATGATCCGTTTGTAACCTTTACGCAGCGGAATTTGTAGCGTTGTTGGTGTAAATCATTCGTAGCTTGAGTTGAATAACAAAACATATTCGTTAATTTAACCACGATTTTTAAATCTTTACATTGGAGAAAAAAACTGCGTTTTTGAATAAGTTCATGCGTCTCAGTACCACATAAAGTAAAATTTAATACGCAACAAAATAAAAATACACTTACAAAATAAAAATACACACGCAAAATACATTATACACGCACATTAAATACACACACACAAAATAAAAATACATACAATTAAAACACACGCCAGTAAAAGCACGCACACAAAATAAAATACACAAAATAAAAATGCACTAAAATATGATTGCAAGGCGCTTGTGTCAGCTTACTCGGAATTGCTCGTAACTGATCGTTTTTGTTTTTCCAGTTGACGGTTCCAACTCAGAATTTTTATAATAAAATTCATTGATTTCATTGTGATCAATTATTTCAAAGTGCTTACGATAATCCCCGTATTCTGGTTAAAATCAGTTTAATGTGTTGTCCACGGTTTGTAATTCCGGCTCAGTCTCGGAATCAAATCTGTGATGATTTTTATCAGAAGAAAACATTACGCTTGATAACCAGGTTATTTCAATCGTGGTTATAAAGTATGGGCAATGTCATTTTGCACAACCTCTATTCCGTATATACGGACGTTTAGCGCACTTCAAGATCTTTTGACTTTAAAGACGAAAAGGACAAAACCGTTAGATAGACAAAATTTTAATAAAATGTTATAGGTATTTAAAAGCCTAAGGAGCAAGAACTTGCTGGCACCTCTGACATTGAATTACATTAATGTATTTCTATGAATTTTAATCAAACTTATAGAAATGAGACAGTTACTGACCTAGCTTTTTTGCATTATTGAGTGCAAATGTCTAACAAACTCTTCCTTTTGCATAGGCAAACTCAAAACCATACGGGTTTCAGTACATGGTGCTGTTTGTCAGATTTTAACAGAAGAATTCTGTAATTTGAGGATTCTCAGATCAAAACAAAAATCAAATATAATTGAAATATTTTCCAGAACTGCACATTAAATCAGTTTGAGGCTTTACATTGTGACAGAAAATGTTTATTGTCACTGGGCTTGCACATGAACCTGAGGCCAACCATGAATGATGGAGGCAGGGAGAAAGAAGCTTATTTGGATCCTTTTTCAAATCAAAAAGAATTTATTGCTGAGTATGCACCATGAGACAACTAAATTCAGGCTGGGTGGAATTGAGGCTTTCAAGATATAGACAAAAAATTTGTTGGGTTGATTCCTACACAAAAAGAACCTGGCAGTTTTTTAACATATTGCATTTTAAAAAAAGATTTTTCAAAAAGTAAAAGAATCACTGAAACTAGCATACTATTTAATAGGGTCAACATGAGAACATATCAGAGTTCAGACATTTTCCTTTGTACCAGAACACTTGGTGAGTTGAAAACACTATTCAAAGGGTATGCCCAGATTGAAATGAAGGAATTTAGGCCATCATTTGTAGGGACACAAGAATGTTTTGATTATCTGCATAACAAAGAACAACATCTATGAATCATAAAATGAAGGTTGAAAATTTTTAACATTTAATTAATAATACCACATTGAGATTTAAGTGTTAAATTATATATAGTTATCACCTGACATAATAAATTAATAAAATATAAATGGGTTTTGAACCCAAGGTATCGATACATTTTGGCAAATCTAGATCCAGGTTAAATTCTTGAGAAGGACTTTTGCATTTGGTAATGACTGACATTTCAACAACATGCAATAACATCAGCTGAGATCAAAATCAGAAGTCAAGTCAACATGGCAACAATGGTCCTTTTCAGGACTCTACTAACTGAACAATCCCATCTACAACGAAAGTTACTGTATATTAAGTATTTGGCACATTCCATCCACAAGATGAGAAATAAATATATTCATTGCAAAAGGTTTTGAACCAATTACTAAAACAAATAAAAAAAACTATATTGAAGTTGTTGCTATATTTGAATACCATTAGCTAAAATGTGATTTCAACGTCCACTATCAAATACCGGAATTTGCAAAATCTGAGATTGCCCATAAGATAACACGTTTGAACCCTTTGTTATCAAGCGTGTAATCTCCTCTGATAAACAATGCCATCACAGTGCGTGTTTTGGTTCCGAGACTGGGTAGGAATTTCCTTTTGACAGGACAACACATTAACCCTTAATTTAGCAAATACGGGGAGCAATATCGTAAGCAACTTTGAAATAATGATCTGAAGTGAAATCAATGAATTTTATTATGTACTTTGGAAGTTGAAACCATTAGAACTTTGAAAAACAAAAAAAAGATCAATTACAGAGCAATTGAGTAAGCCACACTGCAGCGCCCACCAATCATATTTTTATTATTAGTAATAGTGCATTTTGTGTGTGTATTTTTTATTTGTGTGTATTTTACATTTTGTATGCGTATTTTATTTTGTATGTGTATTTTTATTTTGGTGTGCTTTTTAATTTGTATGTGATTTTATTTTTTTGTGCATATTTTATTTTGTGTGTGTATTTATTTTATTATGTGTATTTATTTTGTGTCTTCACCCACGATATAATGTCTTTCTTTGCGTGTGTATTTTTATTTTGTGTGTATATGTATTTTTATTTTTTATGTGTGGTCATTGTGAGCCACCGTAAGTTCGGAATTCTAAGTCGCAATAACCTTATTTTCGTGCGCATTTATTGAAAAATGATGCAGTTGTTTAAAAATAAGTGTCATAAATTAACATGTTGTCACGTGACATCAAGTAGATGTTTACCAAGATGCTTTTGTACGCTTAACACTTTGGTGAAAATGGTTTTTATCAATTTGAATAACATACACAGAAAGAAAATGCTTGCATTTATGCACATTTTTCACATCCAAAAGAACTTTTACAATAAGTCTAGTCACCCCCCCCCCGAAATAGAATATTATGATATTTTAATATTTTCACAAAAAGACTATAATTCATGCATTTGGACACGTTTTCCACAACAAAAAGAACTTTCACAAAATAATGGAGTCCACCCCCCTAAAAATGAACTTAATAATATTTCCATATTTTTATCAAGAGCATAATTCATGCATTTGAACATATTTTCCACAACAAAAAGAACTTTTATAAGAATTGGGCTTCCACCCCCCCTGAAAACGAATTTAATCTTATTTCCATTATTTCACCAAAAGACTATAATTCATGCAGTTGAACACATTTTCCACAACAAAAAGAACTTTTATAAAAATTTGGCTTCCACCCCCACCTGAAAACGAATTTAATCTTATTTACATTATTTCACCAAAAGACTATAATCCATGCATTTGAACACATTTTCCAAATCAAAAAGATTTTTAACAAAAAAATCCAGACCACACCCAATGAAAATGATTTTATGATATTTTAATATTTTCACCAAAAGACTATAATTCATGCATTTGAACACATTTTCCTCAAAAAAGAGAACATTTAGAAGAACGAGGATTCCACCCCCCTGAAAATTAATTTCATCATATTTACATATTTTCAACTAAACACTATAATTCATGCATTTGAACACATTCTCTACATCATGAAGAACTTTTACAAAATAATGGAGTCCACCCCCTTGAAAATGAGTTGATCATATTTCAATATTTTCATCAAGACCATAATTCATACATTTGAACACATTTTCCACATCAAAAAGAGCTTTTGCAAAAAAATCGAGTCCACTCCCCCTAAAATTGAATTTTATCATATTTTCACCAAAAGACTATAATTCATGCATTTGAACAGACTTTCCGCAACAAAAAACTTTTACAAAAATAGGGATTGCACCTCCCCCGAAAATGAATTTTCTTATATTTCCATATTTTCCTAAGACTATAATTCTTGCATTTATGCACATTTTTTTATCAAAGAACTTTTTACAAATAAATCATACACCCCACCCCGACAGAATTTCGGACTTTCCTAACAAAACTTTTATAAAAATTGGGATTCCACCCCCCCTGGAAACGAGTTTTATCTTTATTCCATTATTTTGCCAAAAGACTATAATCCATGCATTTGAACACATTTTCCAGAATAAAAAGATTTTTAACAAAAAATTCCAGACCACTCCCAATGAAAATGAATTTTATGATATTTTAATATTTTCACCAAAAGACTATAATTCATGCATTCGAACACATTTTCCGCAACAAAAAGAACTTTTTACAAGAAATAGGATTCACACCCCCGTAATGAATTTTCTTATATTTCCATATTTTCATCAAGACTATAATTCATACATTTGAACACATTTTCCACATCAAAAAGAACTTTTGCAAAAAAATCGAGTCCACTCCCCCCGTAAATGAATTTTCTTATATTTCCATATTTTCATCAAGACTATAACCCATGCATTTGAACAGATTTTCCACTACAAAATGAACTCTTACAAAAATAGGAATTCCACCCCCCTGAAATCGAATTTTATCTTAATTCCATTATTTCGCCAAAAGACTATAATCCATGCATTTGAACACATTTTCCACATCAAAAAGAACTTTTGCAAAATAATGGAGTCCACCCCCATAAAAATGAACTTAATAATATTTCCATATTCTCATCAAGAGTATAATTCATGCAGTTGAACACATTTTCCACAACAAAAAGAACTTTTATAAAAATTGGGATTCCACCCACCCTGAAAACGAATTTTCTCATATTTTCATATCTTCACCAAAAGACTATAATTAATGTTTCAACACATTTTTCCACTTAAAGACTTTTACTAAAAGGATTCCACCCTGAAAGGAATTTTATCATATTTCCATATTTTCATGAAAGACTATAATTCTTGCATTTATGCACATTTTTCACATCTAAAAAAACTTTTACAATAAATCTAGTCATCCCCCCGAAATAGAATATTATGATATTTTAATATTTTCACAAAAAGACTATAATTCATAAATTTGATTACATTTTAAACAACAAAAGGAACTTTACAAAAAATAGAAGTGCACCCGAAATAGAAGTTTCTCATATTTTCATATCTTCACCAAAAGAATATAATTAATGCATTTCAACACGTTTTCCACTTAAAGAAAACTTTTACTAAAAAAGGATTCCACCCCCCCTGAAAAGAATTTTATCATATTTCCATATTTTCATGAAAGACTATAATTCTTGCGTTTATGCACATTTTTCACATCCAAAAAAACTTTTACAATAAATATAGTCAACCCCCCCGAAATAGAATATTATGATATTTTAATATTTTCACAAAAAGACTATAATTCATGCATTTGGACACGATTTCCACAACAAAAAGAACTTTTACAAAAGAACTTCCACAACAAAAAGAACTTTCAAAACAACAAAAAGAACTTCCACAACAAAAAGAACTTTCAAAAAGAACTTCCACAACAAAAAGAACTTTCACATAATGGAGTCCAACCCCCTAAAAATCAACTTAATATTATTTCCATATTTTCATCAAGAGTATAATTCATGCATTTGAACACATTTTCCACAACAAGAAAAACTTTTATAAAAATTGGGATTCCACCCTCTGAAATTGAATTTTTATCATATTTTCATTATTTCACCAAAAGACTATAATTCATGCAGTTGAACACATTTTCCACAACAAAAAGAACTTTTATAAAAATTGGGATTCCACCCCCCCATGAAAACGAATTTAATCTTATTTCTATTATTTCACCAAAAGACTGTAATCCATGCATTTGAACACATTTACCACATCAAAAAGATTTGTAACAAAAAATTCCACACCAATGAAATGAATTATAATCAATATTTATAAGGACAATTCAAGCATTTTAACCCATTTCCCGCAAGAAAAAGAACTTTTATTAAAAAAGGATTCCACCCCCCTCAAAAGGAATTTTTTCATATTTCCATATTTTCATGAAAGACTATAATTCTTGCAATTATGCACATTTTTCACATCTAAAAAAACTTTTACAATAAATCTAGTCCCAAAGGAGAATAATATGATATTTTAATATTTTCACAAGACTATAATTGTCATTTGGACGATTTCCACAACAAAAGAACTTTCTAAAATAATGGGTCCAACTAAAATCAACTTAATAATATTTCCATATTTTCATCAAATTATAATTCATGCATTTAGACATTTTCACAACAAGAAAAACATAAAATTGGGATTAACCCACAATTGAATTTTTATCATATTTTCTTATTTCACCAAAGACTATAATTCATGCAGTTGAACACATTTTCCACAACAAAAGAACTTTATAAAAATTGGGTTCCACCCCCATGAAAACGAATTTATCTATTTCTATTATTTCACCAGGCTATAATCCATGCATTTGAACACATTTACCATCAAAAGTTTTTAACAAAAATTCCACACCACCCCAATGAAATGAATGATGGGGACATGGGACGTGAATACCATATTTTCATGAAAGACTATAATTCTTGCATTTATGCACATTTTTCACATCTAAAAAAACTTTTACAATAAATCTAGTCACCCCCCCGAAATAGAATATTATGATATTTTAATATTTTCACAAAAAGACTATAATTCATGCATTTGATTACATTTTAAACAACAAAAGGAACTTTATAAAAATAGGGATTGCACCCCCCCCCGAAAATGAATTTTCTCATATTTTCATATCTTCACCAAAAGAATATAATTAATGCATTTCAACATGTTTTCCACTTAAAAAAAACTTTTACTAAAAAAGGATTCCACCCCCCCCCTGAAAAGGAATTTTATCATATTTTCATTATTTCACCAAAAGACTATAATTCATGCAGTTGAACACATTTTCCACAACGAAAAGAACTTTTATAGAAATAGGAATTCCACCCCCCCTGAAAACGAATTTGATCTTATTTCTATTATTTCACCAAAGGACTATAATCCATGCATTTGAACACATTTTCCAAGTCAAAAATATTTTTAACAAAAAAATCCAGACCACACCCAATGAAAATGATTTTATGATATTTTAATATTTTCACCAAAAGACTATAATTCATGCATTTGAACACATTTTCCTCAAAAAACAGAACATTTACAAGAACGAGGATTCCACCCCCCTGAAAATTAATTTCATCATATTTACATATTTTTAATTAAACACTATAACTCATGCATTTGAACACATTTTTTACATGAAAAAGTACTTTGACAAAAAAATTCAGTCCATCTCCTTGAAACTGAATTTTATTATATATCTATATTTTCATCAAAAGACTATAAATTCATGAATTTCATCACATTTTCCACTTAAAAAACAACTTTTACAAAAATTGGGATTAAACGCCACTGAATAGGGATTTTATCATATTTCCATTATTTCACAAAAAGACCAAAATTCATGCATTTGAACACATTTTCCACATCCAAAAATTTTCACAAAATCGATTCACTTACAAATTGAATTTTATCATTATTGTATTTTCTCCAAAAGACTATAATTAATGCATTTCAAAACATTTTCATAAAACAACATACTAAAAATAAAATTCCTTTTCGGGATGAATCTATCATATTCCATATTTTCCCAATGAATTCTCTTATAACACAGATACATTTTCCAAAACAAATAGAACTTCTAGAAAAATGTGTATTCCATTCCCCTGAAAATGAATTTTATTAAAATTTTCACAAAAAGACCATAATTCATTGAATTTTATCATATTTCCATATTTATCATATTTCCATATTCCACGAAAATGAGAATTCCACCCCCCTGAAAATGAATTTTCTCATATTTTCATATTTTCATTAAAAGACTATAATTCATACATTTGAACAGATTTTCCACTACAAAAAGAACTTTTAAAAAAATAGAAATTCCACCACCCTTGAAAATGAATTATATCATATTTCAAAATTTTCATCAAAGCACTATAATTTATGCATTTGAACAGATTTTCCAAACCAAAAACAACTTTTACAAAAATACCGAGCAATTTCAGAAAAAATTCTAGTCTTACATTTTTTGTAAAATTGTGCACAGTTCATGATTTATTGTTATTAAAATATTTTTAGTAGGTATAAGTAACATTTATAGGTATTTTTTAAGACACATCTAGAAGAACTATTACAAAAATAAGTATTCACCCCCCCTGAAAATGAAAATTATCATATTTAAAAATTTTCATCAAAACACTATAATTTATGCATTTGAACAGATTTTCCACAACAAAAAGCACTTTTACGAAAATAAGATATCCCCTCCCTAAAAATTAATTTTACTATATTTCAAAATTTTCATCAAAAGACTACAAATCATGCATTTGAACACATTTTCCACAACAAAAAAAACTTTTACGAAAATAGTAATTCCACCCACCTGAAAACGTATTATATCATATTTCAAGATTTTGATCAAAACACTATAATTTAGGCATTTGAACAGATTTTCCACAACAAAAAGCACTTTTATGAAAATAAAAATCCCCCCCTGAAAATGAATTTTACCATATTTCAAAATTTTTATCAAAAGACTACAAATCATGCATTTGAACAGAACTTTTAAATAGGAATTTACCCCTTGAAATTAAAATTTATCCTATTTTATAATTTTCATTAAGACTATAATTTATGCATCTGAACATATTTTCTACAACAAAAAGAACTTTTTAGAAAATGGGAATTCCACCCCCCCCCCTGATAATGAAATTTATCATATTTCAAAATTTTCTTCAAAACACTATAATTTAGGCATTTGAACACATTTTCCACAACAAAAAATTTTTACAAAAATAAGTATTCACCCCCCCCTAAAAATGAAAATTATCATATTTAAAAATTTTCATTAAAACACTATCATTTATGCATTTGAACACATTTTCCAAACCAAAAAGAACTTTTATAAAAATGGGAATTCCATCCCCCTTAAAATGAATTTTATCATATTTCAAAATTTTCATCAAAAGACTACAAATCATGCATTTAAACACATTTTCCACAACAAAAAGAACTTTTACGAAAATAGGAATTCCACCCCTCTTGAAATTGAAATTTATCCTATTTTATAATTTTCATTAAAAGACTATAATTTATGCATCTGAACAGATTTTCCAAACCAAAAACAAATTTTACAAAAAAAACCGAGCAATTTCAGAAAAAATTCTAGTCTTACATTTTTCGTAAAACTGTCCACAATTCATGATTTATTGTTATTAAAATATTTTGAACTTTTATAGGTATTTTTTCAGACACATCAAAAAGAACTATTACAAAAATAAGAATTCCATCCCCCCTGAAAACGAATTTTATCATATTTAAAAATTTTCTCGAAAACACTATAATTTAGGCATTTGAACACATTTTCCAAACCAAAAAGAACTTTTACAAAAATGGGAATTCCATCCTCCTTAAAATGAATTTTATCATATTTCAAAATTTTCATCAAAAGACTACAAATCATGCATTTGAACAAATTTTCCACAACAAAAAGAACTTTTACGAAAATAGGAATTCCACCCCCCTTGAAATTGAAATTTATCCTATTTTATAATTTTCATTAAAAGACTATAATTTATGCATCGGAACATATTTTCCACAAAAGAACTTTTAGAAATAAATTCCACCCTGAAATGAAATTTATCATATTTCAAAATTTTCTTCAAAACACTATAATTTATGCATTTGAACAGATTTTCCAAACCAAAAACAAATTTTACGAAAATACCGAGCAATTTCAGAAAAACTTCTAGTCTTACATTTTTCGTAAAACTGTCCACAATTCATGAATTATTGTTATTAAAATATTTTGAACTTTTATAGGTATTTTTTAAGACACATCAAAAAGAACTATTACAAAATAATGGAGTACACCCCCCTAAAAATGAACTTAATAATATTTCCATATTCTCATCAAGAGTATAATTCATGCAGTTGAACACATTTTCCACAACAAAAAGAACTTTTATAAAAATTGGGATTCCACCCACCCTGAAAACGAATTTTCTCATATTTTCATATCTTCACCAAAAGACTATAATTAATGCATTTCAACACATTTTCCACTTAAAAAGAACTTTTACTAAAAAAGGATTTCACCCCCCCTGAAAAGGAATTTTATCATATTTCCATATTTTCATGAAAGACTATAATTCTTGCATTTATGCACATTTTTCACATCCAAAAAAAATTTACAATAAATCCTAGTCACCCCCCCGAAATAGAATATTATGATATTTTAATAATTTCACAAAAAGACTATAATTCATGCATTTGATTACATTTTAGACAACAAAAGGAACTTTACAAAAATAGGGATTGCACCGCCCCCCGGAAATGAATTTTCTCACATTTCAAAATTTTCATCAAAAGACTTCAAATCATGCATTTGAACACATTTTCCACAACAAAAAGAACTTTTACGAAAATAGGAATTCCACCCCCCTTGAAATTGAAATTTATCCTATTTTATAATTTTCATTAAAAGACTATAGTTTATGCATCTGAACATATTTTCCACAACGAAAAGAACTTTTTAGAAAATGGGAATTCCACCCCCCCTAATAATGAAATTTATCATATTTCAAAATTTTCTTCAAAACACTATAATTTACGCATTTGAGCACATTTTTCACATCATAAAGAACTTTTACAAATAAAGCGTGTCCACCCACCCCCCCTGAAAATGAATTTCATCATATTTTCATATTTTCATCAAAACACTATAATTAATGCATTTGAACACATTTTCCTTATCAAAAAGAACTTTTACCAAAAAATCGAGTCCACCCGCCTGAAAATGAGTTTTATCATAGTTTCCTATTTTCATCAAAAGGCTATAATTCATGCATTTGAACACATTTTCCATTGAAAACCATTAAACACCATTAAAAAAGAAATTAACAACAGAATGAAATACATCGCTGCGTTGCCACAAAGGTAGCACAAATCTGGACTTTACAGTTATTGCTTGGTTTCATTTCACCATAAAATGCTTCTCTCCATTGCACTCGCTTTCATTGTCCAAGAAATTATGTCGCTCAGCTGAGCTGGAGAAACTTCCCGATGCGAATAATAAAAAATGCGAACTCCTTGCTCAAAGATGGCTTTCGGAGGAATGCGTGCAAGCAGTGATGACTTTTTTTACAACGCAAATCAAAAATACAGTTGAAACATTAAGTTCATTCATGTTTATGAAATATTCGATTTATTTTCTTTCTGTGTATTCTTTTCACTTTGATAAAAAACCATTTACACCGAAGTGTTAAGCGTACAAAAGCACCTGCGCAAACATCTACTTGATGTCACGTGACAAGTTGTTAATCAATGACTCTTATTTTTAAACAACTGCATCATTTTTCAACAAATATGCAAGAAAATAAGGTTATTGCGACTAAGAAGTCCGTTACGCCAACAGTAAACACTGAAGTCTCAATGACTTGGACGATACAGCACGAGTGTTCGAAATTTTCCAGCAAAACTTTTTTTGCTATGTTTTGGAACTTGATTAAAAACGCAATTTTTTCCTCCAAAGTAAAGATTTTAAAAATCTTGGTTAAATGAACGAATATGTTTTGTTATTCAACTCAAGTTACAAATGATTTACACCAACAACGCTACAAATTCTGTTGCGTAAAGGTTACAAACGGATCATTGGGACACAATATCCTATTTGTAATATAAATATTAGCACGCGCCATAAGTCTGATCGCAAGTATACCTGGATGGTAAGTCATTCCTGTAAGCTCGTCCACCATCTTCTTACGATGCCATCCAAAATATCATCGTTGCTGATGTACTTTTGATTCAAATCGCATTCCACGTGATTTTTATCCTCAAGTTCATGTATTTTACCGCTGACCATAGACGTCTTTGTGTCTCGCAGGCACTACAATATTAAATATGCTGCTTTACTATATGCTGACATGGATTTTTTAAAAGTTTGAAACTGTAAATGTTTTCATCATCTGCTACGTGAACGTCCATGAATAACAATAGAAATTTATTGCATTTTGAAAGGTCCCGTGTCCAGTTCCTCTCCCTCTAGTTGCTAAGCTCCGCCAACCCCTCTCCTTCTGCTTTCTAATAGTGCCCACAATCCCTCTCCCTCGTAAAAATAGACAGACAAACCTGTCTAGAAACTAGTGAAAATCTTGCCAAACGTGAATTGAGTTCCTACTCGAAATGTTTGAAAGATAAAATTTCTGCGACAATTCCGCTTTCCTTTGCCATGTCGCAGTCGAGTTTCGTGTTGCATAGAATAACAGACATTGCCTGATTTAAAATAAATTCACAATAAGACAAAATGAAAATTTTTTAAAGCATCTCGGTTCTTTCATAACAAAATAATGTTTCACGAAACACTTTTTTTGAAGACGGGGGGTAGAGATAGGTAGTAAAGCATTTTGGGGAACTTAGATAACGCTATTCGTAGTTCTAATTACTTTCCAATCTCACAGTTAATTTTTAACACCTCAGACCATAACACATCCTCTAGGTTCAAGAAAAGAAAACATTTTAATGTTTATTTAAAGTGATCAATAGGCGTGTTACAACTCAAATACATAACATGGCATAAATGAGGTAAAGTTAGAGAGCAACATCCAACTGGAGGATGACGCCACTCCTCAAACTTTGTTTGAAAAGTTGCCTTTAAAAAAACACGACGAATATGTCAACTGAAATAAAAACTACGTAATGTTGTACTGAGGAGTCACTAGGGGGTAAACAAAGTACTCAATTATATTCAGGGGTGTGGGTAAAGAGGGAAGTATGGGGGTAAAGGAAACAGAACCCGTCGAGGTTTAATATCGCCACGCTACCACATATAGTTTTTCACTTTGGAGAATTTTATGAATATATAATTGACGTGTTTATTGCATTCATTGGCGAAGTAAATTGACCAATCAAAAACGACTCAGTAAATGTTTGACATATGATATTCAAGAAAGTTCGGCTGTTTTTAAAAATTATATCAATTCCTTTGTTTTTTCCACAAAACTCTCAAAAATGACTTAAATGTTAGTGACGTGACGGTATGCGCAAAAAACTCTTTTGAGACAATCACAATTTTTCACATTAAACATAACTCTTATATTAAACAGTTGAAAACACAGATGAAGTCGGACCAGCTAGGATGAGTAATTTTATAAACTCAATACAATTACCTTTTCTGAAGCAAAGACTATATCGCACAATGCGAGAAGGGAAAGACCAAATCCAGCTATTCGACCGTTTACCGCAGCGATCAAAGGTTTAGGACACGTGACAAGAAGTCGTAGGTCGTATTTATTGCAGGTCTACACCACAATCTGAATAATCTGTACCTCTATGCAATTAACGGCATAACAGTGCCATTCAATAAACAAACAAAAAATCAGTACCATCAATAAAAACCATTGAGACTTTAACAAGAACAATAGAGATAAATCAAGAGGCATATAATCATTTATCACAAAACCTTTTCTATTGATGATGTCGGCTACAACCAAACTTTTTATATCTTCTTTTGTAGCTACTTCATTCATTTATATACGCAACTTCAAGCAAAGGGAAAGGGACCACTTCAATAACAAAGTTATATCATCACATAAAGAATGTTTAGTGCAGAGTTGATCTTCTGTGAGTATCAGTTGACCACCTTCAGGTGGGCTCACATAATAATGGGGCTCATCATCATTATATGAACAAACAACTGACATCCACAAAGAATCTAAACTACAAACAAACATTCTTGGCCATGAATCACCATGACACACGAGCAATGAAAAACTAGTAAGAGTAATTGAAGTTAATGACAGAGGTGGTAAAGGGACTTTCACAACTCCATCCATGTGGGATCTACAGTATGAGAAAATATGAAATAATGACATGCAAAGTAACAATGCATCAGCAAATTTAATTTGTCAAGAAATCTCACGCATTTCTTTCATATTATATTACATTGACTCCAAAGGCTAAAGTTCCTGCACTTAACACAATAAGACTAGAGTTCATGAACATAACTCCTGACTGTTATAGTCTATGCCCCTAAATCACAAATATTATAATGAATCCACCTAACTCACTAACACTATAACTTCCTGCACATAACTCATAAACACTATAATTCACATAATTAGCTTGCAAACACTATATTTCATGCACCTCACACTCAAAAACTATAGTTTATGCACATAACTCCAAAGATTACATTTCACACACCTAAGTACCAATAATTAAATACAATAGATTTTTATGCGATGACTTTTATCACAATATCTTTTTAGACGTATTCCTGACGCTAGCAAGCGTGAAAATCAAGTTTTTGGTGATTATTTCTGCTAAATATGATTGAAGAAAAACATCGAGCCAAGAATCATCTAAAGATATAGAAAAATAATATAAACTTACCACATCGCTTTCAACTTCATTGAAAATGGCTTCTTCACCAAACTTCAACAAACGAATTGTGACCTTGGCGAAATATAAATAGCATTGTTGCAAAGGAAGCAAAACGAGAAATGTCCGACGTCAATATATCTCACATTCCAAATTTACTTTACACGTTTTTCTGCCAAAGCTGCGAGCCGCTCTTTCTTGTCTTCATCTCATCAGGCAAACATTAATTATAATTTTGAAAACAGCAATTCTTGGTTTTCATGTGTGTCTTAAGGGAATAACAAACAAAGAAAGGGCATCCACCATGTCGCCTAATAGCAAAGGGAATCCAATGATATTATTTTGTAAGGAGTCCATCAGCATGACGCATATGAAAACCACCTATACTTTCCATAAACTAGCAAATTCACAGTTTGAAAACGGATCGCTTTCTTCTATGCCAATTGCATGTTAAAAGTTCATTGCCAATGGTTGCTTCATCAAACTAAATATAAAAAGTGTTATGTTCAAAGCAAGCAAAATGAGACATGTGGGAAGTCATTATCTCACAGTCCAAATTTACTTTAATTTAGATAGATATGATGCGAACTGTAGAGACAACGACACTTATCACTTTATTATACAACCCATGGGGTTGCTGCAAAACTGCAACGTCAATTTAGATTTATTGCAAAACCAATCAAATTCATTCATACTCATTACACTAGTTTAAATTCATAAGAAAAATTTAAAATTTTCGGTCCGTTACCATGCCTTAACAGTTTCTCTAATCTTCAAGTTGACTTTTATAAAGCATTGATATGTGGTTAATCTCTTTTTACCGCGAATTTGTTGTAGATGGACAACTTTTGAATAAGACAGAATATTTCACAATAAAAAACCGTCTGTGAAAAACTATACTTTGAAATTGTAGTTGTTCATTCCTATTTATGCAGAGAAACATAAGTTATTAGTAGTGTTTGTAGCCTTACAGATCTTCTTTCTCAATCAGTAAACCATAAATTTTCTTCCTGCTGCTCAACATTCTTTTAAAAAGTATGCGAACAGCAAGCAGTTTTGATTATGTTCGTAAACCATAAAAACGCATGAAATCTTTGTGACTATCTATAAACATCTTCACGTTTCTCAAATCACATTCAGTTTCAGTTCCAAAATTTATATTTTCTCGTTAATAAAGCATATCTGTAAGTTGCTATTCATAACAACAGCTTTCCATAATAAATAAAAATGATAATGAGCAAAGTACATATAACATGTGGCTTTCAGCTTCGTAAACATTATTCTTCGTTTGTGGCATTGACAAAACTACAACGAGAATTTCTTCTTTTAAAATAGATATTATACTCCATAAACCTATGTATTGAGGCTTAAATAATCGCAATGATTGTACTACCTTGAAGCAATTGAATAAAAATTGATGAGAGACTTGCGGCTTCTTGCGAGATGCAGGCCCCTGCTGCAAATTGTCCTTTGTTGCATATTTCAAATGGTTTTGAATAAACGGAACTTTTAATGAACTGAACCAGCAGCTGGTGGAAATGTCGAAGAAAATCTTGATAAACCATTGAATAAATGGCTGGTCATGGTTAGAAGAGGTAGTCTATTGAATGGGTATGACTGGCAATTGGTCAAGATAAACCATTGAATAAATGGCTGGTTATGGTTAGAGAGTGGTCTATTGTTGGAAACGATTTTCTAGTAGTTAACAACAATTTGGGGTCAAAGCATTGTATTTAACAGGCCTGTTCATTGTGATTGTCCTCAAACCGCCATCAGGAGAGACAAGAATATTTTCAAACTCATCTGATGTATTAATGTCTTTGTTGGGTTGGCTGTTGGTCTTGGGTTCTTGTCCTGAAGTTACATTTAAGAAATATTGAATAAATTTGCAATAACTAATTTGCAATAACTGTTTTGGACTAAACAGCCCAAAAGTGTAAGAGATTGAGTTCAAAGATGTTTCATCTCCTTAATGAATGACTAAGGTGTTTCCTTGCCCGTCAAACCTTTTAACAATATTTAACTTTAATAACTGTACACATATAACAAACATACTCCTGTAATGTTAAAACATTGTTAGTGAAAAATCTGTTCTATAGTTCAATGTTGAGGACATGTTTTACAACAGGGAAATGATGTTTATACAGAATATTTTGAAGAAAAACTTTGTGTTTATAATACACAGCAAAGTTAAAAATCACCTAGTAAAGTCTCCACAAGTGCTATATACTGTTTTTGCATCTACCTAAAAGAAAAGTTCAATTAAAGTATTCATTACAGCAATAAAAGTTTTTTTAAGGCCTTAGGTATTTGATAGAGAATCAATGGTAACATTGCATTTTTTCCCTGCATCACCAATACTAAGAATGTTAAGTACAAAGATTTTACTCTCCTAAATGTTGGAATTCTTTGTAAATACAAATAGGGGATATAATTCAGATTGCATGGCTTGGAGAAACTATGTATATTAAAACCATTGAAAGCACAGATTTACATGCAGATATTTTAGCTGTGCTGTATGTTCGAGTAGATGTAATATGTACCATTCCTGAAGACCCACACTCAGTTCTTAATTAGGGTGTCTGTCAACTGCATAAAACAACTTTTTTACTGTAAATAATTTGATGACGATAGATTTTAGTAAGACTTGTGAGAGTGTTCAATAAAATTGTTGAAAGATACAGTCCTTTGGTGATGTTTGAAACTAAATACATATTGAATGCTAAAAATAAGATAAGTGCAGCCTTTCTTAAACTAAATATTCACCTGTGATAAATCACCCAAATCGTTCCATGCATTCCATTTTGCCTTTCAACAAAGTCAAAGTCCCAGCTTTGGTGTATTACATTGCTAAAGAACCCTGGAAATGTATATTGTTGGGCATTACTTGATTGTGCATTAAAATGTAAAGTCACCATTCAATTGAAAGAGCTTGTAGGTAGGAGATACAACAACTAATGTTCAAGCTTTATGTAAAACCGGATACAATATCTTATGGATCGTAAAATACTGCTTAAAAGGGCGTACATCTTTGACTTCAATTCATTCCCTGGATAAGTTAAAGATCCCTTTGTCTTTTGCTTCTTAAACTGGTGAGATTGCAGAGAACTTCGAACCATCTTCGTAAAAATGTTCAGGTTTAAATAAAGGTCGAGATAGTTAGTTCACTATACCACGACGAAAATTGCATGGGATTTACAAACTCTTGGCGTCACGTTCATTTGCTATAATAAAATTTACAATAAATATTTTTTCATTATTGATTGAACTTTGGACGAATAAGAAAATTGATATCTAGAAATGACATGAATGAAAGGCAAAAGTAAATCAAACATCATGTGACTATTTTTGACCAATGACATTAGGATGTTGATAGTGGTTAGAATGGATGATAGTGGATAATTGTGGACATGCTTTCAAAATGGCGTATGCTGAACAATTTTATTTTCAGTCAATTTGGAGCACGCTTAATCATTTTATCGCAAGAATAGGTAAATGTTGGCTGAACTGTATAAAATAAGGCGTTCGGAAGCGTAGAAAAGGACTTGACGCATATACAAGACAACTATCTTCACGTAGCAGAATGACATTTGTGGTGAATTCACTGAATTGTTCTGGAAGCTTAAAGTTATTGGTTGTTATTCTGGCTATGTGAATCCAATCTATCTGCATGAGTTCTATCATGATTTTAAACAGCAAATCGATACGTTACGTATGAGTTGTATCGACCTGCTTACTACACAGTCAACACTTCACCAATTTGTAATTTGAAACATTTTGGTGATGAGAATTTTATACCGACGTATCCCTGCGATAAAAAGACTCATAAGAAAAACTGTTTTGTTCAGGTAAGGTAAAATATTTTACTCGCTGATTGCCTAAATATTCTTTGAGTATTTAAAACTGGCTCATGTAAGACCATACATGTATGTAGTTAATGGGATACATTTTAGCTAGCTTCTGCAATATTTTATAAGTAAAACGATGCACGGTAGTGAGGTAACTTAGTGATTAAATGTACTCGAAAGCCGGGGAGATTTTGTAGTAAAATCACAAGACTTGTAGCACCAAGGGACTTTAGCTAACCACCAGTGCTTTCAAGTGCATTGATTGCCAAAATGTTTTAGTCAGTGCTTCACACACTGTTTATAAATTTGAATCTGCAGCTATTATTACCTAAGTGAATCTATTGATTGTCATGCTTTTATTAATCTTCATGTTTTTATATTTTCACCATCATAAGTTGAACATTTGAGTTACCTTGCATGAGTCGTTTTTTTAAAAATATGTTCTTTAACAATTTTGGTTCATCATTTTTATTGTTTTCTTGTTATTGATTTTATTTAGTATTTGTTAATATTGCAACTAAAATATTAACTCATTTCAGTCTCCGCTTGCTGAAATCAAGATGGCTTCTAACCTTGAGCATTTCAAACATTACAACTCAATGGTTGAAACCAATGAACTATTTAATCAAGTTACATTTGTTTCATTGTGTGCAATTCCTCTTTATGGATATCAAAGGTATAGACAGTTATTCAAGAATGAAATAAAATATAGAATGTTTTCATAATGTAATCCTCTGACTATAATACACAGGCTTACATATGTTTGTGAGCCATTATCAATAAAGTAAATGGTTTGAACCCGGGAGTATCGTTATATGTTTGTAAATGATGATCGTCCAGGTGAATAAAGTCCTGAGAAGGACTGTTTTTGATGTTGTTGACTGACGTTTCGACAACCTTAGCGGTAGTCATCTTCAGAGTCAAATGAGGAGTAAACGTCAGGTTAGCCGTATTTGTTGTCTGGTTCTTACGTCATTGTATTGTGTGTACAGAAATGTGCAGGAAATAATGTATTGTCATTGTGGATTAGTGTGAAGTGAAATATTTTATTTTTAGTTGTGATGTGTGATTTAGGTGTGACGTTTTAGTTGTAGTGTGGTGTCAATTGTGTATTGTCATTGTGAATTAGTTTGAAGTGTAATGTTTTTATTGATCGTTTGTTTTGTATTGTGAATAAGTCGTTTGTAAGGTGCCGGTAATTGCTGTGATCTGTTCAGGGTTTGTTCCAAGTTGGTACAACTTTCTAATGTATAGCGTTGTCTATAGTCAGTACTGTAAGTGATGCATTTTGCCGAGTCCCAGTCAATGTTGTCCTTTGTGATTCGGTGATGTTCGGCAATGTGATTAGTTTTGTCTTGTTTTTAGTAGCTCGTTTGTGCTCAGTAAGTCTTATGTTTAGTTCCGCCAGTTTCCCCGATATAGGAGCGTGGCAGTCAGACAGTTATTTTGTAAACTGCACCTTGTCGTTCGTTGGGTTGTTCTTTGTCCTTTATGTTCGTTGGTACTTCGTAATGTTGTGATTGGTTTATATGCTTACGTATGTTGTATGGTCGTAAATGCGAGATAGTCTCAGACGTACCTGATGTAAGGTATCGTTGCTGTTGTCACTGAGTTGTTCGTTTCGTTGGGTTCGTTGGGTTTGTAAGTGTTGCGTTTGATAAAGTCAGAGTTATAGTTGTTTTGTCAAAACACACGTTTGAGATAGTTGTTTTCGTTTTGTAGAGCGTCCGGTGAATCACATATCATTTGTACGTCTTGTTAATGTTCTGATTGTGGTGGCTTTGTGTGATGTAGGGTTTAAGATGATTGGTCTAGTAGTCGGTCAGTATGTGTTGGCTTGCGATAAACTGTTGTTCCTAGTTTTGATTGTCATGTTTGCACCAAACAGTCGAAGAGTTCCGTTTTCTTCGACATCTTTAATAAATTGTATGTACTGTTCTGTTTGTTGATGTGAGTATGGAAGTCATCAATCTCGTCTGCATGTAGTGCTGTGATTGTGTCATCGTAGCGAAACCAAAGGTAATGCATGTTTGTAAGTCATGAGTGCCGTTCCTCTATAGATTGCATTACAATTTCAGCAACTACAACAGAAACGGACAGCCCATTGCTGTCCCATGTAATTGTTTGTAGTGTGTTCCTTTGTATTGGAAGTAAGTCGAGGTGAGGCAGAGCTCTAGTAACTCCATAATGTCTTCTGTCGGTAATGGCAGTACGTCCGTGGTGTTTAATGAGGGTTTTGTACAAGTAAGTGCCAGATTAAGTGGAATACTGGTGAACAGTGATTTCACATCAAAGACACTAGTTATATAGTTGTCTGGTATTTGTATAGTGCAGTTTTTAATGAAGTTTCAGTGGATTGTAGCTTGTGTTTTGATTTGTTTGTTAGTGGTTGCAGTATGTTAGTCAAAGTACTTTGAAAGTTCGTAAGTAGGCGAACCACAGAATGATACAATTGGTCGCATGGGTATTTGTGGTTTGTGAAGTTTAGGTAGTCCGTATAGTCTGGGTGGTCGTGGTACTGAACATCTGAGTCGATAATAAATACGTTCAGATATAATGTTAGATTTTCTCATAGAGAATCTTGCTGTTAAGTTTGCGTACTAGTGATGGTGTTGGGTCTCGTTTGAGTTGTTCGTACGTTTGTCTGTCGTTAACAAGTGCGTCCATTTTGTTAAAGTAATCATTCCTGTCCATGACCACAGTCACGTCCTTTGTCTGCTGGTAAAATGACGATGTTGTTGTCGTGTTTTAGTCGTTTGAGTGCTTGTTGTTCGTCTTTTGTCAAGTTGTTGTCACGTATAGAGGACGATTGTAAAGTGGAGGCTATCCTGCTTCTGATCTCGTCTTTTTGTTGTCTCTGACAAGTCTCTTTGATACGCTAGGACAGCCTCGACATGATACTATCGTCTCAGTCGGGATTTGTCTAGGTGTTATGGAATGTTTTAGTCCGTAAGATAGTAGTCGCGTTTCAGTTTCGTCTAATGGGTGGAAGAAATATTCCTCACCCAGTTATCGTCATTATGTCTTGCACGTGTTTTAGTTTGTTTTAAACGTTCAAGTTTTTGTTGCTGTTTGATTTGGTGTTGTGTCTCTGTCTTGTTTGCTCGTTTCTCTGCAATAGTTTGTATGGTAGAAAGTAAAGTATCACTTACTGTCGTTGGTATGAGTTCCTTCAGTTTGTTCAGTCTTTGTTCTTGTTGTTTGATGTAATAGTTGATTCGTCTATGACAGTCGTTAATCCGTGCTCGTATAAGTCGTCTGCTGGTGGATTTGACAATCTGAATAGCCTCTTGTGTGTTCAACGGAGACTTAATTCTAAGTCCTGCCGGAACGAGACCAAAATCCTTGCAGCGGTGGTTGAACCAGAGTTGTTGGCGTATGCGTCTGACGTTGCTTGCAAAACGTATGTAGTCGTTAGCAAGTTGTTCGCTCTGTCGTCCAAATGATCGTAATAAAGTCCACACAATACAATGACGTAAGAACCAGACAACAAATACGGCTAACCTGACGTTTACTCCTCATTTGACTCTGAAGATGACTACCGCTAAGGTTGTCGAAACGTCAGTCAACAACATCAAAAACAGTCCTTCTCAGGACTTTATTAACCTGGACGATCATCATTTACAAACATATAGCCATTATCAATGATATTTACATGGGGGTACAGGAAACATGCTGGACTATGCTATTATATTGCAATTATCTGTTAACATTACAGTATTAAATGTAACTATATACTTATATCGGGTGGGTTTGTTTCTTGGGCAAGTTTGAATGCAGGTGGGACTTTCAGTGTTCAGCAATGTAGCAGGCTGTATATAAGTATATAGTATATATAAGCATATCTATATAACAATAGGTTTCTATAGAAACAAATAATCATGTCACTGTTGGTTAAATAAATTAAGTATCAAGACTGTAGTGAAATTCAACAAAAACTTACTGCAAAACTACGTAGCGTAAGTGAGGTTGTCTCTCAGCAGAAGGAAATCAGTTCAATTGTTGTACATTGATGAGACCATCTTATAGCATCAAAAATTTTTATATTAATCTCTAAATTGTGATAGCAATGAAATTATAAATTCACAATGGTATACATCTATAAACATAGAAAGCTTCATCCCCATCCCAGGACATCTGCCGTTTTTGACCATTTAAAGCTTCCATCAGTTTCTAATGGTATAAAACAAACTCATTTAGTTAAACAATTAAAATATTATCAATCATTAAACATTTTCGATATTTCTGACAAGACAACTAAAAAACATTGTAAAGACTGCATTTATGTTTTGCTGTAAACAAATTGCCTCCTTTTTGGAGGTAAACAAAATAATCTGTATGTCAAATCAACAAATGAAAACATTCTATATTTTATTTCATTCTTGAATAACTGTCTATATCTTTGATATCCATAAAGAGGAACACACGATGAAACAAATGTAACTTAATTAAATAGTTCATTGGTTTCAACCATTGAGATGTAATGTTTGAAATGTTCAAGGTTAGAAGCCATCTTGATTTCAGCAAGCGGAGACTGAACCGAGTTAATATTTTAGTTGCAATATTAACAAATACTAAATAAAATCAATTACAAAGAAACAAAACAATGATGAACCAAAATTGTTAAAGAATATTTTAAGTAAAACGACTCATGCAAGGTAACTCAAATGTTCAACTTATGATGGTGAAAATATAAAAACATGGTGATAAAATAAGTATGACAATCAATAGATCTACTTAGGTAACAATAGCTGCAGATTCAAATTTATAAACAGTGTGTGAAGCACTGACTAACTTTTGGCAATCAAATGCACTTGAAAGCACTGGCAGGTTAGCTAAAATCCCTCGGTGCTACAAGTCTTGTGATTTTACTACAAAATCTCCCTCGGCTTAGTACATTTAATCACTAAGTTACCTCACTACCGTGCATCGTTTTCTTATAATATTGCAGAAGCTAGCTAAAATTTAGATCCCATTAACTACATACATGTATGGTCTTACATGAGCCAGTTTTAAATACTCAAAGAATATTTAGGCAATCAGCGAGTAAAATATTTTCCTCTCTGAACAAAACAGTTTTTCTTATGAGTCTTTTTATCGCAGAGGATACGTCGGTATAAAATTCTTATCCCAAAATGTTTCAAATTACAAATTGGTGAAGTGTTGACTGTGTAGTAAGCAGGTCGATACAACTCATACATGTACGCATCGATTTGCGTCATGATAGAACTCATGCAGATAGATTGGATTACATAGCCAGAATAACAACAATAACAAGCTTCCACAACAATTCAGTGAATTCACCACAAATGTCATTCTGCTACGTGAAGATAGTTGTCTTGTAGCGTCAAGTCCTCTACGCTTCCGAACGCCTTTATACAGTTCAGCCAACATTTACCTATTCTTGCGATAAAATGATTAAGTGTGCTCCAAATTGACTGAAAATAAAATTGTTCAGCATACGCCAATTTGAAAGCATGTCCATAATTATTCACTATCATCCATTGTAACCACTATCAACATCCTAATGTCGTTGGTCAAAAATAGTCACATGATGTTTGATTTACTTTTGCCTTTCATTCATGTCATTTCTAGATATCAATTTTCTTATTCGTCCAAAGTTCAATCAATAATGAAAAGATATTTATTGTAAATTTTATTATAGCAAATGAACGTGACGCCAAGAGTTTGTAAATCCCATGCAATTTTTCGTCGTGGTATAGTGAACTAACTATCTCGACCTTATTTAAACCTGAACATTTTTACGAAGATGGTTCGAAGTTCTCTGCAATCTCTCACCAGTTTAAAGAAGCAAAAAACAAAGTGGGATCTTTAAATCAAGATCCAGGGAATGAATTGAAGTCAAAGATGTACGCCCTTTTTAAGCAGGTATTTTACGATCCATAAAGATATTGTATCCGGTTTTTACATAAAGCTTGAACATTAGTTGTTGTATCTCCTACCTACAAGCTCTTCAATTAAATGGTGACTTTACATTTTTAATGCACAATGGGCATCATCGCAGTTGAATCACATTTTTGCAAAGGCACAGTCAACTTTTTTTCAATTATAACTGTTCACAGTCCCACCATACAATACAATCAAAGTTAAAATAAGACGAACCAAATAACAATATATATTAGGGTTCTTTAGGCAAATGTAATACACCAAAGCCTGGGACTTTGGACTTTGTTGGAAAGACAAAATGGAATGCATGGAACGATTTGGGTGATTTATCACAGGTGAATATTTAGTTTAAGAAAGGCTGCACTTACCTTATAATGAACATTCAATATGTATCTAGTTTCAAACATCACCAAAGGACTGTATCTTTCAACAATTTTATTGAACACTCTCACAAGTCTTACTAAAATCTATCGTCATCAAATTATTTACAGTAAAAAAGTTGTTTTATGCAAAGTTGACAGCACACTGTTAATTAAGAACTGAGTGTGTGGGTCTTCAGGAATTTATGAGTACATATACACCTACCGGAACATACAGCTAAAATATCTGCATGTAAATCTGTGCTTTTCAATGGTTTTAATATACATAGTTTCTCTCCAAGCCATGCAATCTGAATTATATCCCCTATTTGTATTTACAAAGAATTCCTTAACATTTAGGAGAGTAAAATCTTGTACTTAACTTTCTTAGTATTAATGATGCAGGAAAAAAATGCAAATGTTACCATTGATTCTCTATCAAATACCTAAGGCCTTTTGAAAAAAACTTCTATTGCATGTAATGAATACTTTTAAATTGAACTTTTCTTTTAGGTAGATGCACAAAAACAGTATATAGCACTTGTGGAGACTTTACTAGGTGATTTTTAACTTTGCTGTGTATTATAAACACAAAGCTTTTCTGCAAAATATTCTGTATAAACATCATTTCCCTGTTGTGTACATGTCCTTCTCAACATTGAACTATAGAACAGATTTTTCGACTAACAATGTTTTTAACATTACAGGAGTATGTTTGTTATATGTGTACAGTTATTAAAGTTAAATATTGTTAAAAGGTTTGGCGTGCAAGTGAAACATAGTCATTCATTAGGAGATGAAATATCTTTGAACTCAATCTACACTTTTGGGCTGTTTAGTCCAAAACAGTTATTAAATTAGTTATTGCAAATTTATTCAATATTTCTTAAATGTAACTTCAGGACAAGAACCCAAGACCAACAGCAACCAACAAAGACATTAATACATCAGATGAGTTTGAAAATATTCTTGTCTCTCCTGATGGCGGTTTGAGGACAATCACAATGAACAGGCCTGATAAATACAATGCTTTGACCCCAAAGGTTTGTTGTTAACTACTGGGAAAATCGTGCTCCAACAATAGACCACCTCTTCTAACCATAACCAGCCATTTATTCAATGGTTTATCTCGACCAATTGCCAATCATACCCATTCAATAGACTACCTCTTCTAACCATGACCAGCCATTTATTCAATGGTTTATCAAGATTTTCTTCTACATTTCCACCAGCTGCTGGTTCAGTTCATTAAAAGTTCCGTTTATTCAAAACCATTTGAAATATGCAACAAAGGACAAATACTCTGCAGCAAGGGGCCTGCATCTCGCAAAATGCCAATCTCTCATCAATTTTCATTCAATTGCTTCAAGTAGTACAATCATTGCGATTATTTAAGCCTCAATACATAGTTTATGGAGTTATAATATGTATTTTAAAGAAGAAATTCTCGTTGTAGTTTTGTCAATGCCACAAACGAAGAATAATGTTTACAAGCTGAAAGCCACATGTTGTATGTACTTTGCTCATTATCACTTATTTATTAGCGGAAGCTAAGCTGTTATGAATAGCGCAACTTACAAGATGCTTTATAATAACGAGAAAAATATAAATTTTGGAACTGAAACTGAATGTGATTTTGAAGAAGTGTGAAGATGTTTATAGATCGTCCAAAGATTTCATGCGGTTTTCATGGCTTGAACATAATCTAAAACTGCTTGCTGTTCGCATACCTTTTTAAAAGAATGTTGGGCAGTAAAAGAATTTATGGTTTACTGATTGAGAAGAAGATCTGTAAGGCTACTAATAACTTGCGGTTTCTCTTGCATAAATGGAATGAACAACTAATTTCAAAAGTATAGTTTCACAGACGGTTTTTATTGTGAAATATTCTGTCTTATTCGAAAAGTTGTCCATCTACAACAAAATTCGCGGTAAAGGTTAACCATATCAATGCTTTATATAAAGTCAACTTGGAAGATTGAAAGCTGTTAAGGCATGGCACGGACCGAAAATTTTAAATTTTTCTTATGAATTTAAACTAGTGTAATGAGTATGAATGAATTTGATTGGTTTTGCAATAAATCTAAATTGACGTTGCAGTTTTGCAGCAACCCCATGGTGGCTGATTCTTTTGTCTATATTACACGTGTTTTATAATAAAGTGATAAGTATGAGGCGCCGTTCGTTGCAAAAATCAAAAATGTTATTCTCATGTATTGAATTGCTCTCACCATACATTGAATTCGTTATCCACATGATTCATAGACTGAAATACTTTCATTCCATATTAAAAAGCCATAGACTTTTGATTTTGCTAAATTTTCACTTTGTTTTTGTAAAAATCTCACTTTGTTTTTGCATAAATTTCACTTTGTTTTTGTATAATCTCACTTTGTTTTTGTGAAAATCTCACTTTGTATTTGTAAAATTTTACGTCAATTTTTTTACTGCACGTAATAATACCAAAATGCCGGCAGAAAATGTGATATTTCGATTGCTTATAATCGTTTGCATGTGCTGTTTCTATGCTCATGCCATCGAAGAAGATATTTGTGAATATTTTCAATCCTTAAAGAGAACCTGCAACGAAGCAGACCGACTGTGGACCTCAAATGACGTCAATTTGTTGGAGTTCATTCGACGAAAATGGCATGATCAATTGAGCATTCTTGTTTACTTCGTTGAAAGATGTAACGAACATGAAATAGTCACTGGACTTCTTCAAAACTTGTATAACAGTTTGCTTCTACTGTACCGACATTATTCGTTTAGTATTGAGAGATTCTTGCCAGAACATGAAAATGAATTTTATTCGGAAGTAAGAGAACTGGACAAAGGAAGAACCAGGTATGAATGTTTCAAAATGTCACAAATGGGCACAAATACAACTACTTTGAGTAAAAACACCTGCGAGACCAATTTTTATATATAATGCTGAGGTTGTTTATCTGATTTATTCCTTTATTTAATCAAAATGCTGAATTACTCGTCAACCTATTCAATAGGTTCAATGCATCTTGTCTTTGTTTTAGTTATTCTATCACGTGTGGCCAACTTGGGCAATGCGCCATGCAGGGATGTCATGGTCTGCAATTGCCGATACGTTAAATGTGAATAGAACAACTATCTACGACTTCGGAAAAAAATTGGAATAAATACCAACTTGAAGCTTACAGATTTTCTAACATAGCAGATGCAGACCTGGATGATATTTTGACTTATACTACACAACAGTCAAATGCTGGTGAAACGTTTGTCGGAGGAAGCCACAGAGAG
Source organism: Xenia sp. Carnegie-2017 (assembly GCF_021976095.1). Taxonomy (NCBI): domain Eukaryota; kingdom Metazoa; phylum Cnidaria; class Anthozoa; order Malacalcyonacea; family Xeniidae; genus Xenia; species Xenia sp. Carnegie-2017. The sequence continues at coordinate 3,198,659 of NW_025813436.1, forward strand.
CTAGAGGTTAGAATCCAAAGATGGAGACTGAGAGAAAGATTACAAGTATTTTTCATTTGATCGCTAATGAATAATTAATGACAGTCATTAAACTTTTTAAATGCATGTATACCTATAGTCAACCTTAGAATGAATTGTTTTTTAGATTTTAGATCCCATTGGACGAGCTTTTCGTAGAAGACATTGTATAAGACGACGAGTATATAACATTACAATCCCAAATGTTTTGTGGTATGTATCATGTTTTACAAAATACGAATGCATGGATAGAATCAGAAGTATACCGTGATAATTAAATAATTAAAATAGGCCAATGATCTATTTAGGCACATTGATGGGAATCACAAACTGATTGCATGGAGATTCGTTCATGACGGCTGCATTGATGGCTTTAGTAGGGCTATCGTGTACCTAATTTGTTCGTCAAACAATAAAGCATCGACTGTACTCAGCCTTTTTCAAAATGGTGTGGAACGATTTGGTCTACCGTCGAGAGTTCGCGGCGACCGCGGTGTGGAAAATATTGATGTTGCGAGGCATATGATTGCAAATAGAGGCCTCAATAGGGGAAGCTTTATATGTGGACGTAGTGTCCACAATCAAAGAATAGAAAGATTATGGAGTGAAGTTAACAGGATCGTGAATTCTGTTTTCAAAAATCTATTTACATTTATGCAAAACTGCGATATTTTGGATGCAACAAATGAAATACACATATGGGCGCTTCATTTCGTCTTTTTGCCAAGAATAAACACGTGCCTATACGAGTTTGTTTCACAATGGAACAACCACAGTTTAAGTTCAGTGCAAGGGAAAACCCCCATGCAGCTTTGGCATTCTGGAATGATAAGGAATATGAATCATTACAACAGTAGTAATATACATGGGGGTACGAATCCATAAAAAGTTTACTTTTTATGTATTCAGATATCAGATAAAGCATGAAATAAAGACCATAAGTACTGGAAAATCGTCCCTGGTAATCATGTAAAAAGCGGAAACGCTTTGGCGTAAAATAAACCATGGTTCAAAATCAGTAAGGTCGTAAAGCTGTCATTGTTTCAAAGGGGTAAAAATGGGATGTTTTAAATATATAGGTGCGTTAAACAGTCTTCTTTAAACATCGGTTCGGAGACTCGGCAGCCTGGAACAAGAGATGTCGAAAAAAGTCGTTTCGTGGGAAAAATTGAAGGAAAATTCAGAGGTTCCCCATGGAATTCGATGAATATTCGAAGAATATCGAGAATAACAAGACTTAAAAATGCTCTTCAAAAACCGTCTTTAATAATCAAGTGTTAATAATCAAGTGTTATTAAAATATCAGTATCAGCGATAGCTGGTTTTGTAGCAGCATTGTCTTAGTGCATGTTTTTAACAATGGTTGTTTAATGTAGATAGCACATTTAATCAGCGCATGTATAATAATAAATGTTTTATAAATATGTAGCAGGCGCTTTATAGTCTACGTGGTATATTGGCAGACTAGTGGCCTTTAACAATGGTCTTAAAACTCAGCGCGTGGTAGAAATTTTCTTTAATAATCAAGTGTTAATAATCTTTTAAAATCGTTGTTAGGGGCGAAGAATTTCAGGCAACTAAGCCTGAAATTTTGAGCGCAATGTCATAGATGCTCTTTACAAATATGGAATCTATATGTTTTTAATTTGTCTGTCAAGCGCGTGTCTTAGTGCATGTTTCTAACAATGGTTGTTTAATGTAATAGCACATTTCATCAGCGCATGTATAATAATAAATGTTGTAAAAATATGGAATCTATATGTTTTTTTAATTTGTCTGTCAAGCGAGTGTCATATAATTTTTGTTAAAATTGTTTTTAATAATTGTTTCAGGATTTTGAATTCTTTTGTATATCGCTTTTGTATTAATTACTTATTACAAACAGTTATGTGATATGTAATCAAACATGAGGAGCAGGTATGTATGATTTTACTCTAACAGAGGCCCACGCTACATGCTTACTACACATTATAACTGTATATTAAAATAAGTTTTAATTATCATTTAAATAATGACCATAAGCTCTAGTATTTATACCATCATCTAATATGTACCGTTTATCATCAAAACAGCTAAGTGATACTTTATTAATTTCATAACTACTAAGTTGATGGTTTACACTTCTAATAGTTTTCATTGTATGATGTATTTGTTTATTTTCAAATAGTGTTTGTTTATAGTCTTCATGTTTTATTTTGTTTTTAATAATATTTTTCTTAATTCCTTTAGCTTTTTTATCTCCTTTATTATTATCTTTAATATAACTATACATCTTGCTTCTTAAACCAACAAATTCTTTAATTACTATTCCCGAAGCTTCATCTTTCATTTTACCAATAACTTTTTTATTAGTATTATCATAATATTTATGGTATTTATCATAATCACTGTTATCAAATTTATCTTTATCACTCCAAAAATCTTGATAGACATTAGTTTCAATTTCATATGTTAAAGAATCTGTATCTGTAAATAATAATTTAGCTTTATCACCATACCGATTTTTGATATAGTTGTAATGAAAATCATACATCAAAGTTTTACTTAAATCTAAGATACACATACCCACATATGCAGGTCTGTTGAGAACCAATTGTTCTTTGATCTTATGTACAGCCACAAGGTTCTCATTGAAAATTTTACTACTTACATAAGTAGGTTTTGAAGCTAATTTTAATAATTTATCTTTATTAGTTACTAACCTAACATCTACTCTTTTTCTTAAGTTTTCCATCGTCTTACCAAAAACACTGTTATTCATTAATTTGAAGAAGTCTTTTTCAAAAGAATTTTTTGCATTAGTTCGTTTTTGAGTATTAAAGTCTATGTATTTTTTCAACCATGGAGATTGATTAAATTCAAGTACTCTATGTACTTTTTTCAATTTTAACCCGAGATCTAAGTATAATTGAAGATTTCTATAATGTAAAACGTATTTGTATTTATTTTGTAATGTAGGTATTAATTTTGAAACTAAACCTGTTGATATATTGTAATTAGAAGCAATTGTCTTACAATATTTTGAAAGCATGTCGCTAGTTACCTTAATTTTTTCTGGTGCTAGTGGATAATCGTTATGTAAATTATGTAGTTCTTCAGGGTATTCTAAATCAACTTCTAAAATTAAACCTTTTTTACTATCTGCTTGATATTTAGCAAGGTTTATGTTGTTAATCTGTTTATCAGTTAACCATTTGAAATTACCAGTAGGTAAATTTTGTGACATAGCCCATCCATAAAGATTATTTGCGTCAAGATACATTATATATTTTGAGGGTTTATTCTTATCAAATGTTTCCATATACTTGTTATTAGCTTTACCATATCGGTTAGAAATATAAAAAACCTCCTCTCATAGCTTTTCGATGAATTGAAACATGTCAATATCAGTCATTATTCTAATTTAATATCTGCATCTTCAACATACATCCCAAGATAACCAGGACTACTAAATAGTGGCATGGGTCTAATTTATAGTATTCTAAGCATGTTTTCCTAAAGTTTTCAAATACATCACTTAATAGAAGGATATCAGATTTCAGATACAGGTCGTGATACTCACCCATGTTTTGAGATTGAATGTATTCCAAACATTTTGAGCATGATTATAAGAATCATCTGATATATTTCATCAGTAAGAACTATAAAAGTCTTTTTGAAGGCAACCCCTCATCAAACTTTTCAAAGCTATCCATATAATCATATGGGTATATACCTTTTTGAGTCATTAAATTAAATTTTTCACCTTGAAACTGCTTATAGGTATATTTAAATGAATCTTTAGGTAAATTACAAACAAGCTTTTCTAAACTAGAGCTCATAAATTGAAAACTATCAATGAAGGTGAGATGGTTACCTAGCATAAAAGCCATATACTTTTCCATGTTATTTGGTATAGCATTTATATTCATCTGTGTTTCCTCACCTTTTTTGTTTTTGTATGTATGCTTATTAACAATAGCTCCGATCTCTTGCATAATGAAATGTGAATCATACCCTCTAAGATTGTGAAATATTACTGGGATCTTTAATTTATCAGGGTCTATTCTAAGTTTTAAATTACAATCTTGGTGTGCCGAGCCTCTGTATTTACCTGTCACATGACAATGGTCTCTAACTCGAATATCTTTGTTAGTATATTTTTTGTTACAGATATGACATTCATCAGCTCTTTTAAATTCTTCTTCATCATCAGATGTCATTTTTAATGGTTTATTAAAGTAGGTTTTCATAATATTTTTACAATATTTAACTTCTTTTAACATAGCTTCCATAAATTTGTAAACAGCCTTTTCACCTCTATATAGTTGAATTTGTTTAGTAAATTGATCATTATAACAACAAACAACTTTATATCCATAACCACAGTCAGTATGTTTTTGATAGGCTTCTGTATATGAGTTACCATTATCTTGTTGGCAACCAGATATCTTTTCTGTAATAGCCTCAAAGTCAGCATATATGACAAATGGTACTGGTTGTTGCTTATGATAGTTGTTGAATTTCAGTATGTTATTATTTTTATCAGGCATTTTTATTGATTGTATACCATTTATTAATATACAATTTTCTATATGGTTGTTTAATATTTTTTCAGAACTAAAACATTGAAGACAGCGCATACAAAAGTGTTTTCTTTCCTTATGCTTTGTTTGATTGTACATAAATGCATTAAAATTTTTTATTAGAATATAATGTTTGTTTTTATTATCAGTTATTAATAGTAATTCCATATGGTCTTTAAATTTTTCTTTTGATATATAAATGGGGTATGGTTGCTTATTTTCATAACCGAATACATTAATGTTAATTTTGTTTTGCTTTTCGATTTTATTATATTGTTTAACAGTTACTGGAAATTCGATCCCAGAGTAGTCTAATTTGTTAATATATTCCTTATCAGATTTTTTTATTCTGTATGGGTGTTTATTTTGTGAGTTTAAATAACGAATATGACACCATCTAAAACATTCATTATCTGTATTTTTGATATTAATTAATCCTTTTTTAGAGTTTTTAAGTTCTTGTGGTAAATTAATATATGAAGATCCTTGTAATGGCTTGTATTTAACAACATTAAGATAATGATTATCTATAGATTTAATAATCCATGCAGAACCTTCTTGATTGAATTTACTAATTTTATCTAATATATTTTGTTTTGAAATTTGTAGTGATTCAGTAATATTTTCATTATTTGTAATTGTTAAAGCTTGACTATTGAAATAAGCAATTTCTATTATATGATCAACATCACCATTATATTTAATTTTGATTTTTTCAAATGTTACCTTAAGCGTTTCAATAAATTTTAATCCTTTCATTGTTGTTAATATTTCTTTAATATAATATGTAAGATACTTTCTAGTGTTCTGTAATTGTTTCAATGGATCTTTATTGTTAATAATGCTTATTTCATATGACTTTGTATAACCTTTAAGAGCATTGTTTGTTTCTCTTATTTTAACTCTTGGTGTTGGTACTGGTTTATTATTTTTATCTGATAGCATATGTGTATTGTTCTCATACTCTTTAACCATCTCTTTTACACTCTTTCTTGGTTTTGGGACTGGTGTTAATACTTTGATTAATTCGTTTTTTCTAAGTTTATAATAACCTTTAACCTTTTTCTCTTTGCAATAATTTTTATTGCAGTCATTTTAATATTGGATTGTGATAGTACTTTTTACTGGTTTGGAAATTGAGTATTATTAACTTCAACACGGCTTTTGATTTAATATTAAATTAATTAAATCGTCTTTAGTTAAATTTTGAAGTTCATCTCTATTCATATTAGGCATACTATATAAAATACTCATGTCTTTAAGTACCTTATGTTTTGTTTTATCTATATTCATCTTCTGCATATTATATAATATAGGTTTGTCTTTAAGTACCTTTCGATTTAAATATTTCTACTCATATATATACTATATATTTTATTTTATTTTTTTTTAACACTAATTTTAATTATAGAAATAAATCTATATTTAAAACTTTTATAAAAATAATTAAATTAATTATTTGGTTTTAACATTTTTAGTTTTATTTTTTAAAATATTCTTTTAATTCAGATTTTTATGTAATAAATTTGGTAACATATTTGGCATTAAACCATATTCATAATAAGTTTGAACCCTTTCATATGTAACCATATACACTGATTTAATTGTGCGCGAATAACAGGATCATCTAAACTTTCTTGTACAGTAGTATCATAATAATACAATAGTTCTTGTTTATGATTATCAGGTTTAAATCTTAATAATTTTAATTTTTTATTATGTTCAACTAATTTAAAATTATATTCTATTAATTCAGATATTAAAGTATGTTTAAATGTTTTAAAATCTTTACATTTTTTATATCCTGTAGAATCAGGTGGATAATGTAATAATTTTGTCGGTAAAGCATCAACTAGTATATATAAATCAAATTTACATAATAAATAATGGTCTAAAAGTCAAAACCACTTAGTCCGAAACATAATGATATTTTATTATTACTCATTTCAATGTTATTAATATCATCTTTTGTCTTTAAGTCTTTTAGTTTTTCTATTTGCTATCATATATAATTACTATATATTTAAAATTTTTTGTTAAACGCACTAAATTTTTGAATTTATTAAATGTTTTCTAGTTTTAAGATGTAAAGTTTTATATGCTAAACTATATGTTTTTACATAAATCACAATGCCATGGTTTTTAAGCATATATGTCTATGTTGTTTGATTTGTTCTTTAGTATAAATTTTGGTCTTCCTCGTATTTGTTTATCTGAACACATATATACTAATATATTTTATTTATTTTTAAATAGTTATTTAATGCGTTTAAGATAGATTCTAATAATACCAGAGCAGTTATAAAGGACCATATTCATATAAATCAAATTTTATAACATAAACATCTGTATCTATATTGTTGATTTCATACTTAAATAACAATCATCCCATCCATGATCTTTATTAAACAAATCTTCAGTGATATTTGTAAACTGTGGTATATAAAATCACTGTATATATATAGGTATATATAAAATCACTACTAATAGTATATATTAGATGGTTTAAATGTATTCAATATAACAGGTTCATAATCAATATTCATACTACACATCACCTGTAATATTTTTATATTTTCAACATTATATCTATTTTTGAAAAGATAACCATTCATTTGTATTCAATTCATAATATTTAGTTATATATCTATCAATTTTCATAATAAAGTTCGTACTTTAGATTTAATATACATGTTTTTATCTTTCATAATTTCATCTAATAAATCTAAATTAATTTCATGTCCTTTAAATTTATATACATCTTTGTTTTTTATAACTTTCACCATTCTATATAATTACTATATATATTATTTTTTTAAGGTGCGTTTAAATTATCCTTTCTTTTATACAATGTTTTTTCAAAATCATTCAAAACATCTTCTATATTAGAACTAGTTTTTTTACAACATAGAATAAAATTTCTAATCTTTTTTAATAGATCTTTAAGATTCATATATAATAGTAAATTTTTTATTTCTTTGACTCTATCCAATTTTTATAATAAGTACAGTCGATATTTTTATCCCACTCAAGAATTTTATATACTTCACAGAATAATCTATCATCAAAAATCTTCTTTGTTTTACTATTCTTCATATCTTTAATATGGTGTTTTAATGGTATACCCCTCCTACTAGCTAAACGTATTATATAATAGTTATACATAGAAATATTTTTTTTCTGAATCAACTTATACTTAATCATTGTATTAACAACCTTTATAAAATCATTTGTAATCATTTCAACATATTCAAAAGTTACACACAATCTAATTTTATTATAAAACCATTTTCTTCTCGAGTGTATTGATCGTTGACATTTCCAAATTTCTGGTATCCATTCATTAACAAAATGATTTATGTATAAGTGAACAATACCGCAGTGTACACAAACAATTTTATTGTTATCTGAAATAATTTCTTGATTTTCACAACATAAGTATATCTTAACAGACCTATTAATATAACTATCACATATCTTTTTATTACAAAAGCAACAATTTATATAACCAAAAAACTCTTCTAACTCTTTATGAACAAATTCATTGCAATACATATATACTAATACTATATATTTTATTTTTTAAGTAATTTTATATAATAAATATCCAGATATAATACCAATCACAACCATTGTACCAGATTGATAATTTTTCATATTCTTAGATGGTTTGTAAAAGTCATCTAACTGTGGTTCTCTGTGAAATGTTAGACCGTTGTATTGTATCGTTTTTACTTTTCTAAGCGCATCTAAAGCTTTATTCGTAAGTTCTATATCATTATCAGCATATTGAAGTTCTTGTCTTAACTGTTGTATTTTATCATGCTGCTTGACTTCATTTTCATAGAATGCCTCTTTAGCCTTTTGTAGTTTTATTAGAGAATCGTGGTATCTTTTCGTTTCATCAACGTAACCGTTTTTATCAAGTTTATGAAATAGCCATCCGGCTAATGAAAATCCTAATCCATTAATAACTGCTCCTACAGATGTTGTTAACCCACTAGTAATAACACTTGTCATATATATTTATACAGATTTAACTGGATTTTCAGGAATCCATTTTTTGTCTTGAGCATATTTAACTAGCATTGTTGATGTTGTAATAGCAATAGCTAGTTTAGCAAAATCTTTGATACTGTTTGTGTCTGTTAATTTTTGACCTAGAAGTTTTTTAGACGCCATAGAAAGACCTACAGCAGTTGTTGTCACAAGCACTGCATCAAAAGCTTCATTCATAAATTGTTTCTTATTCATATATAATAGGAAATATTTTATTCAAATGAGTCTAAATTATATTGTTTATTTTTTTGTATCAAAACATGTTTTTCACTAGTTGTTTCTTCTTTCGCTTTATCGTTTGTTAATTTTTCCTGCCTTTTATCATTTTTCCTTGTATAATAGAGACTAACAATAGCGGTTATTACTCCAACTGCTCCAAATAAAAATCCGTAATTAATATTCCAGCTATTATCCTCAATTTTCTTTTTATTTTCTAATTCAATCTATCTCGCATCTTTTTTTCTTTAGCAACTTTCGATATAGCAGCCAATCGTTTACCAGCTTCGACTCTAATAGGGTCTTTTTCTCTCTTGACTGTAGTTATCTTTAGGTTTTCTTCAGACATGTTATATATAATAATGTAGATTTTGTTTACAGATAACTTATAGATAATTCATAGATAATCTTACAGATAACTTACAGATCTTTATATTTTTTGTTATATTTACTCACCATACTATCTATGGTAGTACAATTGTCTATTATAATATCATCTATAACTTTTATGTCTGATAGAAATATCACTTCATCGTAAGGTAATCCTCTTAAATATGACCTTATATTCATAAGTATTTTTTCATATGATGTATAGGCAAATTTACACATTTCTAAGTTATTATTAATCTTACTCTTAACCATATAACCTTGAACTAAAGCACCTAAGCCACTCAGGGTGGCTATAACTATCGGATTCAGGGTTACGCTACCAACAATACCACCAGTTGAGACTAGAAAAATACTTCCCATGTTTAATGATAGTCTAATTTTCTTTAATTTATTATACTTCCATTTATAACAGGTATACATTTTATGATAGTACAAATACAACTTTTTTAGCTTTTCAAATTCCTCTTGACTTAACTGACTAGAAATATGATTAAAATCTATTACTTTTTTCATATTATATTATAAAACATATTTAACTAATATGAATGATGATAGCGTTGATATACCGAGTAAAGCAATCATATCTGTTTGATGAGGATTATTTACTATCATTTTTGTATGTTTATGTACTACTGGTTTTTTATGAACTTCATCTAGAGTATCTAGGTGTTGTGATGGTGTATTATCTTGATGTACTTTTTTAGGTTCTTCCTTTTTAACTCCATAATAATTTATTTTAGAATTAATACCGAATTTCATAGTTTTATTAGCTAATGTTAAAATATTATTATACCCATCAATCTTTTTATCTAATATTATCATACGGCTGGGTATTAAAATCATACCAGGGCTGATTGCCATATTTAAAATAACATTCGTGTCATCTTTCCTCATGTTAGATATTGAATCAATACAGTCGTATCATTCTGTACTATAGTATCCTCTAATAATTTCCTAAAACGTGTTTTGCTCTTAGCTCCATGATTAACTATTGACCATCTTGTATTTGCTTGAGCTCCAAGTTGTATAAACAAAACTTTCAATACTCTCTTGCAAAGAATTTTCCGACTAATGTAATACCTTCCGAATGATATGCAATGAAGCTACGATAATCAGTAGTCGAATATTGAAAATTAACATAATAACCATCATTGTTTTATCAAATTTTAAAATACCTTTATAAGGTATATGCTTTTCAATTCCGTAAAGTCATATTTATCTAATAATGATGGGTGCTTCATAAATTTTTAATCTGATAATATAAATGGTATTTAACAAGGCTTTGTATAATTCTGCTGCTTATCAAAATTTAAATGATTAAAGCAATACCAGATAGAAACAAGCCACATAACATCCACAAATCATAGCATAGTATGCTTCTTGTTTATAATTTAAATGACTTTTAATATTGTATCTTATACCAGTAGGTTGTTCTTTTTTACTTTTAATTTCACTTGACCATGTGGCTGTTATAGGTGGTAAACTACTCATAAAATAATCATTCTCTGTGACATACAATCTGAAGTTACAAATATCAACATTTACCGGCCTTTGAAATGTAGGTTTTACAATAAATTTGCTACTCCAGCGATGCAGCATATGATCGAAATAATCCTCAGAATGACCTTCATCTCCATTTATTGCTGCTATGAGATTTGAAAATGAAGGCGTTTTAGTTGTTTCTAAATATATTTTTGGCCATGATGTATCATATACATGTTTTAAATCATCGCCTAATTTTATAGCATTTTCTTTGATTTGCTTGTCTGACATATAATATAAGCTATGTTATATATGAAGTTCACTGTTTTTATAGACGAAAATAGTAAAAAAATTGACTTACAAGAAAGTATAGTAACAACTAACTATTCATATTTATATATCAAAAAAGCTTATGTGTATTGGGAATACAAAAACATAAAATTAAATAATACTTTAGCTTTTACAATAGGCACAACAAAATATAATATAGATGCTGGTTACTGGACTTTTAAAATGCTTAAAACGTTTCTTGAGTCTGTTAACGTAAAGCTTGAGATGGTAGAAAACAATGGAACTTGTAAAATAACTAATAATAATAACGAGATATTAGTATTGGCTGATACTCTTATTAAAATGTTAGGTTTTAATGATAAAATAAAAACTATTAAAAAAGGTATCATACAAAACGGTGTTTCTAAAGTTGATATAAACAGAGGATTAAACTATATTCAAATTTCTTCTAATATTGTAAATTCAAGTTATAATAATAACCCTGAAGGAAAAAAAAGTAATATAGCTTTAACTTTACCAGTAATAACAATTCAGTCGTTATATGGTACTGTTTACGAATACAATGATATTGAATCTAAAGTTACAATTATAAAAGGAGCTTTTAACGAGCTACTATTTAATATATTAGATCAAGATGGTACTCCTGTTAATGTAGGCAGTATTCTACTTGAATGTTATCTTGAGTAAGTTAAATGGATGAAGACATTAAAATTGAGCAAAGTTTAAGAGATATTTATTATAATCCACAAACAGGATATCAATCAGCAGAACGGCTGTATCAGAAAGCATTAGAAGAAGGTATAGATGTTAGTAGAAAACAGGTTAAAGAATGGTTAATATCTCAAGATACATACACTAGATATAAACCTATTATTAGGAGACATAAATTCAGACAAACAAGGGTAAACTATCTTGGTGAACAAATACAAATGGATTTAGTTGATATGGGTTCTTATAAGTATAAAAACAATGGTTATTATTGGATATTAACAGCTGTTGAAATATTAAGTAGATATGCATTTACTATCCCTGTTTATAGGAAAGACATAAATAATATGACAAAAGCTGTTGCAAAACTATTAAGTCAATTTAAAGATAGATTTAATGACTACCCATTACTAGCTCAATTTGATGATGGTAAAGAATTTTATAATGTAGGTGTTAAATCATTATTAGAGAAACATGGAATTAAGTACTTTTCTACTAAAAATGATAAAAAAGCTGCGATTGTTGAACGATTTAACAGAACGCTTAAAACATCTATGTGGAAATATTTTTACAGTAAAGGAACATATAAATGGATTGATATATTGGATGATTTAGTATATAATTATAACAATACAAAACACAGTACAATCTTGATGAAACCTAAAGATGTTAATAAAAACAATGAAGATGAAGTATGGAATACATTATACGGTCATGAAGTTGCTTATTTACCATTACCTAAGATTAAAATTGGTGATATGGTTAGAATATCAAAGTATAAATCTATATTTACGAAAGGTTATGAAGCAAATTTTACAGAAGAGTTGTTTAAAGTGACTAAAGTTATTAGAGGAGACCCGAATTTATATGAGATAGAAGATTTAGAAGGAGAGCCTATAATTGGTAAATTTTATGAAGAGGAACTATCAGTTGTTAATAAGAAAGATGATGTTTATAGAGTTGAAAATATTAAAACGTAAGAAGGTTAAAAGGTAAAAGATGGTTTTAGTTAAATGGTTAGGTTATGATAATAAACATAACAGTTGGATTCCTGAAAGTGAAATACAAAATATAGAGTAATCTATATAATGGCAGAAGGAGGTTTTGATTATATTGAATTAGAAGATAAAAAGCAAAAGAAGATATGCGATGATAATGAAAATGCTAAACAATTATTATTAATGATAATGATGATAAATTATTTATTACTGATAAGGATGGTATAACAATAACAATACCTAATAATCTTCCTGATGTTCCTACTTCAACTCCTATTTATACAAATATTAATAGACTTGAAAATGAAGTTTCTTTTGCTGTTGAACAGTTTATTACAAAAAAAAATAAAAAAGTGTTTAGATTTAATCACCTAAAAGGTATGGCAGCTTCTGAAGGTTTAAATTTTAGATTAAATTTAGGTAAAACTAATTTGAATAATATTACTTACAAACCATTAAATACAAGAAATCAGCGAGGTGCTGAAAGAATTGTTTTAACACGTAATAGTAAAGGAGTACTACAATACAATAAAACAAAAAAATCAGAAGAAGCTGTTAAACAATTTAAAAACGTAATTAACAAAATTATTAATTTGCAAAATGAATTTATAAAAACTGAAGAGAGTATGCCTATGGTTGATTTAAATAATCAATATACAGAAAATTTCAATCAAATAACTAATCAAGAGCTTAGAGAACATATAGGTGTAATGACCCCCTCTGGAACTATTGATAAAAGAACACGTCCACAATTCATAGAAGCACAAATAAATCACTTTTCTGAAGAGCTAAACAAAACTATAGCTAGAATAGATGAAATAGAAAATGAAAATGGTATTGACAATAATATTGATGAATTAACTAATTTGCACAAAAGGGCTGCGGAATTAGAAATTATAATTAAAGAAGAAGAAGATCAATTAGAAAAAGAGGATGTACGAGAGAAACAGGAAGAAGACATTACTAGGTTACAACAGTTTAAACAATGGGTTAAGGAAAATATCCCTGGATTATCAGCTTTAGCTATATCTGTGGCTGGTATAATTACAACCATTGTCATAGGAGCTAGAAAAGCAATCCTTCAAGGTGCTCAATCTACTAGTAAATTTTCTAAGGCTTTAGTAAATATAGGTAAAAAATTATGGCCAGTGTTAGGTCCATTATTGAATATTATCGCTCAGGTTATATCTGGGGGAGCAAAAGGTCTAGCATGGTTAGCTTCTAATCTATGGGTTTTAGCTATTGCTGCTGCTTTGTTAATATATGATCAGTATAAACAAAGAAGAAAATAAAATATGTTTTAATATATATGAATAGATTATTACAAGAAGAGCTTTTACCTGGTTATAAAAAGACTGCTATGACAAAAATTAAAGGTAACCGTACTTTTTATAGTATAACCTTTAACCCTAATAGTCTTAAACCGAATGAACAAGTTTATATTAATATTCCGAAATTGAAAGCAAATAGTTGCTTAGTGCCTGGTTCACTTAATCTATCGTTTGATCTTAAAATAAGTAATACAAAAAGTCACTTTATAAATAATCTCAGTCAGATTTTACAACATAGACTACAAATTAAAGTGGCTGGGGAAACCCTTTACGATTGTAGTGAACATAATGTTATAAGTGTATACAAAGACTTGTGGTTACCTAAAAGTGATCGACAAGGCCTTATTGAATACGGTATTTGTAGCGAAAATTTACGAAAACTCATTTCGAAAGATGATACTGCTGCAACAAGTGGAAGTCCAGAAAAATTAGCAGACAAATTAATGTATGATATATATAGTACAAAACAGAAAATTAATGTTGATAATATTCTTAAAGACCATGGTCTGTATTGCCCTTTCAATATGAATAATAACTTTCAATACATAATAACATTGCCACCAAGTGATCAAGTCCTTATCCCCCAAAGTGGTCAAAATATAGGTGATTATGAATTAGAAAATATTCAACTTGAATATGAAACTATTGAAAACCAAGAAATTGCAAATGAGGTTACAAATTTATATTCTATAGGAAGAAGCTATTTTATGAACATATAACCCTCTTAAAAAGGAAAAATGGGATAAGTCAAGTACATTACAGAATATAAACGTAAATGTCCTCGTAAAAGTATGAAAGGCATTGTACTATATTTACAGAAGATTCAGTTAGTGATAGTGAAAAATTTCTATTTCCATTAATCGATAAAATTTCTGTGACAATGGGGTGTGCCAAATTGTATTTTCAACAGGTATGAATAAAAACACATTTTATGAAGAAGCAAGAAAATTTTTGATAGAACTATTCCGATAGATTGCTTCATGACAATTGAAAATTTTATAAGGATAAATTTGCATTAGTTATCGATCTACGCACCTTTCAAGAAAAAATATTGCTGGTAACGGTAAAAATCATTAATACTCAAAATGGCGTTCTACTAGAAATTAAAAAGAGAGTATATACAAAAGATTTAAACTGTTACATTTATGTTATTAGTGATGCTCTTGTTCAATTTGTTAATAATGATTTACAAAGTATTCAATACTAAATAACCAGTAATATATAAATGAATACACCTTTTAATATGATTATTGTAGGTATGAAATTGTGGTAAAACCTTCATTTCTTTAAGAATGCTAGAAAAAACTTTAATAACATTTTGATTATATTATTTTAGTATGCCCACATTATCATATAATAAAACCTACAAGAATGGAAATATATAAATGATAATGATTATAATTAGGTAGAATGTTACCAAGATCAGGTAGATATTGTTTTAAAATATGTGAGTGATGTATATAAAGGTACAAATAGTCTTATTATTTGATGATTGCAAGTGGATTAGACATTAAAAATAGGACATCTGAATTAGTTCGTTTAGCATTCAGTGCTCGTCATTATGGACTTTCTACTATTGTTACACACAATTAACAAGTATTGCCAAACCTTATCGTGAAAATATAAGTTATTTAGTTGCATTTTATAATACAAACCGCAATAATATGAAAACAATATTTGATGATTATCTTTATGGTGTTGAGAAAGATGATATAGAAGAAATAACCAAAAATTGAAAAATAATAAATTTGCTCATCTATTTATTCAACTAATATATCCATACCAATGGAAAATTGTTATTCCGCAATAAAACATGTGTTAATATATATAAGCGTAAAGAGCCTGAAACAATTGATGATATAATTAATGAGATTGATTCCGCAAATGATACTATCAAAGATGCTGTATGTGATGATAATATACAAGATAAACCGCAAGAGGGTTTAATAAAAGAGATCAACTACTTAAACTAGCTGAAGATGGTGATTTAAACAAGTCAGTTGCTTACATTAAAAATAGTCAAAAATTATTGATAAATTATACATTGAATACGAGAAAAAACGATTACAAAAAGCTAATGAGTTTTTAACTGATTTAGTTATATCAAAATTTTCAGATATATTAAAAGGGTTTGATGCTATTGAAGACTCAAAAGAATTAACAAAACAGCTTAAATCAGACGACCTTTTAAAACGAGATGTGTATAGTTTAGTAGAAAAAGTATCACCATTGTTACCTTTTTTAGGGTTTTTATCTGGGTGTATAACAACCGTTAAACATGTTTATGAACATAAAAATAATAAACAGGATATAAAATCTGAGGAATAATATAAATGAGCTTATTTTATGGGCATGATAAAACAGATATTAATGTAAATATACAAGGACCTGTAGATAAAACACATCTATCAGATAACCACTACACTAAAACTCAAGTTAATAATAAATTTAATGACTACTATACTAAAACGCAAGCTGATAATAAATATGTTTTTGTCTCAAGATTAGCCAACTATTATACAAAGAATGAAACAAATGGTATGTTTTAAGTTCTAATTTATCTAAATATTATACAAAGACTGAAACAGATGGTAAGTTTAATACTTTTATACTAAAACACAAGCTGATAATAAATTTAATGACTACTATACTAAAACACAAGCTGATAATAAATTTAATGACTACTATACTAAAACACAAGCTGATAATAAATATGTTTAGTTCTAATTTAACTAACTATTATACTAAAACACAAGCTGATGGTAAGTATGCTTTGACTTCTAATTTAAATTACTATACTAAAAACACAATCTGATGGTAAGTATGCTTTGACTTCTAATTTAAATAACTATTATACTAAACACAAGCTGATGGTAAGTATGCTTTGAATTCTAATTTAAATATTATACTAAAACACAAGCTGATGGTAAGTATGCTTTGACCTCTAATTTAACTAACTATTATACAAAGAAAGTTGATAGCAGAGTAAATGGTAAGTAGTACACCATAGCAATCAATTAAATTATAAAATTTTAATACCGACAAGATATTATCAGAATTTATTTTAATAATATTAAATTTATTGAATTTACACTTTTATTAATAAATCCATCTGATAACTCTAAAACAATTAAATTAGATATATGATGGCAGATAAGATTAAAAAATTTATCATTAAAGTAACAAATGATAATGAAAAAAGATAGTTAATGCATTACTAGATTTATATCGTATACTGTGTTGATGATGATTCAAAATATTTTATTCATTATTGAACCAACAAAATCTTCAGTTTCACTAGGTTATGACGAATGGAAAAAATGGCAGCATTTAATGGATTAACAAAATTCAAGTTTATTCACAACATCAATCTGCATTATCTATGTCATTTAATGGTTTTCACAAAATTTTAGGGCTATTATAGAAGATAATATTCTATCAACTAAAAATTTGTAAATGATGAAATCGAAAAATTAAAAAAATTTATTAAAAATAACTATCAAGCTAAAACTTAAGATGAAGAATAATCCTCATGTTTGACTACATATCACATAACTGTTTGTAATAAGTAATTAATACAAAAGCGATATACAAAAAGATTCAAAATCCTGAAACAATTATTAAAAACACTTTAACAAAATTATATAACACTCGCTTGACAGACAAATTAAAACATATAGATTATATTTTGTAAAACATTGTATTATTATACATGCGCTGATTAAATGTGCTATTACATTAAACAACCATTGTTAAAACATGCACTAAACACGCCTGACAGACAAATTAAAAACATATAGATTCCATATTTTGTAAAGGCATCTATGACATTGTTGCGCTCAAAATTTCGAACTTAGTTGCCTGAAATTCTTCACTAACAATGATTTAAAAGATGTTTATTAACACTTGATTATTAAAGAATATTTCTACCACGCTGAGTTTTTCAGACCATTGTTAAAGGCCACTAGTTAATCCAATATACCAGTCGACTATAAAGCGCGCTGCTACTGATATTTTAATAACGCTTGATTATTAACACTTGATTATTAAAGACGGTTTTTTGAAGAGCATTTTTTAAGCCTCTGTTATTCTCGAATATTCTTCGAATATTCATCGAATCCAATGGGGGCGACCCCAATTTTTCACTTCGTGAAAAATTTCCCACCATCGTCGCCTGAATTCTCAAGGGCTCCATCCCCTGCTCGAGCACGAAGTGCTCTGCGCTGCCG
The DNA here is from genome assembly GCF_021976095.1 of Xenia sp. Carnegie-2017. Classification (NCBI taxonomy): domain Eukaryota; kingdom Metazoa; phylum Cnidaria; class Anthozoa; order Malacalcyonacea; family Xeniidae; genus Xenia; species Xenia sp. Carnegie-2017. The sequence goes on from NW_025813436.1 coordinate 3,216,946, forward strand.
AGCCCTCTCCGAACCGATGCTTTCTTAACAATTCATTCTTAAAGACGGTTTTTAAAACATATAGATTCCATATTTTTAAACTATAGATTATAACCTCGAGATTTTTACCCCCTTTGAAATAATGACTATTTTTTACACAGCTTTTTTACATGACCTTTTACCAAGGGACGTCTTTATACTATGGTCCTAATTTACGCTTTTATACCCACTGGTGTAGTAGTAATATACATGGGGGATTCGAATACATAAAAAGTAAACTTTTTATGTATTGTACTATATGTATATCCTACTAACTGTTTTATTCAAGAGTTGGTTTAGATGTATATGAATTGATGATTTCGAAGATACAGACTTTCTGACTTAAATAATAACGTTGAGTTCCAGCATTTGAATTTTCACCAAATGAAGTAAGGATGCAGCAATTAAATGAACAAATACACCCGTTGTTAGAAGATGATGTAATTTCTGGTGTAAAATTTCATTAACACAACGAATTTCCTAACAAATTATTCCACAGCTACATTCGGAACATAATATTGTCACAAAAAACTGCTTTTTATACAAGCAACAAAACATTTTGTTCATAAATTTAAACTTGTGTTGATAGAAATAGAAATGACGTCCTTGAGAATGCTAAAATATAAATAAGTATTTCAAGATACATAACCAACTGTTAATATTTACAAACATTAGCAAAAGTGAGAAATCTTCATTGAAATAAATTCCTCCCCAAAATGTTTGTAGTCAGATGCTTTAAATAGCAATTTTGATTCATTAAAACAATGTTCATTTTAAAAACAAAGAAGCGAAAACATGATCAATAGCATCCATTAAGGGATCCAAAACCTCTCTGCAATTTAGAATGGCGAAAATCATTGAATTTCTGAATTCCACATAAGACTGATGACATGTTGGAAGATATAAAATGGCACCACAAGTATTTGATTTTGGGTACTTCGACAATTCACCATAATTTTCAACATGGTGCAAGAATTTCAATTCAGGAGTAAAGACAATAGGTGGAATAACCTTCTATCCAAATGCAAAATAAATAATGTCAGAAAACGTTATGCTTGTTTCTCCCTCTTCGATATCCACTAAAAGATCCTGCCAAAATGACAGTAACCTATTTTCCAACTCATATTTGTTGGACCCTACTTCACTTCGGTTTATAATGAAAAGACTTTCCATTATGTCACCCGTAATAATCTGGGCTGTATAACACATTTCGGGTTTAAAAGCAGATGGATTTTCAGTCATACTTTTTAAAATGCCAAAAGAATCCAACCCTTTTTTGAAGCTTTCTAAAGGTGTACGGGTTCTACCTAAAACATACCAGGAAGCAGAAGCCTTCACAACGTTTTTTACATCTTCCAATGTCCTTACCATCTGGAAATTTCCCGAGAAATGAAGTAGTGTTTCTATGTTAGAACACATCAAATTTTGCGTATCCTCAACTGTTTTGGCTTGAAGTAAGTTTTGAGATTCATTCGAATGTCTATGTCATCAACATCAAAAACAGAAACAGAAACTTTGTCTGGGCACACAATCAGACATTCAAAAAGGATAGGACTGAGGCACCTTGGCCCAATTCCACAATGCAAGAGATATGCAAAAATGTCCTGCCAGAAGTATTAGATTCTCCAAACATCTTCCATTACAAGACAACATTTTTTCTCATTGGGGCCAGTAAATAACTCAGAATTAGTAATATATTCCAGCACAAAGAGTTACAAATTCTCTCATTGGACCACCCTGGTCAACCGCACCTTCAGAAACGCCTATGTCATCAGTAAATTTCACTGACATCCTATTTTCTGGACTAAATGACTTTCTCTCAACATTGCGTTTATTCCTTCCAAATACTATTTCGACAAATATTAAACTTTGAAATTTGAGAATTAGAAATGCTTTCTGACTTTTGCTCAAGAATTTCACAGATTTAATTCATCAAGTGGAAGGGCCAACACTTGTTGCAGACTGATTTTGATCATCGTTATCTTCAACATCAACAGCATCAACAATTATATCACTATTGACTTCATCAAAGGTAGTGATGCATACAAATCATCAAGGCAGCAATCATTACCTTCCACTAAATTTCCAGGATGTTCAAACAATTTTCACTTGGATGATCTGCTGCTTTTTCATGATGCTCTGTTACATCTCTGCTGGAACACATTCCTCATTTCAATTCTACAAAATGCAATAAAACAGTAATTTTGTTCAGAATGTGAATTTAATGCGCATATGCAACAAGTTTAAACACTATTGCAGCCTACCCATCAATACTATCTGATATTTTTGTTTCTTTGAACTCTTGTTTGTACTAGTGCAAGATTCTTCAGAATCCAGTCTTCTTGATGTAGAAGGTAGCTCATCAAAATCTTCATCACTACTACAGACTCATCAAAAAATGTGCGATAAGTAAGCACAACAGCAAGCTAGCCAAAAAACATAAGTCATGTAAAAATAATACTTAATTCCACCAGACTTTTAGATGGTTTTGAGATAAATGGTTTTGTACCAACATTTTACTTAAAATGTATCAGATAACTCCTGATCAGGCATTAACACAGGCCTGACAATTTTATGCCATCCATCATTATTTCACACTATAAAAATAATGACAGTAAACTAAGCTTAAATTAAAATAAGAGTTGCAAAGTTATAATATTTCTAACCTTGTGTCATTAAGTTTCTCTTTGAAGAATCCTAAGGTTCTGCAAAACTTGATTTTCACTCCAGTCTTTTTGCTATCTGTACTGCACTTAAAACATGACCTAATTGGTAAAGATTCTGCTTGCTCTGTTGTTTTGGGACGACATTGTCAGCAGGGGAAGTCAAAGTACAACTTCTTTGTGAAGGTAGAATGTAACTTTTATGACGTCTTTTCACATAGTTTGCAGGTTTTCTTCTTTAGAATACACAACAAAACAAAAGTAAAATTCTGTCATCGTTCTATTTCAGTATACATCATACGAAAGGACCACTTTTTAAGGGACATCTCAATCGGACGGTACAACAACAAAACTCTTAGAATTTTGACTGCCTATACCTTCTTGAGGTAGAAGAGGTATAATTTCGTCTCACATCAAATATTTGATAGGTGTTCGTTGGCTGCACCCCAGGTAGAAACGGAATGTAAACGTATTTAGCGACTGAAGTGGTTGACTGTGAACATCGATGTCATTTGTGTTGTTCCATTGCGTCAACTTCTTGTCTGTTCACTGCAGCAGCCCACGAGGACGAAATATCGACGAAACCTCGGATTCGACATTATTAAAGATGCAGCATTAGTATTCTGCGAAGCGTCAAATGCTCGTGACAAACTATCCTTTTGGCTGTTAATTATAGCATATTGATAGAGGAACTGCTCGTTTCAGTGGTATGTTTGCTGCCGTAAAATGGCATATAATACAAATACAACATCCACTGGTGCAGCTCAAAGAAGAAATTTCAGGGCTTCCATTTACTACATTTTCAAAGTTCGTATGAGGACAATATTTCTTCGCGTATTCATATTTTTTAGGATTTTGCAACATCAAAAGTTCGAAGCAAGGCAATCGATCAACAGGGCTCAGTCACTCAGTACTATGCTTAGTACTTTTTTAAATATCCATCGGGAAGTCTGGCTCGGAGAATGGTACTTAGACTAATTCTAGGCTAACTTTGTCAATCCAAGAACACGTGCAGCAGGGGCGAAACTAGCACCTTTTTAACGGGGGCTGGGGATGAAATACCCTGCAAGACATAAGATGCCCTGCAGATCATATGGAACAATTACACTATATATTTTTGTATTACATGTTGTATTATCTTGTAGCAGAACGCAGTTTAGCGTACTATTAAATCTTTAATGGCAGTTTCGCATCTTTGCAGTTGCCCAATTTTAAAAATAATATTTAAGTCAACATTGTCCGTAAGATCTTTCACATGCAAGCGATTAAGTCATTTAATCGCGTATCTTTCATTGTGGATCTCAACAGGTTTTGACAATCTTAAGCTTGCTGAAACACCTTTCACCTTTTGCCACGGACACTGGAGCGGTCAGCAATAGTTGATACGCCTTGCACACCGTTGGAAGACGTTTTTGTGTTTGAAATAACGCAACGTCTTGAAAGGATTTAGGTTCTGATTTAAGTTGTGATGACACAATATTATTGAAATTTCAACTCCGACCTTGATATTTCTGCATCAACATCTTTACCGCCGGTGGAAAAGACTATACATTTCATTAACTGTTTCAGCCATCGACCTTTCTAGCGGCGGCTGTAAAGCTCTCTCCAAAGTTTTATTTTTGTCGATGCAATCTAATGTTATCGGTAATACTCGGTAAATTGAGTCTAGAACCAAGTACATTTCCTTTCGGTAGAAATCTTTGCATTTTGTTTTATTTCGGAATGCTCGCCAATTCGTTTGGGTATTTCTGATCGATGATGACAGTGTATTCTGCCATTACGTCTATTCCTACTTTGGTTCCAAATGCAACCATTGCCTCTATCTCCGAGTCTAATCCGTTCTCGTACTTCGAATTTGTCTAAGGTTTTTACTGTAGCATCAATCAGGTTAAGTGCATCTACTATATTTAGCTCCTCCTCCTGCAGTTGTTTGGTTGGATTTTGGTTTTGTCATTATGATTCATAAACATAAGAGCAAAAAGTTAAATAAAAATTCCTTTTTATTCCATCGCCTTTAGCTTTTACTTTTGATTCTACATCTCGAGCATTAATAACTTTCACAATAGCATTTGGTATTACCTCATAACTTCTCAGACAGCATCAATGGACTCAAATTGTAAACCATCTCCTCTTTAACAAGTTTCAGAAACTTTTAAATTGTTTTCAACATCTTTGCAACTTTTTCTATAATTTATTTCTTTTTGTGCTTTGCTAAAAAACATATACGTCTTCTAAGATCGTACATTGATGTAATTATTGAGCTATGTTTGCAACAATGCTAGTTGAATGTATTAGACCGATGACCCTGGCAGGGATGTAAGGCTTGTCTTTTTAAAATTTCTTCAACACTTTGAGCACCATTTAGTCGTCCAGACATTGATGTTGTGAAATCGTATGTTTGAAATGCATATCTATATCGATTTCATTTTCCATTAAAGATTTTATGACATCTTCCGTTCCAGCACCTGTTTTATCAAGGGTCTCTTTCATTTCAACCAGTCTCTCGCATGGGATGCCCGTCTGGTTGACATATCTTACAGCAACGATAAGCTTGTCTTGATTCGATGTATCAGGTGTAGTGTCTGCAGACACAGAAAATACACCGGCTGACTTAATTTCAGCACGAATTTCATCCCTCACAGATTGAGCCAGCAAATGAAGCATCTCATTTTGTGCCTCTTAGCTTGTATATGTTGTACTGTATGGCCTGAGGCGCTGATCGTCCAGCCACAGCTTGAGAACAGGACAATGTCTTGAGAGAAGATTTACAATCTGAATGAAATTTCCGTCCTTGTCATCGCCTCCTCCTCTGAATGCCAATGACTGCCTTGCCAGAGTGCGAGCCACATCAAATAGAATTAACATAATTTCCTTGTTCTTTTCTTCATCTGCTTTCTCTTGGATCAATACTTCCTTCATTTTCGCATTCATCATCACATCGATATGGCCAGATGTTGTTGAGAAACGAGCAAAATCAGCCAGAGCAGCTTGATGGGACTTGCTACTGAAGTGTTTATGAAGTTTTCCTTTCTCATTTGCAGCAACGCTCCTCATTTTCATCCATGATCGTACACCATTTATCCATGCTGGACCACTTTTTTCTCGTCCTGGCCCACTTGGAAATAATGAGCATACAAAGCAATATGCTTTATTTTCCTTCTGACTGTACTCAAGATGAGGGAAAGAGTCGTACCAGGATGCATTAAATTTGTTAGGTTTATTTTTGGCTTTTGTTTCATTTACAGGAATAGACTTCAGTCTAGGTTGACAGGGTCCTTGCTGCATGAGAAATTTTCTTTGATCGTCATTCATATCTCGTGGCCTTTCGCTTGGATCACGACAAGTAATTTTAGTGCTCTTATCTGAAACTGGGCAACCAATTTCAATTTCATCTCGCTGTGCTTTGTTGATGACAATTGAACAATTTTTTACCAGTTTCACAAACAAATCTTGTATTTTTTTTGCTATGTGCTTCACTTTTTCTGAAAAGTGCTTCGCGTTTACGTGTCTATCATTATCTATTATCGCTTCACACACTGATGAAAAAGTTGTGATAGAACTCTTAACTGTCCTGCACAAGTGATCCATGTAATATTTTCTTGGTTATCTGAATCACAGTTTGATGACTTTTCACTTTGTGCAGCCTAAACGCATAAAGGCATTGTAAAAAAGACACATCCAGTAAATTAAATACAAAAATCTGCTTTTAACAGATGAATAAATGACAATTGGAAGATTCGCATTAAAAAAGATTCGTATTTTTATTGTGAACAATCAAACGACTAATGAAATAAGTATTACATGATTTAGTCTTAACGTCTACCTCTTCATTTGAACTATCATCACTCAGCAAACAACTATTTTCTACTGCTCCAAGTCTCGCTGCGTGACTGTTAACAGAAGTGTCGTCGTCAACAAATAATGGCTCTTCAATAACCACACAAAGTTCCACTTCTTCGTTTATATTATCATCTACCATTGCCTCAAATTCTGCTATTTCATGTGTACCAGACGTGTTGTCTTCAATAGTAAACGGATTTTCTGAAACAGCACATGACTCCAACTCCTCTTTGTTTTTTTCTTCATACACAACGACAGCTGTTTCATTTATCTCGTTAAGGCTGGTGATCCTTGACTCTAAAGACGTCGTACTTTTCTAAACATTAGTTTAAAACAGACTTTATAAAACAAGTCCTTTGTTACTGCACTTTTATGAATTTCAAAACAAATTTTAACTTACCTTGCACGACGCAAATGAGAGTGTTTTTTGTGACGGATCAACGATGTTAATAATTTTGCCTTTTCCTTTGTGAGTGGAATTATTATGTTTAGAAAAATTATCATTGAACATTTCTTTATTACATGCAGAACACTTAATTTTTTGCCGATACGGCCGTTTTCTCTTGTTCTTGATAACTTTGGAATTTTCTGTTATAATCACAATAAATACCAATCACATTTACACATTTGTTGGTTTCGGGTTTCTTGTTTAAACAATTGCTATTACTTACCATTCATCCTTGACTTTCCTTGTTCGTAAAATAAACTATACAAACACTAGCTACTAAAAAGCTTCAATCAATTTAAATCAACAAAACTTTATCTTAGTGTTTGTGTTTACTGATGTAAAAATATAGCATGGTGTTTCCACTTAAGATATAAAAACGTCAATAATTTAACTTACGAACACTTCGATGATGATGCATATCTGCTTTTAAAATGTCCGCCAAAACAAGAGGAAATTTATAAACAGAAAGTTTCCTTGATGCGTACCGTTTACCGTTCACCGTTCTTACCCATGAAGTGCAAATCCAGCTTAAATTAAAACTGAACTATATTTTCAAATTATGTGGATAACTGTTTGCACGTATCCTAGTGTTTAGTTTTGTAATTAGCACTGCAAATTCAATCGTTGCCCTGCAACGTTAACATTTTTGGGGGGTTAGTCCCCCCCCCCATAAATTTCGCCCCTGACGTGCAGTACTGGTTTTTATAAATCGGGATATTATTTTTTGGGTACACTTGCAAAATGTATCAATTCAGGAAGAAATTCAGACGCTCAAATGACTTCTTTTACAATAACGTGGAGGAAACACACAAAAGATGACGGTAGGAATTTTTAAGTGTTCTTTTTATTGTTTTGGTTGCACAATTTCATATTAATATTACCACAGTTATATTAACAAAGTATGTGTACAAATTTATTTATACAATGTGGTGTAAGGAAAACACTATTCGGAGCACATTTTCCAATTCCAAGTCTGGATTCTCTACATCCTTTAATCACAATGTCATATATGTTAATAGAATAGCAGTGTGTCATATGAATCTCAATTTTTTGAACAAGAAAATTAATTTGGGGATTTGGTAAGTTTACATATATTGTAAAACTATGTAGATATAAAAATACGCTATGTTTATGGGTTTTTTTTCATTTATATGTAGAATAAACAAAGTGAAGATATTGCTGAAAATTATGACAAACACCAAGAGTTAACCACCAAAACACAGGTTTTTAATGTACATATTGATATTGTTTCTCATGAAAAGTCATTGGAAGTGGTTATATGTAGGACTGCTTTCACTAGAAATAACTAAAAATTTTGAAGTAATTTAAAGAAGGCATGCATTATTTAAACACTTATTAAAAGTCTGTACCCATTTTAAATTAAATAATGGTCTTTATTTGTAGGACTCTGAAGATGTCTTTACCAAGCAATCTATCCCTATTATTACAGAGGAACCCAAACAACCATGTCAACATAGTCAAGTAGTTCTCACATATACAGTTATACTTTATACTGTTTACCACTAGTCATGTTTTTAATGTGTTATAAATTGACAATATGCGTGTTGATTGCTTATGCATGAAACACTGTGTAGCAAAACTTTATTAACATCTGGTAGAAATGTGCTCAACAAACATAAAAATACATTAAAATAGATATTTTTGAAACAGTGAACATTAATAATTACTGTGTACTTGTTCTTTCAGAGTCATTTGTCACCCACTTGCCACTATACTTGGCTATTGTTACAGTTTGACTTTGCATCAAATGTATCACGTCAGCAATCCTTTGTTGTTCATGATTATAATGCAAACAAAAGAAAAATTATGGTGATGTCAAATTTTATTTCCATAATTTCAATGTTGGGTATATACCCAACTAAATGATATTACTCAATATGCTTTTTTTGGTGCTATAATCTGCATGTATTTTTTTCTTCAGCATAATTCATTTGTATTTGTACATCGATATCCCGACCTATTGCTTGATGGCTATGGTTGGATATTGCGCTGCTCATGTGATGCAAATAGAAAACGATTTGTTGAAGCCCTACCTAGTAATATACAATTAGATCCTCAAAAAGGCATGTAAAATAGATGTTACTGAAATGAAATGATTAAAACAGGCCAAACAACATTTTTGTACTTGTCAGATATACCATATTTCAGTTGCATACACATATTAGCAATGGAAAAAATATCTGGTTGTGTATGATAGAAAGTTTGGTATTGAAGCCAAAGATTTTATTGAAAAAAGTAAGTGCTGTGTGTTACTCTTTCAGGATATAAGGTGCCTGAACAGCTTCACCAAATTTTGACTTACACTTACATACTATTTGTTTCAAGACCCTTGTCAAAGATGTGAGAACTTGTTACATATTAATCTGACATTGCATGTAGTGAATGTCTCAAATTTGTATTTGGCTTATTTTTTCAATGTGAAGTTCTTCATGTGGTATGGGAGAAAATGTCTTCATCCTTAAACTGACCCTGTCTTTTTCTGACACTTATAATTAAAGACAACTTTAAACATGTTTTATACCAATTTTATCGGTTTATATATTTCTGATTTAACTCTCCCATTTACTGTTTCTCATGTATCACGAGCAAACCATCCATATGTTTCATGGAAAACAAACAAGGATTATGTGGTTCCCTTAGTTAACATGCGACGCTCTAGTGCTCAACTATCTCGGGGTATCGGGAGGCATGAACCGAAAACGGGATTCTTTGGTTTTCAAAATTTATCTTTTTCTTTACAAGAATTCTTCTCATAAAAAAAACTAGAACGTCCAAGGATACTTCAAAGGTTCAAATAACTTCTGCCTTTTTGAACTATAACTTAAACAAACACTAAGCATGTTTATACGTTTTTTACTTATTACCTTTTACAACGTATTTTTCTCATAACTCTCTCGTGATGAACGAGAGCCTCCTTATACAATATGACTCTTTCATCATGAACGAACGCATCCATGGGCTTCACGGAAAAAAGGGATTATGTACTTTGTTATAATAGTTTCTACAAAGATAACATTTAATAAGCTAAGAAATTTGAAAATAAATATATTTGAGTTATTAGGAAATAACAAGTCGAGAATTCATTGATCATACTCATTCCAATTGGTCTGGAACAACCATGAGATTTACAATTTTGACCATCCAACCCTTTATCAAGGACTATATTGTTAATTAACGACAGTAACTTTATACGTCGTTCTTGCTGAACACCTTCAGGTGAAGTAGGATCATCAATAACCTGTTATATATAAAAACATAATTTATCCATAGAATTATAGCAAAGTTACGATGGACAGATGAGAGTTATTAACGCTATAAAACTTAAATTCAATATATCGTATAAAGTACCTCAAATCCCGACGATTTCTCGTATCGAAAGGATTCTAAAGTAAAGATGAAAATTAAGATGAGAAATTTCAAAGAATTGAAACTAGAGAATTTTTCAACAAAAAAAATGTTGAATATACCTGTACTACCACAAGATTCTTCAATGTCTATGATCTAAAATAATAGTCATAAAAACGACAATTTCAAAAAACATAAAAAAACTAAGTATTTGTAACATTGGTGAAAGATACAGGATAAACATGAAACCTTCTCAGAAGACGATGCAACGAGACCATAACCATTTGATGTGAGCTTCTTCCTAACAACGTTTACGTAATCCGTTAGCATACCATGAAAACTAACTTCTGGTTTAGTCGACGCTTTACTAGCAACCTCCTCAACGTCTTCAGGACATTTAACGTATACTGAACTGGTGTCAAAAGGCTCAATGACGATGACCAACCACTAGCCATACCTAACATGTTACCACCAGAGATCTTTCTTGGGTAGATCAAGGTTTTAGGAACTTCAGACAAGGGTTGTGTTGAGCTGAGAACTAAAAAAGAACAAATATGTATAGATGATGAAGTGGAGAACAAGAATAGAGGTTATAGAAGACACACTACGTATGCTCATTGGTGTTTCACAAGAGTATATATTAAAGGATAATTATGGATCCAACTAGTCTAAACAACTACGTACATTTAAGCAATCCATCTTTCCCATGGTAAACACACGTGTCAAAAAAACGTTATCAAATTAAAAAATTCGTGCAATCAAATAGTCGGACATGGTATTGTATTTGTAGAAGAGAGCCAATAAAATAAAAAGATTCTCTTGGGGCATTTGTAAATATTAGTTTAGAAATACAGATCGACTAATTATAAAGGCAGAAGATGTAAGAGTGAATAAAAACCATTTCCCGTCAAATCAAAGGAAAGCTTGGATATGACATGCAATATGCAGATATAAAGTTGTAGAGAAAAATAAAAAACATTTTTAACGTTGTCACGGATATTACGAGTGCCGTAACAAAGTGTTGACGAATTTCACATGCATTTAACAAAACAAGCTTAAGTAGACAAAGAGCATGCCAAAAATATATGATGGAAAACTTGCTCAGCGCATCTACAAGCACCACTTTCAGAGCTCGCTCTGTCACAAATTAATTGAGAATCTGAGCATGCGTTGTCAACTCCACAAACTCTCCAAGCTCATGGTAACGACCAACTGGATGTACTAGTACCGATTTTGGAGTAATTAGCTCGCTCAGTCACAAGTTTTAAGACAAATCATCTGCGCATGCGCAGTCTGATAGAGCATGCGCAGTCAACTTGACCAGCTACCTAAGTTCGTGGTCATGGCAACGACCAACTGCATCTACTAGCACCAATTTTGAAGTAAATAGCATGCTTAGCAACAATTTAATAGAGAAATCGTCTGCGCATGCGCTCGAGCATGCGCAGTCCACTCGAGTAATTGTTCATAGTCATGACAACGACCAACTATATGTACTTGCACTACATTTGTGTCAATTAACTCACTTAGTCGCAAATTATCAAAGAAATCATCTGGGCATGCGCAGTAACGATAACAATCATCCCACAAGTTTCGTACGCCTTTAAATTTTGGTATATATATATAAAGCTAAAACTTCATATAGTAGACGTCAACTAGCAGTGGAAGCTGGGTGCGATATAGTATGCAGAGGCTTAGGGGCCCTCACTTCGGTGGCCACCGCACTCTCCCTGCGTACCCTGAGCAAAGCCTACCGCAGGTGATCTTAGGGTCTGATGGGCGGAAGCTTGCTATTGGCATCTCCCAAGTAGGATAGCGTGGAGGGGCAGAAATCTCCTACCGAAACGTTAACATGCGGCGTTCTAGTGCCTTTCGCTTAAGAAGGTATCGGGAAGCATGGACCGAAAACGGGCTTTTTTGCTTTCGAATTTTATCTTTTTTTTTTCTTCTCATAAAACAAACCAAGCAATGTTTCAATTAACTTCTTATGACCCTGTCTTTTTCTGACACTTATAATTAAAGACAACCTTAAACATGTTTTTTACCAATTTTATCGGTTTATATCTTTCCGATTTAACTCTCCCATTTACTGTTTCTCATGTATCACGAGCAAACCATCCATATGTTTCATGGAAAACAAACAAGGATTATGTGGTTCCCTTAGTTAACATGCGACGCTCTAGTGATCAACTATGTCGGGGTATCGGGAGGCATGGACCGAAAACGGGATTCTTTGGTTTTCAAAATTTGTCTTTTTCTTTACAAGAATTCTTCGCATAAAAAAAACTAGAACGTCCAAGGATACTTCAAAGGTTCAAACAACTTCTGCCTTTTTGAACTATAACTTAAACAAACATTAAGCATGCTTATACGTTTTTTACTTATTACCTTTTACAACGCATCCTACACATAAAGGACAGTTATAAATCAACAAATTTTGTGAGAACATAAAAACGGCCATTTTTGGATTAAAAAATTCGCTTCAAGTAAAATAGGAAGAGTATGGCAGTTTACCTGAATGATTTTTCCAATGAAACTTATCAACAACAAATTTTTTTTTCTTAAAAAATGCTGGATCTCGATTCAAACAATACTCGTGCAATCTGCAGGCATTATCGTAAATGACGAACTCTGGCGCCAAAGAAATAAAAATACATAAGCATATCATCAGGCACATTCGGTTATGTTACTGAACTGAAAACTCTGTCAGGCGACTAAAACGTCACGCAATCTGTCCGATTCACTGATAATACCTTGTTTGTAGCACCATAAAAGGTACACGCATACGTAACTTACCATCAGGAAAACGTGCTCGTAAAATGGTAAATGGGATATTTGGTGATTCGTGATCCCTCATTATTTCGAATCCATAACATATACCTGGAAACAAAAACGAAGGCGCAATGTCACTTACTGCAATAGTAAAACAAATTTTCGTTGGCGCTGTTCATCATGTAAATACCGTGGGGACAAAGAATACAAAATATTCCAGGGATCAAAGTGCCATGCTTCTTCTTGGGCCTAGTGACTTTAGCACAATCTCCCTGCTGTGTCTTCCTATTGTCAAGAACATAATTCCCTCGTTGGACCAGTTCTGGCAGACAAGGTAGATATCCATGGGACGAATTTTGAGACACCGCAGGTAAGTTGTGTGGCAAACGCCACTGACCGTCCTTGACCTCGAACGGACTTATAGCCTTTTGTACCAATTCCGTTAGCAGTGGTTGAATAGTAATAGGAATTTCTTCGCTAGTCTCAATGATGTTAAGCAGTAGGGGCACTTCTTCATGAAGAAGTTTTAAATCAGTCGAAGGATTGTTTTTTGGATTGGCTCCATCAGACATCCTTATCAAGAGGTCCAAAACTTCTTCTTTGGGGGGGCACAATTGCGCATACTGGTTTGTCAGAAGCCAATGCTGCCAATAACCTTCTGCACGAGTTTGGACAACTAGTGATAAATCTTTGTTTCTCTAACCATTCAAATAGAGTCCTAAGGCCCTTTGAAGATATCTATAAATACGAGAAATTGTAGTATAAAATGAGCTCTGGAGTGGTCATACAAAATTTTGTACTCGTGGGGTAATAAATTCTTCTTACTTCAGATTTTAATTCTTGAAATTCGTCACAACTCAGCTTTGAATCACTGTACTTCTTCAATAAAGCTCGCACATTTCTCCAGTTGATGAAATTGCGCATTTCAAACCTAGTATTGGACAAAAGAAAACAGGTTGTTATTTTTATAACTATAAGCTGTGTACAAAAACAAAGTGAGAGAAGTCACCCTCATGCATAAAATGCTTTCTGATACGTAGATGAACACTCGTATTTACTAATTAGCAGACCTGTATATATTATATATTACAGATAAACTTCAAAAATACTTATCTTCCATCTAGCAATCCAGTATCAGACTCTCTTAAATTATTTGGTAAGAAAGTTTTCTGTATTCCAAGAGTTGTTCCATCCATCACCACCTTCTGGGGAATTCTTCCACATTGTCAAAATCAATATCAAGCAACCTTAATAAGAGAAAATTCAATAACTTAATAAAACAAGCGATCACTATCTCGATGGAATATTCATATTTTATTGATAGTGATCGCTTGTTTTATTAAGTGGATATTAAACAGTTGAAAACACAGATGAAGTCAGACGAGCTAAAATGAGTAATTTTATAAACTCAATACTATTACCTTTTCTGAAGCAAAGAGTATATCACACAATGCGAGAAGGGAAAGACCAAATCCAGCTGTTGGACCGTTTACTGAAGCGATCAAAGGTTTAGGACACTTGACATGAAGTCGTAGGTCCTAGGAAGAAAATCTTCCACCAACAATTAAATACAATAGATTTTTAAAGATGACTTTTATCACAATATCTCTTTAGACGTATTCCTGACGCTAGCAAACGTGAAAATCAAGTTGTTAGTGATTATATCTGCTAAATATGATTGAAGAAAAACATCGAGCCAAGAATCATCTAAAGACATAGAAACAGAACATAAACTTACCACATCGATTTCAATTTCATTGATAATTGCTTCTTCACCAAATTTCAACCAACGAATTTTGACCTTGCCCAAATTTAAAAGGAGTAATGTTGCAAAGGAAGCAAAGCGAGAAATGTCCGACGTCAATATATCTCACATTCAAAATATACTTTTCACGTTTTTCAGCCAAAGCCGCGTGTCGCTTTTCACGACACACTTTACGAGAACGGAATCGTAACCTTCAATGCAACAAGCCCCTAGCCAGCATATACTTACTATACTTTTACGTATGTAAAAAATTGACGCTCAATATTGCAAAAACATATTGAAAGGAAAGCCGAATAATAAATTATTATGGGAAAACTGAAAATGTTACCGATACATAGGTATTTTTGAAAATCATTGTCCGTTGCCTGGCCGTTATTTTGAGCCCTGTTCTTTTTGCTTAGTTAACTCAATTTTTAACAAGGTATTGAGTTAAGAGGTAAGGTATGATTGTCACACATTTCTTATTAATTTGCACTCAGGCGAATGAGATGTTAGTCGCTGGAAAAAAACTGACTGCGCTGCGGTCGAAGCTTGTAACTACGGTTTGGTAACAGAAGTTATTCCTCAAGCCGAGTTTGAAAAAGAAATTAACAACAGAATGAAATACATGGCTGCGTTGCCGCCGAAAGTAGCACAAATCTGGACTTTACAGTTATTGCTTGGTTTCATTTAACCATACAATGCTTCTCTCCATTGCACTCGCTTTCATTGTCCAAGAAATTATATCGCTCAGCTGAGCTGCAGAAACTTCACGATGTGAATAATAAAGAATGCGAAGTGCTTGCTCAAAAATGGCTTTCGGAGGAATGCGCGCAAGCAGTGATGACTTTTTTACAACGCAAATCAAAAATATATTTGAAAGATAAAGTTAATTCCTGTTTATGAAATCTTCGATGTATTTTCTTTCGGTGTATTTTATTCAGTTTGATAAAAACCATTTACACCAAAGTGAGCAATAGAGCTAGATGAACACGAACTTCATGAAGTTACTCTAAGATTGAACCCATTGGATGATGATGACAATTATGGCATTTCATTGTATGAACAAGTGCAAAATGTGTTATCAGAAATATTAGACAGACGGCAGTAAATAGTTTTTTTCTTTGCAACGATTGAATTATAACATAATAAGGTCAATCACTTCAGCAATATCAACACAAAACATAACTTATCATAGTAAAAAGTATGCAAATATTTAACTAATCCTGTTTGGAAACCAATTTAGCGAACATAACAAATCTTAGTTCCTTAACTTTTAACAAGAACAGTGCTAAAACAAGTCGAAATGTTTGAGTATCAAAGCAATGTCAAATTTTATAAAATCTGCATGAGTCAAATAGAGATCTTAGAAGAAGTTCCTCAAACATAGTTGGGTCTTCATGTCCTCTTGGTAGTGCAAGTGACATGGCACAAGTGGAAGAATATGGATACCTAGTTTGCCCATCTTCTTGATTACAAAATGTTATTGTTAAGGAATTTTCAAATCCAGTTGGTGGGATGGACTCTGAACCAGTCGTAAACTGTAACAAATGCTCAAAATGAACAATTATTGATTTTTCTTCAGTCTGGTGGAACATCTCATTGTCTAAAAAATAATGTATCGCTGCAACTGGGCAACTGATGCTAATGAAGACTTAAAAACAATTGTGACATAAACAAAATACACACCTTCAATTTTTTTCAAAAAGATTTCCCAACAATATATTGTTTCATCTTCTTTTATTCTGTTATTACTACCTTATGACTCCACTCAATTTCGCATATGGCTTTGAATGATTCTCTAGAAAATTTCTTTGGAATCTCTGTGAACAAATGTTTGAATTCATCAGAATGTATCTTGATTGTGTCCCAAAGACCTCCGACATCATTTATTCCCATTTTAAATTGCTCAATTTCAGAAAACACTCTACATAATATAACATAAAACATGCATTCTTTGACATTTAATACCTATAACCTGTAAAATATGTGCTGCTTAACCAGCGACTTCATAATGATATCCCTTTGCTCAAAGCTTGCAAAGTATATTGACGGATATCCTTGGCTGGCTATACTGTCAGCATTTTCTTTGACAAATGAAATGAACTCTTCTTGTGTTTCCAATTACTTCAGCTTAAGAATGTTTTAATGATTATCAGTTCTAGAAGTACTAAAGTGCATTGCTACTTGAAATGCAGGAATTTTAAGAGACAATATAAGACAACTTTACCTTTGAGAGCATAGCTGCTTTTTCATAATCTGGTATGAGTGAAACATCAAAGTCATTTACATCACATGGTGCTTCACACATTAAATCATACACAGTAGAATTAAGACATCCAAAGCCGGGGCCACCTTGCATCAATGAAATGCCAACCAAGCGACCTGCTAACCAATACTGCTTTTCTTGAAGAAGTTTCACATTGTGAGTAAAAATCAGATTACATCCATTGTATCCTTCAAAGAGACCTGAAGATTGAACGATTTCCTGCCTGGCTAGTCTAAAATAGGTACGCTCTTATTGTAAAGGCATAAAAAAATATTCATCCTAATATAGTCACTGCAACACAATGTCACCCACCAACGTGTTGTACAACACCTTACTCGATAACTATTGAATGAAATGGAATGCATTATTTGACCTGAAAAATTCTCTCCGTGGCACTCCAGCATCTATTGCATCTTCTCCACTGAACTGAATTATCAAATCTTCATAGCAATCAAACCTTTTTGATTTCATGGCAACAAATGCAGTTGCCAGAAGTTTGCTTCGCCTTACAATAATTTCATTTGGTGAATTGCTTTTCATACAAATGATGCTGTGCTGCTGTAACAGCTTCTTAACATCTATTTTTAATGGCCTGCTTTCTCTAAAATACATTAATTATCATTATATGATGAGAAAATAATGGTTAAAGCAAAGTTCAAAATATTAGCATCCTAAAAAATTGATCAACTTACAATCAACTTACATGTTTTGACTTTCTTCCAAAGAAACTTGAAGCGCATATTGCATGTCTTCCTCTTCTTTGTCATTCACTATTTCCGAATATTTGCCATACGATCTACTCCTGCAACAATAATGCTGAAAATTACCCTAAAATGTTACTATGATTTAGATGAAAACATGGCAAAAGCATCATTACATCATTCTATGACTTCTCTCACTAAAAACATGACTTCAACTCAATAGCAGCTACTTGAAAACAAAAATATAGAAACTGCTATAATAAATTACCCAGATGCTATGAAATGTGATTGAGCCAAAGATGTTTTCGAATCAATTTGCTCTTGTTTCCCATCATTATCTTCTTTGTCACAGTCTATGACTTCAATACGTGGAGGCATAGATTGCTTAACATCTGACTTTATGTCATTTTTCATTTCAAATGTTGGTGACATTAAGAAATCATCATCACTTGAGTCTTCACTTTTGTCAGCTCTCCATCCTTTTAAACCAGCACCTGGTACTGCCACCAGTGTTCTAAGATAAACTGGTCCCTGTTTGGAAATATGCTTCAAAAGTTTTCCCGTGAAAGGCCCATTATTTACTTTAACTATTTGATTGCCAATCGCTCGAACAAACTCAAAATTGTTTTCATGAGTAGTTAACCTAGCAAGTTTCTCTTTAAAAAGGCACGATATTTTACTCCTGACTTCATCCTCAGACATTTCATCATCGACTGCCACGGCTGACTCAGCAAAACCATTTGCATAAAGGTACTCCCTAAAACGACCTCGGGGCACAGTCTCCACCTGGGGACCTGGTAGTAAAATAAAGTCCTTGAGCAGGTACTTCAACTTTACTTCAGTTGGTTTTCTTTTTGTATGACTACATGATGAAGATGAAGAGGAGCCATATCGTTCAAAGCCTTTCTTTGGTACGTAGTTAGCTTTTGGATTATATCCATAAGTTAATTCACTTTGACGACTAGATGAAGCAGCACTTATGCTTGGAAATAAATTACCAAGAGCTTCCTCTGTTGATATTTTTGAATCTTCTTTGTTCATATTTTCTTCAACAGAAGGGTTTTCTTTTATGGCTTTAACCGCCTCGATTAGTTTGTCTATCATTTTGTCCGCCATCTTACAACTTACATCGAAATTCGACAACATGAAGTTTTACAAAAAATTACATGTGGCGTACTCGTTGAGTTCTATGATAACTGGAGCGGCTATCTCAAGCGCGGCCTTAGGGGCCGATTACATGGACCGAGTTGTCCCGGCAAGGTGAGTTGTCTCGGGCATCCGGGTTAGCTTTTTTCAAGCGATTACATGGACCGAGTTGTCCCGGCAGGGTTAGTTCTCTAGGATACTCGGGCTCCTGGCTCCGGGAGAGACTTTGAATTTCTTGCGGGAAAATATGGCGAACATTTTGTAAACAATGAATTTTTCGCATCACGATATTTGTTGGCCAAAATAATTCTAACTGCTTCATATTGTTTAACTTTGTCTGCATTGAAGTCTGAGTTTCTATACTCCATTTGAGATTTGTACTCAAGCAACCCTTCCAGTAAATCCTTAACCATTTCTCACGTCCATTGAAAGCGATTATCTATGTCGATCGTGGCAGATTTTTTAGATTTTTTCTTTTCTTTGCATTATCGTTTATAGAGCTTTCCGCCATTTTACAAATTTAAACTAAGTGCGCATGCTTCACACAATAGCTTTCAACTCGCTTACCCGGGGCAACTCGGGAAAAAGTGATTACATGAGCGAACGAGACAATTTTCATCCCGGATAACCGAGTTGTCCCGGCTTTCAACAGCCGATATCCCAGCAAAGCGAGTTGACTCGTTTCCCATGTAATCACAATGCTATTTTTAATAGTAAATATAAAAGAGGCCGCGGTATCGGTAAAATTGTCTCACCTCGGCTAACCGGGACAACTCGGTCCATGTAATCGGCCCCTTAGATATCTGATGACGCCAAAAAAATGGCGGATTTCGTCCGTTGCCGCTGAGATTGACTGAAATTGACCGCTTTTCCGAAAATTTCACAATTTCCCACTCCCTCCTGAGGAAAGAGTGAAGAAAATGTATGTGTGTATTTGGGATTTGGCAAGCAATTTTTTGATGAAAATCACGATAAAAACCTACAATTCCTAACAGCGAGTCAACCTAGCTTTCCAATTATCGGCTCCTACGAGGATGTATTTATAACTATCGACGAAAGAGCTATATGTCGGCTACACATCTATGAATGCAGATATGCGTCGTTTTCTTACCAGCGTCAAACTTGTTTGATCGATTAAACTCTTCAGTCTATACAAAAAAGTATATCATAGTTCATCTCCACAGTGGTTCACGAGAGAGAAGTTAGCTTATTTGTTATCATTGCTATTTTGCTTCTTTTCGTGGAAAGGCAATGGCTTTTTTCGCCACAATTGTAGGATTTTTACTTGTTTCTTTAAAAACGTAAATATTAAATCTCTGGATATTTACGGATTTTCTGTAATTGAGTTTCATATTAAATTTCAAAAAGACTCAAGTCTGCATAGGTTTGGTAAATGAAAACAAACAATATTGTATAGAAATTACTTTAAGTAACCTTTTGTGATGTTCTGAAGTGCAACTGCATCAAATACTTGTAAAGTTGTAGCACATTTTGATTTTGTTGTATTGATATATAAATTGGGCAAAATGCAAATAATCATCAAAACACTTATGCTTCCAATGGTGTTTATAATTCATTTTTAGTTTTAATACTTCTACCCTTCTTTTTCACTTTGTTTTGTTTTTCCTATATTTTCAATATAAGTGCACAATTTGAATGATTAACACAGTTTTCACTTCAATACTAAATTTCATAAGCAGTTGGTAGTGCATTTTGTTCTCTGAGTATCCACATTTGGTGTTTTCTTCATACATGAATGATGAAATGCATATGGATATGTCACAACAAGGCAATAAAACCAAATGAATTAAATACCTATAGTGTACTTTTATGCTAGAAGCTTAAAAGCTTTCTAGAAATTGTAAAGTTATTGGATTATATTACCTCTATATCATCAATCTCATGAAAAGAAATAAATGATCAAATTAAATAACTCTGGATCATGAACCATGATCAAATTAAATAACTCTGGATAAGGCAGACAATAAATCAATTATCTTTACAGCATTATCATTTCTTTAAGACTCTGCCTGGTCAATAACATCTTCCAGTCATCTTTACTCCTTGGTCTTCCCTGCATGTTGTCAGCAAATAGAACATAACAAGCTCTGCTCCAAATCATGGGTACTGTTGGGGCTGATCATTTCTTCTTGATACTTTTCACAGAGCAAAATGTGTGCAGGGTCTTTTTTGCTTTAGGGAAACTATTTTGCAAATAGATAGGTAAATTTACGATTTCATGCATTAACAAATGACAGAAAAGTATGCAGAATTTTATAGACAAAAACAGGAAAACATCAGTATATTTGGCGTTCAAGTCAGTCTTAAAAATACGATCTTTAATATGTATTTTATGGCTTTTCAAGTGCATGTATAATTGCTTTTCAATCGTTGACGGACTAACAAAACAAACAACTACCTCACCTGTGAGAAGCGATATGTACCTTTTTGTGGAAACTACGACATCCAACAATTGAACGATTGAAGTGTTGGCATTATAAAAGAAATGCCAAAAAAGAATCGTCACAGAAAATGGAACTAACGATATCCATATTCTGTGATATCGTGTTGGTTTTTGAAAAATTCTTTATAATTTACTATAGACACCAGGGGAGGTCGAGAATATTATTTTTCTGCAAAGCGATCATTTCAGCGGAAATACGTCCGTTGGCCGCCATTTTTTTGGCGACCTCGCCCCAGTAAAGTTAGCCGCTCCAGTTATTATAGAACTCAATGGGCGTACTGCAGGCAGCAATAAAGTATTAAACTTTTCAGAAGTACTATAATTTTATATCAAACATAGTAATAAATTTAAAATAGAAGTTTCATCTTTAGAAGAAGTATTTTTGTCTGTATCGGCGCGCCTTTCATTCGTGTCATTTCTAGATATGAATTTTCTTATTCGTCCAAAGTTCAATCAATAATAAAAAAATATTTATTGTAAATTTTATTATAGCAAATGAACGTGACGCCAAGAGTTTGTAAATCACATGCAATTTTTCGTCGTGGTATAGTGAACTATCTATCTCGACCTTATTTAAACCTGAACATTTTTACGAAGATGGTTCGAAGTTCTCTGCAATCTCTCACCAGTTTAAAGAAGCAAAAGACAAAGTAGGATCTTTAACTCAAGATCCAGGATATGAATTGAAGTTAAAGATGTACGCCCTTTTTAAGCAGGTATTTTACGATCCATAAAGATATTGTATCCGGTTTTTACATAAAGCTTGAACATTAGTTGTTGTATCTCCTAACTACAAGCTCTTCGATTAAATGGTGACTTTAAATTTTTAAGCACAATGTGCAACATTACATTAGTATCACATTTTTGGGAAGGCACAGTGAATTTTTTTCAATTATAACTGTTCACAGTCCCACCATACAATACAATCAAAGTTAAAAATAAGACGATTCCAAATAACAATATACATTTCCAGGGTTCTTTAGGCAAATGTAATACACCAAAGCCTGGGACTTTGGACTTTGTTGGAAAAACAAAATGGAATGCATGGAACGATTTGGGTGATTTATCACAGGTGAATATTTAGTTTAAGAAAGAATGCACTTATCTTATAATGAACATTCAATATGTATCTAGTTTCAAACATCACCAAAGGACTGTATCTTTCAACAATTTTATTGAACACTCTCACAAGTCTTACTAAAATCTATCGTCATCAAATTATTTACAGTAAAAAAGTTGTTTTGTGCAAAGTTGACAGCACACCGTTAATTAAGAACTGTGGAGGATGTGGAAAATGTGTTTAAATGCTTAAATTATAACATTTTGATGAAATGATGGAAATAAGACTAAATTCATTTTCAAGAGGGGAAGAATCCCTATTTTTATAAAAGTTCTTTTTATTGTGCAAAATATGTTCAAATGCATGAAGAATTATAGTCTTTTGATAAAAATATGGAAATATGATAAAATTCATTTTCAGAATGGTTGGAATCCCTGTTTTTGTAAAAGTTGTTTTTTAAGTGGAAAATGTGTTGAAATGCATTAATTATAATTTTATAGTGAAAATATGAAAATATTATAAAACTTATATTCAGGAGGGGGGATGGACTTAATTTTTTGTAAAAGTTGTTTTTTAAGTAGAAAATGTGTTCAAATGCATTAATTAGTCTTTTGGTGAAAATGTGGAAATATGATAACATTCATTTTCAGGGAATTGGAATCCCTACTTTCGTAAAAGTTGTTTTAAAGTGGAAAATGTGTTCAAATGCTTGAATTATAACATTTTGATGAAATAATGGAAATAAGACTAAATTCATTTTTAAGAGGGGAGAAATCCCTATTTTTATAAAAGTTTTTTCTATTGTGCAAAATGTGTTCAAATGCATGAATTATAGTCTTTTGATAAAAATATTGAAATGTGATAAAATTCATTTTCAGGGGGTTGGAATCCCTATTTTTGCAAAAGTTGTTTTTGTGGTGGAAAATGTGTTCAAATGCATGAATTATAGTCTTTTGGTGAAAATATGGAAATTTTATAAAATTCATTTTCGTGGGGGGTGGACGTGATTTTTTTGTAAAAAGTTCTTTTTCATGTGGAAAATGTGTTCAAATGCATGAATTGTAATTTTTTGATGAAATAATGGAAATAAGATTAAATTCATTTTCAAGGGGGTGGAGTCCCTTTTTAGTAAAAGTTGTTTTTTTAATTGGAAAATGTGTAGAAATGCATGAATTATAGTCTTTTGACGAAAATATGAAAATATTACAAAATTAATTTTCAAGGGGGTGGAATACCTACTTTTGTAAAAGTTGTTTTAAAGTTGAAAATGTGTTCAAAAGCAAGAATTATAATCTTGGTGAAATAATGGAATATGATAAAATTTATTTTCAGGGGGGATGGAGTGAATTTTTTGTAAGAAGTTCTTTTTGATGTGGAAAATGTGTTCAAATGCTTTCGTTCAAGACGAAACGTCAATTTCATTTTGGCTTGGTCAAAGTAAGTTTTTTTATTGTCACATTAATATACATAATTTTCGTCGATAATATGAAAAAACATTTTTAACTAAGCGCTTCTGACATCACTACGCACGGTCTCATTATAATATGAAATCTGACCACGACACACTTTACGAGAACGGAGTCGATACCTTCAATGCAACAAGCCCCTAGCCAGCATATAATTACTAGAGAAAGCATGGCTTATACGTATGTAAACAATTGACGCTCAACATTGAAAAAGCAAATTGAAAGCAAAAACGAATAATAAATTATTATGGGAAAACTGAAAATGTTACCGATACATAGGTATTTTTGAAATCATTGTCCGTTGCCTGACCGTTATTTTGAGCACTGTTCTTCTTGTTTAATTAACTCAATTATTAACAAGGTATCGTTATCTTAATGCAGTTAAGAGTTAAGGTATGGTTTTAACACATTTCGTATTAGATTGCACTCAGGCGAATGAGATGTTACTCGTTGGAAAAAAACTGACTGCAGTCGAAGCGTGTAACTACGGTTTGGTAACAGAAGTTATTCCTCAAGCCGAGTTTAAAAAGAAATTAACAACAGAATGAAATACATGGCTGCGTTGCCGCCGAAGGTAGCACAAATCTGGACTTTAAAGTTATAGCTTCGCTTCATTTAAGCATACAATGCTTCTCTCCACTGCAGTCGCTCTCAATGTCGAAGAAATTATGTCGCTCAGCTGAGCTGGAGAAACTTCATGATGAGAGTAATATAGAATGCGAACTGATTGCTCAAAGATGGGTCTGGAGGAATGCGCGCAAGCAGTGATGAATTTTTAAAACGAAAATAAAAAATGTAGTTGAAACATTAAGTTGATTTTTGTTGATGAAATGTTCCATGCATTTTCTTTCTGTGTATGTTATTCAGTTTAATAAAAACCATTTTCACCAAAGTGTTAAGCGTACAAAAGCATCTGCGCAAACATCTACTTGATGTCACGTGACAACATGTTAATTAATGGCAATTATTTTTTAACAACTGCATCATTTTTCAACAATTGCGCACGAAAGAAGGTTGTTGCGACTAAGAAGTCCGTTACGCCAGCAGTAAACACTGAAGTCTCAATGACTTGAACGATACAGAACGAGTGTTCGAAATTTTCCAGCAAAGTTTTTTGCTATGTTTTGGAACTTGATTCAAAACGCAATTTTTTCCTCAAAGTAAAGATTTTAAAATCGTGGTTAAATGAACGAATATGTTTTGTTATTCAACTCAAGTTACGAATGATTTACACCAACAACGCTACAAATTCCGCTGCGTAAAGGTTACAAACGGATCATTGGGGACACAATATCCTATTTGTACAATAAATATTTGCACGCGCCATAAGTCTGATCGTAAAAATACCTTGATGGTAAATCATTCCTGTAAGCTCGTCCACCATCTTCTTACGATGCCATCCAAAATATCATCGTTGCTGATGTACTTTTGAAACAAATCGCATTCCTCGTGATTTTTATCCTCAAGTTCTTGTATATTACTGTTGACCATCAACGTCTGTTTCTCGAAGGCACTACAATATTAAATATGCTGCTTTACTATTTGCTGACATGGATTTTTTAAAAGTTCAAAACTGTAAATGTTTTCATCATCTGCGACGTGAACGTCCATGAATAAAAATAGAAATTTATTGCATTTTCAAAGGTCCCGTGTCCCCTCTCCCTCTAGTTGCTAAGCTTCGCCCACCCCCTCCCTTTCCTTCTGCTTTCCAATAGTGTTCAATCCCTCTCCCTCGTAAAAATAGACACACAAACCTGTCTAGAAACTAGTGAAAATCTCGCAAAAAGTGAATTGAGTTCCTTCTCGAAATGTTTGAAAGACAAAAGTTCTGCAATAATTCCGCGTTTCCTTTGCCATGTCGCAGTCGAGTTTCGTGTTGCATAGAATAACAGACATTACCCCATTTAAAGGAAATTCACCGTAAGACAAAATGAATTTTTCTTAAAGCATCTCGGTTCTTTTATAAAAACAACAATTATGTTTCACGATACACTTTCTTTGAGGCGAGGTAGGGATAGGGAGTAAAGCATTTTGTGGGAACTTAAATAAAGCTATTCGTAGTTTTATTAACTTTTCAATCTCACAGTTAATTTTTAACACCTCAGAACATAACACATCCTCTCAGGTTCAAGAAAAGAAAACATTTTAATGTTTATATAAAGTGATCAATAGGCGTGGATACAACTCAAATACCTAACGATTCAAAATATGACCTTGTGCACAGGCCTCTGTTTAATATAAACAAGTCACATGTGCCTGTGAATGATTAAATAAATAAGGTAAAGATAGAGAGCAACATCCAACTGGAGGATGACCCCACTCCACAAACTTCGTTTGAAAAGTTGCCTTTGAAAACACGACGAATATGTAAACTGAAATAAAAATTACGTAATGTTGTACTGAGGAGTCACTGGGGGTGAACAAAGTACTCAATTATATTAAGGAGTGTCGGTAAAGAGGGAAGTATGGGGGTAAAGGAAACTGAACCCGTCAAGGTTTAATATCGCCCCGTTACCAAATAAGCTTTCTCACTTTGGGGATTTTCGTCTGAATGTATTATTGACGTGTTTATTGCATTCATTGGCGAAGTAAATTGACCAATGAAAAACGACTCAATAAATGTTTGACATATGATATTAAAGAAAGTTTGGCTGTTTTCAAAATTATATCAATTCCTTTCTTTTTTCCACAAAACTCTCAAAAATGACTTAAATGTTAGTGACGTGACGGTATGCGCAAAAATCTCTTTTGAGACAATCACTATTTTCCATATTAAATATAACTCTGAAATTAAACACTTGAAAACACAGATGAAGTCAGACCAGCTAGGATGAATAATTTTACTAACTCAATACATTACCTTTTCTGAAGCAAAGACTATATCAGACAGTGCGATCAGAGAAAGACCAAATCCAGCTGTTGGACCGTTTACCGAAGCGATCAAAGGTTTAGGACACGTGAGAAGAAGTCGTAGGTCGTATTTACTGCAAGTCTACACCACAATTTGAACAATCTGTACCTCTATGCAATTAACAGCATAAATGTGCCATTCAATAAACAAACCAAAAATCAGTACGATCAATAAAAACCATTGAGATTTTCACAAGGACAATAGAGATAAATCAAGAGGCATATAATCATTTATCACAAAACCTTTTCTATTGTTGATGTTGGCTATAACCAAACTTTTTCCATCTTCTTTTGTAGCTACTTCCTTTCTTTATATACGCAACTTTGAGCAAGGCGAAAGGGACCACTTCAATACCCCAGTTCTATCATCACATAAAGAATGTTTAGTGCAGAGTTGATCTTCTGCGAGTACCAGTTGATCACCTTCAGGTGGGCTCATATAATAATAGGGCCCGTCATCATTATACGAACAAACAACTGGCATCCACAAAGAATCCAAACTACAAAAAAACATTCTTGGCCATGAATCACCATGACACATGAACAATGAAAAACTAGTAAGAGTAATTGAAGTGAATGACAGAGGTGGTAAAGGGACTTTTACAACTCTATCCATGTGGGATCTACAATATGAGAAAATATGAAATAATGATATGCAAAGTAAAATTAATTTATCATGAAATCTCATGCATTTCTTTCATATTATATTACATTGACTCCCAAAGACTATAGTTCCTGCACTTAACACCAGGGTGCGAATTAACGGTGTGCAATGTGCAATTTGCACATCGTTTTGGCTAAAATGAAAATAATTGCACATCACTTTTTCAAACGATGTGCAAAAAAGGTTTTTCATTAATTACTATCACATATATTGAAAAAAAAAGTTTTTAAAATCTTAGGCCATGTAATTGGCCATGTTGAAACAATGTCATCAAATTGAAAAACGTCGTCACTTTGAGACTGGAAAGTCTGTCAACAGTCGACATACTGGTTGACATACATGGTTCTTCTGACCATATACGGATGTAATTCATTTACAAATATTAATTTTTGCATTGCGCTGTTTTGTAGTTTGTGCATCATTACTTTTTTTGGCATCATAGCTATTTTGAGTGTTTTCGATAAAATCAGGAGACATTTTCCTTCTGATTCCTAAAAAAACCTTTAAAATTTTCAAATTTGAAAAATAAGCCAAAAAGATTTTTGGGAGCGAAACCAAACTGGCAACCTTGATTAACCGTATTTTTTGCTTTTACGCATAGTTTGTAATATGACAAAAATATTTTTTGTTATAAGTAAGCATCAATAAAACATATTAGATAATCAGAAGACAAAAGTAGCTATATGCGGTGCATGTTTCTCTTGTCGCTTTTGTTTTTCTTGCCATGATGGCTTCTTCGTCGAAAGGTTGTACTAGCAAAATTAACACAGTAGAAAAATGGATAGAAACATTAAATGCCGACTGGCTTGAATACGAGAATGATGGCCAAGTGGTGAATTCACTGCGCTGTAAAGTTTGTGGAAACAAAGAGGCAGAATAACAAGCGCAAAAAATTTCTCTCGCACATTCATAACAGGATCAGCTGTTGTAAAGAAAAACGCAGTGGTGAATCATATGAATTCTGAGTTGCCTTTCAAAAAGTATATCCCCATTTGCAAGCTCCTGGAGAAGGGAGGCGTTGATCTAGTTTAATCGTATCGAACAGACCGATCAGCCGCTGAGTTGTCAGATCACATTTCTGGGGTCATAAAAGGAAATCTTGATGAAGATTTAAAGGTATTTAAAGATATTTGTCAGTTTTGTGCGATGGCAGCACCGATACCAGTGTAAAATCACAATAATTATTTTACGTGTTATATGTGAATAAGAACGGTCATAGTACTTGCTAATTGATGTCAGTTGAAACAGTTGAAAACGAAGATGCTTCAGGACTGAAGGAAGCTATGAACGAAGCTTTTGCCCGTTTTGGCATTACAAACTTTGAATCGAAACTAGCTGCAACTGGTCTAGATGGGGCAAGTTTTAATATGGGGAGAAATACTGGTTTAGAAGCTCGTCTAAAAGAAGTCCTTGGCTCACTGTCGTCCACTGCTTCAATCACCGTCTAGAATTTGCTGCTGCCGACGCATTCAATGCTACGTTTTTGCACAAGTAGATGAAATAATGCGTCAACTGTTTTCTCTGTACCAGAAGTCACCGAAGAAACTGAGAGCTGAAAAACTAGCTGAAGTGTATGGAGAAACTGTCTATAAGCCCATCAAAGCAAGTGGGACAAGGTGGATAGATCACAAAGTGCGCGCCACGAAGGTTTTCCTGGAGAACTACGGCATGTATATGCAGCATCTTGAACAGGTAAAAATGGCTAATTTTCCAACTTTTGCTGTTTTCCATCAAATTTGCATCGCCTCCTTAAATTTTCTAGAATAAAGTTTGCCTGTAATAACAGTAATAAGCATTTTATTAAATTATTTAATGTCATGTAATATGTTACTTTTGTTTCTTATGTAGGCCGCAACTACTTCACCTGATGCCCAAAAGCAGAAGATAAATGGATTCCTAGCTAAATGGAAAGACGCTCGTTTCCCAATGTATGCTTCTATCTTTGTGGACATTATTGGTCCTTTGCGTGTTTTGTCTCTTGGACTACAAACTGACGACAATGATCCAGTTAAAGCTTTAAGGAGAATCAAGGAATTTGACTGGACTATGGTCAAGCTTCAAGGTAGTACATTTGGCAAAGCTACTTTCGATAAATTTAGGAAGGATTGCAAACCTACTGGTGACGACAAGAACCAGATTTCGTATCAAGGTGTTGTGCTCACAAATTATCCCCGTGCACTAAATGGAGCTGCGGGACAACGACAAGAGTGGATAGATGCGATTATCCTCTGTTTGGGCAATCGCTTTAGTGATCTTCAAGAGACACCAGTTTACAAACACCTTTGTCCAATTATAGACACCCAGTCTTGGCCAGGTGAGGAAGTTAATTTGGTGAGCTATGGAGACGAATCGGTTACGCTACTTGTCGACCACTTCATTCAGCTTTTGAAGCATAACGTATGCGATGTGTCGAACGATACGATGCTGACAGAAGAGTGGAGTGGGCTTAAGTTGTTGATTTCAGAGACGTATGGCAGAGCTATACCATACTTAGATGATTGGGCTGCCATTCTCTCTTCACCAGTTAGTAAGGAAAAGTTTTTAAGCGTTCTTAACATTGTGGAACTGTTATTAATTACGCCCATCTCTAATGCTGTGGTTGAGCGAATGTTCTCAACAATGGCCAAAATAAAGCCACACCTACGTAACAGAATGTCAAGAGGAAGATTGGACAGTCAGCGAATTAGTGAGGGTCCATCAGTGGAAGAGTATGATCGAGCTCCCGCAATAGAGCGGTGGTATGAACAAAAGAAACGAAGGATTGGATATGGAGGCCATGCTTACCCAGAGAAGCGAAAGAAGAAAGTCGATACGTCAGAGGCATCAAGCTGCAGCAAACATTCTTATTTTTCGGACCAATACTAGTCAGAAAGTAACTAGTCGTGTACTATAACATGATAACTTGTAAAAATGTATACGTTGATAAAATGTTATAAAAATATTACGTTCTAAAAATGTTAATTTAGTAAATAGTGCAGTATAATAATTACTGTAATATCATTTGATTATGCCTCTAGAGAAAAATTTTTGTCGAAAAAATTTGCACATCGTTTTTTCTCAACTAATTCGCACCCTGCTTAACACCATAAGACTAGAGTTCATGAACATAACTCCTGACTGTTATGGTCTATGCCCCTAAATCACAAATATTATAATGAAACCACCTAACTCACTAACACTATACTTCCTGCACCTAACTCATAAACACTATAATTCACACAATTAGCTTGCAAACACTATATTTCATGCACATCACACTCAAAAACTAGAGTTTATGCACTAACTCCAAAGATTACATTTCACACACCTAAGTACCAATAATTAAATACAATAGATTTTTATGAGATGACCTTCATCACAATACCTTTTTTAAACGTATTCCTGACGCTAGCAAACGTAAAAATCAAGTTGTTGGTGAATATATCTGCTAAATATGATTGAAGAAAAACATCGAGCCAAGAATCATCTAAAGATATAGAAACATAACATAAATTTACCACATCGCTTTCATTAAAAATGGCTTCTTCACCAAACTTCAAGAAACGAATTGTGACCTTGGCGAAATATAAATAGCGTTATGTTGCAAAGGAAGCAAAACGAGAAATGTCCGACGTCAATATATCTCACATTCCAAATTTACTTTACACGTTTTTCTGCCAAAGCTGTGAGTCGCTCTTTGTTGTCTTCATCTCATCTAGCAAGCATTAATTATAATTTTGAAAACAGCAATTCTTGGTTTTCATGTGTGTCTCAAGGGAATAACAAACAAAGAAAGGGCATCCACCATGTCGCCTAAGAGCAAAGGGAATCCAATGATATTATTTTGTAAGGAGTCCATCAGCATGACGCATATGAAAACCACCAATACTTTCCATAAACTAACAAATTCACAGTTTGAAAACGGATCGCTTTCTTCTATGCCAATTGCATGTTAAAAGTTCATTGCCAATGGCTGCTTCATCAAACTAAATATAAAAAGTGTTATGTTTAAAGGAAGCAAAATGAGACATGTGGGAAGTCATTATCTCACAGTCCAAATTTACTTTAATTTATAGATATGATGCGAACTGTAGAGACGACGACACTTTTCACTTTATTATAAAACACATGTAATATAGACAAAAGAAACAGCCACCATGACGTTGCTGCAAAACTGCAACGTCAATTTAAATTTATTGCAAAACCAATCATATTCATTACACTAGTTTGAATTCATAAAAAAAATTTAAATTTTCGATCCGTGCCACGCCTTAACAGCTTTCTCTAATCTTCCAAGTAGACTTTTTATTAAGCATTGATATGTGGTTAATCTCTTTTACCGCGAATTTTGTTGTGGATGGACAACTTTTCGCATTAGACAGAATATTTCACAATAAAAAAACCGTCTGTGAAAAACTATACTTTTAAAATTGTAGTTGTTCATTCCCTTTTATGCAAGAGAAACCGCAAGTTATTAGTAGCCTTACAGATCTTCTTTCTCAATCAGTAAACCATAAATTTTCTTTTACTGCTCAAGAATCTTTTAAAAAGGTGTGCGAACAGCAAGCAGTTTTAGATTATGTTTTAATTAAGCCATGAAAACCGCATGAAATCTTTGTGACGATCTATAAACATCTTCACACGTTTCTCAAGATCACATTCAGTTTCAGTTCAAAATTTATATTTTTCTCGTTATTATAAAGCATCTTGTAAGTTGCGCTATTCATAACAGATTAGCTTTCCGCTAATAAATAAGTAATAATGAGCAAAGTACATACAACATGTGGCTTTCAGCTTCGTAAACATTATTCTTCGTTTGTGGCGTTGACAAAACTACAACGAGAATTTCTTGTTTTAAAGTAATATTATTACTCTATAAATCTATTTATTGAGGCTTAAATAATCGCAATGATTGTACTACCTTGAAGCAATTGAATGAAAATTGATGAGAGACTTGCGGCTTCTTGCGAGATGCGTCCCCTTGCTGCAGAGTATTTGTCCTTTGTTGCATATTTCAAATGGTTTTGAATAAACGGAACTTTTAATGAACTGAACCAGCAGCCGGTGGAAATGTCGAAGAAAATCTTCCACCAATAAATACATACAATAGAATTTTATGAGATGACTTTTATCACAATATCTTTTTAGACGTATTCCTGACGCTAGCAAACGTGAAAATCAAGTTGTTGGTGATTATATCTGCTAAATATGATTGAAGAAAAACATCGAGCCAAGAATCATCTAAAGATATAGAAACATAACATAAACTTACCACATCGCTTTCAATTTCATTGATAATGGCTTCTTCACCAAAATTCAACGAACGAATTTTGACCTTGCCTAAATGTAAAGGAGTAATGTTACAAAGAAGCAAAACGAGAAATGTCCGACGTCAATATAACTCACATTCCAAATATACTTTCCAAGTTTTCAGCGAAAGCCGCGTGTCGCTCTTTCTTGTCTTCATCTTATCAGGCGAACATTAATAATAGTTTTGAAAACAGCAATTCTTGGTTTTCATGTGTGTCTTAAGGGAATAACAAACAAAGAAAGGGCATCCACCAATAATTAAATACAATAGATTTTTATGCTTTGCGTAACGAGGATTTCAATATTATAGTGAGACCATGCGTAGTGATGTCAGAAGCGCTTAGTTAAAATGTTTTTCACATTATTGACGAAAATTATGTATATTAATGTGACGATACAAAAACTGACTTTGACCAAGCCAAAATGAAATTGACCTTTCGTCTTGAACGAAAACATTTCGGCCGTTATTTTGAGAACCAAAGAATGGGTCGAGGACGTTTGTTATATGAATTTTTAAATTGACGGCATTCATGCTGTGATGATGAAAAGAGTTTTGAATTTAAACGAGGATGTTAAAGGAGGAGGTTAATGGTGTTAGGAGGATGTTAAACAAGAAACCAACTTTCGTCCAGCATCAATATGACAGGGTTAATTGAAAGTGGACTGGGACAGATAGTAGATGTGACGTCCTTTGCATAACCCATGATCTTTGGAAAGAGGTACGAACATTGAGCTCTATAATAACTGGAGGGGAAACGTCAACCAAATTACTATAAATTATTAGCGCGCGGCCGCGTGGTCAAAAACATGGCGGATTTTGGTTGTCAAAGTCAGCGGAAAGACGCGGGCTCATAAAATGAAATTTTTTTCGCCCACCCGGATTTGACAACCACAATTGCGATTATATAAAATTTCAATGCGAAGCACAAAAACTTTTAGAAATTTTATTTTTAAAACATGCTGCAAACTTGTTTGGTGTACGGATGCTGAAGTAATGCCAGAAAAGAAAACATTTCATGACACCGGTGAGCAACGTAAGATTGTTTACCATTTAAAGTGTTCAGTGTTTTGTTTTAAGTCAATACTTGAAGTGTGATGGTATATATTTTGTGAATGTTTTTACTTCTAAGTTATAATTTAAGTTATGTATATCCAGTCTTATTTGTTCTTTACTTAATCGCTTGCTAGACGAGGCAAAGCAACCAATTCTTATCGAGATACGCATGTCTTAAAACTCCTTGTTTCAACTGACTTTACCTCCAAGAAATAGAGGATTTTTTCATGATATTTTTCTGAAAACATGAAGCAAATATTAAGAACAGAGCTGTATTGAAATCAAATGCAGTGCAGGATTAATTAATGAACTTTTTGGTGCATGTCGTACAATAAAAAATACCTGTATTAAACAGCTAGCCTGGACAATTTGACAGATTATGAACAATCATGATGATGGTGTTTAAGGGTTTGCTTTATGCTAAAAGTTTTATAAATGCCATCGGGTGTTTCTGTAAGTGAATTGTTTGTTATAGTAAACAGGTTAGTACATCAAAATCAAGATAAAAACTACTTTGTTCAATAATATGCCAAATTATGCTCCTACCTTGAAATATTTGCTCAAGAAAAGCTAATGATGACATGCATGAAACATTAAATATAGTACTGCATCATCTGTCAAAATCCATACGTTTTTCAATTTCAGGTGATTAAAATTCACATAAGATGCATTGGTTGCAATGAAGTTGAATGTGTAAGAAGCAAAAATTGATGGCATAGAACTTTTTATGTCTTTTGAAGAATTACGATATCATTTAAACGATATCATTTAGTAGCAATGTAGTAAAAGAAGTGATATCTGTCTTCAACATGAGACTTTTCTAATTATGTATAGTTTCTTTGTACAAAATACTATTTTAGAAAACTTGATTTTTAAGTCATTCACTGATATTTTTTACCAAAAGACAAAAAGAAAAATTCAAAGGCATAATGTAAAATTCAAAAGTTTGTCAAGTTGTTTGAACCTAGAAAAAATTAGTATAGGTACTAGTAATTTGTAAGGACACAAGAGAAAATAGTGCAAGAAGGTTAGCATTTTTGAGAATTAATATGTTCTTCTTGACATACATTACACAAGGCCATAATATTATAAATAATGACTGTACAATAACAATTATACAACATGCTAAAAATCTTCACCTACATTATAATTATTTAAACAGGTTTGTCTTCATGCAGCAATAAGAAAAGTGTTATGTCAGAGAAACCAATGCACTTTAATTTAAGAAATCATATTTTCAATGGGAAATTAATGTAGTTCTGTTCAGTAGTAGATCCATGGTTGTCAATGACAATCCAGTTTCTAATATCTTGGCTCAAAACAGAACCAGCAACATGATTATAGAATTTCTGAATTTCGTTCTTTTGCTCTCCTAGTTCAAGATATTTTCTTCATAAGTTCTCAGTAGATTTATCAAAACATCATAATACCTTATAAGACACCCAGAATCAATCCTACCAAAAAAAACTAAAAAAAAATTTCATACCTACTTATAATATATTTCCAGTCGACTTAAGTCGTAGGGGTAAGCTAACTTTTTCTAACTCCTTTTTGGACGTTTTAACTAAGATTTACCCATCTATTCAGGAAAGACAGTTGCACCAAGCTGTTATCAAACAGTCAAAAACACAAGTATTTTGCATGGGATTATGCATTAAAGCTTAACAACACATTGAAAGTGTAAAGAATGCCGTTTGATATTTATTTCTAAAGCATTACTTGAAAAATATACGTTATTTTACAGTAGATTTACCTCATTTAAATGTGTGTGTCTATTTCACAAAAACCTGTAGCATTATTTTCAATATTTTATGCTTACGCTATCGTGGTTGTTTTCGCTGGTTGTCATTGATATAAGCAGTAATAGAGATCCGGATTCGGGAGGGAGCGAATGTTAAAAATTTTTCTCAAAGTGGAAGTTTTGACAACCAAAATCTGCCATTACCGCCATGTTTTTGACCACGGGGTCCAGGCCCCTTTTCCCCTCCAGTTATTATAGAACTCAATGGGTACGAAGAGCAAGCTTCAGGACTTTGCCCTAACGTCATCACTGATCTGATAATAGACTGGATATAGCTTCTATAGGTAGCAAAAGTGAAGCCTAATTATATATTAGGCGTGGTGATTAAATTATCTCTGTAAAATAAAAACGGAAATGAAAATAAGAATAAAGTGAGGAAGAAAGCTTAGTAAATTTGTCTTGTTCTAAAACAACAGTACCCTGCTAATGAAGTCACGGCAAAAGTAACATACGTCTAGATAATAAAAAATGATAAAAGAAAGGTACAAAACGAATTTTTTAAGCATCGAAACTCATTCTAGATCATAACTGCCTCTGAACTTGGAAAATGAGCTGTGAATTATCTTGCCTTCGCAACGATGGGGCAAATTCGATTCTTGCACGCGCAATTTTCAATTGAACACGAACGCCGATATTTTGTTTTATCCATGACAGATGTTTGAGATAAGTAAAAGGTCACGAAATGCCTTAAATATTCGAAAATCTATGTATATAAAGTTATCCGCCATACATTTCTATAGAAATTTGTATCTCTTGTGGTACCGGAAGTGCATTTTGCATATATAATTAGGCTTCACTTTTGCTACCTATAGAAGCTATATCAAGTCTATTATCAGATCAGTGAACGTCATAAAGGGTGTGTGAAATGTCGCAACATCAGAAGCATATACGATATCAATTAGACCAAGTATTGTCACAGATATTCCAACTGCTGGTCCATTGACTGCAGCCACGATGGGTTTTGGGAAGTCGATAAAAGTTGCAACAAATTCTCTAAAATTATGAAGGGGAGACATGTTGATGAACTTTCATGTGAAACAGGTTAATCTTTGTTGCTTTTCACCTCAATATTTCTTTACTATCAGCAGCAAGTTTTTCTGGACCTTCAGGAGGAATGTTCATAAAGTTAGTGAGATCATTGCCACTACAGAAATATTTTCCAGCTCCTGTTATTAATGTCACAACCGAATTATCATCTCTTGCTTGCTTTAGTGCGACAATCAACTCATTGTACATCTGTCAATATATAAATTGAATTAGAATGACTGGCAATGGTTAAAATAATTGACTAGTTATACAGTGGTGGCCTATTGAATGGGTATGACTGGTAATGGTTAGAGATAAACCTTTGAATAAATGGCTGGTCATGGTTAGAAGAGGTGCTCTATTGAATGGTATGACTGGTAATGGTTAGAGACAAACCACTGAATAAATGGCTGGTTATGGTTAGAAAAGGTAGTCTATTGAATGGGTA
Source organism: Xenia sp. Carnegie-2017 (assembly GCF_021976095.1). Taxonomy (NCBI): domain Eukaryota; kingdom Metazoa; phylum Cnidaria; class Anthozoa; order Malacalcyonacea; family Xeniidae; genus Xenia; species Xenia sp. Carnegie-2017. Next base: position 3,254,095 of record NW_025813436.1, read on the forward strand.
TGACTGGTAGTCTATTGAATGGGTATGAAAGGTAGTCTATTGAATGGGTATGACTGCACTCAGGCGAATGAGATGTTACTCGTTGGAAAAGAAACTGACTGCGGTCGAAGCTTGTAACTACGGTTTGGTAACAGAAGTTATTCCTCAAGCCGAAATTGAAAAAGAAATCAACAACAGAATGAAATACATGGCTGCGTTGCCGCCGAAGGTAGCACAAATCTGGACTTTACCGTTATTGCTTCGTTTCATTTAACCATACAATGCTTCTCTCCATTGCAGTCGCTCTCATTGTCCAAGAAATTATGTTGCTCAGTTGAGCCGGAGAAACTTCACGATGTGAATAATAAAGAATGCGAAGTGCTTGCTCAAAAATGGCTAAGTCCGATCGCAAGTATACCTGGATGGTAAGCCATTCCTGTAAGCTCGTCCACCATCTTCTTACGATGCAATGTTGTTGATGTACTTTTGAAACAAATCGCGTTCCTCGTGATTTTTATCCTCAAGTTCTTGTATATTACCGTTGACCATCAACGTCTGTTTCTCGAAGGCACTACAATATTAAATATGCTGCTTTACTATTTGCTGACATGGGATTTTTTCAAAGTTCGAAACTGTAAATGTTTTCATCATCTTCGACGTGAACGTCCATGAATAACAATAGAAATCTATTGCATTTTCAAAGGTCCCGTGTCCTCTCTCTAGTTGCTAAGCTCCGCCCACCCCCTTCCTCTCCTTTCCAATAGTGCCCAATCTCTCCCTCGTAAAAATAGACACACAAACCTGTCTAGAAACTAGTGAAGATCTCGCCAAAAGTGAATTGAGCTCCTCCTCGAAATGTTTGAAAGATAAAATTTCTGCGACAATTCCGCGTTCCTTTGCCATGTCGCAGTCGAGTTTCGTGTTGCATAGAATAACAGACATTGCCTGATTTAAAGGAAATTCACCGTAAGACAAAATGAATTTTTTTTAAAGCATCTCGGTTCTTTTATAAAAACAACAATTATGTTTCACGATACACTTTTTTAAGGCGGGGAAGGGGTAGGGATAGGGATTAAAGCATTTTGGGGAACTTAGATAAAGCTATTCGTAGTTTTAATTACTTTTCAATCTCACAGTTAATTTTAACACCTCAGAACATAACACATCCTCTCAGGTTCAAGAAAAGAAAACATTTTAATGTTTATATAAAGTGATCAATAGGCGTGGATACAACTCAAATACATAACATGGCAAAATATGACCTAGTGCCCAGGCCTCCGTTTAATATAAACAAGTCACGTGTACCTGTGAATGACCAAATAAATTAGGTACAGTTAGAGAGCAACATCCAACTGGAGGATGACCCAACTCCACAAACTTCGTTTGAAAAGTTGCCTTTAAAAAACACGACGAATATGTCAACTGAAATAAAAATTACGTAATGTTGTACTGAGGAGTCACTAGGAGTCACTAAGGAGTCACTAAGATCAGTTCTTACCAAACTGGAAACATTGGTCTATAAACAAGAAGAAGCGTTATGAATACGTTCCGCTTTCGCGCATGTATATTTACTTTTCATAATTGGAAAGGTCGTCGTTTAATTAGATTCGTGCTCAGTTACAATTGGTTTTTCTATGAAATTAGATTGTCCCCGCTATATAATTTGAATTAGAATTTTAGCAAATTGTGAAGTTGTTTCAAAGTAGTTTGCCACCTACTTCGAACTGCTGAGCACAAAGTAATTTTGCTAACTCGCAATGACTGTTCATGCGTCTATTTCTATAATACTATAGTTCATGCGACTTAAACGATCTCATGACACCGTTGAAATAAATGAAATGGTAATCGAGTTCCATCGGTTCTAATCGCTAATAAAGCGCTCGCAAGAAAAATGTTTCGTTTGATCATAGTGTGTGTGTGTCATCGTGGGGTAACTTCATATGCTGAAAAGACAGTTAAATTTTCCATGCACCTAACTCCCAAAGACTATAGCTAATGTGTCTATTTCACAAAGACTTTAGTTCATGCACCTAAAGGCTATAAAATCTATATATATGTATATTGTTCGTGCATCTTAACAATATAGTTCATGTACCTAACTCCCAAAGACTATAGTTCACAAACTTAACTTTCAAAGAATATCTTTCACACCCAACTTCAAAGACTAAACTCCCAAAATTCTTCTTCATGCACCTAAACTCGGAACGACTATAGTTCATACACCTAACTCCCAAAGACTATATTTCACGCACGTAACTCGCAAAGACTATAAGATCATGCGTCTATTTCCCAAAGAGTTTAGTTCATGCAACTAACACCAAAGAAAATAGTTAATGTATCTAATTACCAAAGACTATAGTTCATGCACCTTACTCCGAAGGACTATAGTTCATGAAAGAGCTCCCAAAGACTATAGTTCATGCACCTAACATCCAAAGACTATAGTTAAAGCACTTAAATTCCAAAACTTATATTTCACGCACCTAAATCTCAAAGATTGTTCATGCGTTTATTTCCCACTTATTGAACTCACTTGATTGGTGAATTGTATTTTCCCATGTTTTCAAAAACTTTCTTAAAGGTCGTACATTCCAATTCTTGTTCTTAATTCCAGGATCACATACATATGAACTATTGACCAGACAAAATCATGATATCTAATTACAATGTGACATCACTCTTCACATCCATACCATTAGACATAGCCAAACAACACAACTAGACAAATAAAATCCTAGACTTACTCAACCTTTGCCTCTCCACTGAATTCTTCTTCTAAAACTCATACTATAGACAACTTTCAGCGAATCAATGGGGTCACCACTATACACCTTCCTCGCAAAAGCTGTCGTGCAAAACCTCGAAACACAATCAGTCACCAACAGCACAGATGAAACAGACAGACTATGGAATAGATATAAAGACGATATCTTTGCCATAGTCAAGAAAGCCAAAACTGGACAAATGCTACACACCATAAAAATACTACAAAGAAGATAACCTTCACTAAAGACAAAAAAACACAACAAGACTAAACAAACAAGTATACGGCATAAATACCCTTACAGACCAAATACTTGATTTCAACCGTAATCATTCCACACAACACAAAATAAGCAACATTCGAACACTTTTCAACAGAATTAACACTCACTGCAGCACAGAAGAAGCCAAAAAACAGAACGCAACTACTTGTTCTCATTTATAAAAACTAGTTACCCTATAGAAACTTTATAGACGAAACTATAAGCAAAATCAGTCAGAACTTTACTACTAACGGACACCTCCCGAAAGCAGACACTGCTATTAGGTCCCTGCCAATACTCTTACTATTAACTTATTTACAACCTCTCATAAGCAGACACCAAAACAATCTTCAAACAATTCTGTAGTGTTTATGGTGTTTCGAAAGTTCACTTTAGGGTGGTCATGGGAGAAAAAATTTACATGAGTTTAATATTTACTGAGGAAATTACCATACACCAGCTATGGTCAAATGGCAATTTTGCACAAATTAACAAATATTCGTGGCAGAGATTGAATTTTTATATTTTCGTTGTTTCAAGAAATTTACATTGTTTTTGCTGGCATACGATAGAACATATTTCGCATACCTTCCTCCTAAACCCACTTTCCGTCATATTTTGCCGTTTAGTGTGCATTTCATAGCCGAATCTTATAACTTAGATATTTCATACAGGGACAATCCTTCACCATTGATAAGTGTCGTCGCTTTTGTGCTCGATAAATCCCGCTTCGAAAAAAATATAGATATGACGATATATTTTCGGATATTTTTGGGGTTTTTTTGTAGTGTTGTTCGCAATGATTCATAAATAGATCAAATTGAACCTTAGCCGACAATTACCGCACGTGTGATTGGGTCAAGATTGTCTGTCTAATACATTGTATACAGAACCATTTAAAAACCGCTATAAAGCTATTAAAACCAACAAAACACAATTAAAAACTATGTATAATAACTATATATATCGTAACAACGAATATTTTCATATTTTTTCGATATTTTCGGTACATCGATATATCGATATACCGAAAAAACCAATATCGATAAACCGATATTTAAAAAAACCCCGATATTTATCGATAATTCGATATGTCGCAACAGCCTACCTCGCAAGAGCCTTTATCGTCGTAAACATGCTTGGACTCATTCATGTTTTCAGTGGTTGACGAGTCCTCATCCAAAACTCTCGAGCGTATGCTAGGTGCTTCAACTACGTTCAATTTCATCAAGCTATCTTCAACCTGGCGTCGTTGTTTCTCTTCTGCCATGCTTGATTTTGCTTCAATGTTGGAAGTTTCATTTTCAAGCAGTTCTTCTACCTCGATCTACGAATTATAATATCTGTCATAAATATTAAAGCAGTTTATTTATGTAGAAAATATGCAGACACAAAGTTATGAAGAGAAATAAAAACATCTTTAACATTGTCACGGATATTACGAGGGGCATAACAAAGTGTTGATGGGTTTGACTAATTCTACGTTTATAAGAAACTTTTAAACAATTCTAACCCTAACCTTAACACTTACACTAACCATAATCTAACCCTGACACTAATCCATACCCTAACCATTGAACCAATGTATGAACTGTAGTCAATTGTAGTCACATCATAAAGCCTACTTCCTATTGTTTTTGGAGTTCAATGTGCATTCTAATCTTTCGTTTCAAATCCGCATTTTATTCTTGTAATCTTGTAGCCCATATTCTTGCAAGCAATTCTCAAATGGATATTCACAAATGGAGACTCGACAAGATATGTTAATTTTTTTTCACCAAACAAAAAATTTGTCACAGTCTGTTACGGGTCTTGCAGCTGACATATGAAATGTTTGTAAGTGTGGCAGGAAAATTACATTTATATAGCTACTCTTTGTTTTGCTATGTTAAGCATCCCACAATAACAAGAAAACGAATGAGGAATTGGTCACATTTATCACTAAAAATAGTAAAATTCTAGAGCTCCAGTACGAATAGCAAATGACTGTCAAAACGAGGGACGATCTTGGCCCACTGCGATAATATTTTACCAAATGAAGGGGAATGCCACAAAACATGTCCATTTGGACATATTATACAAGTGCACATGTGTCAACTAACCCTGGTTTAACCAAGGTTTGCGTTAAATACGACGCTTTATATTTTTCATCGCTGTAGTATGAACTACTTTGTTGATAAATATATAGTAATTCTGCGAGTAAAATATCTTTACCTTCCTCTGCACAACAAAGTTTTTCTTGTATCAACGCACACAGCCTCCTACTAGCTCAAGAAACAAGCCAAAATATGAAAGAGAAGCGATCTCGTTTGAGTGAAAACTTGATGGTAAAAAGTTGAAAAGTTGCTGATGGTTATCGCCATAAATTACCAATGAAAGAATTTACCACCACGATAAAATCAATATTACCACCACTGATAAAGTATTAGTGACCAATGCCGCCAGTTTGCCAGTGACCAGTGGCATGTACGCGTACCTATTTTTCTATAATTGCGTTGCATCATGGGATTTACATTCAAATTTATTTTTGTGAGTAAATTCATTTTATCTTTACCATAAAAATGTTGTTTTACTTCAAAAATCTGCGCTTGTCAGACTTCGTGAGCTGACTAAATCTCGCAAGCGTTCGATCACGGCCATGACCGATTTTTCACCGAGTACTTTGTTGTCACGTGTTCTGACGTTGACCGTGTATGAGACCGTCTCTTTTTCACCAACAACTGTTTAAAAAACAACATAAAACCATTTAACCAATCGCATTTAGTAATAAAATGAACATCTATTTTGCTTTTTAAAATAGACAACACTTAAAAAGACAATGAACACAAAACAAACAAACACAAACAACAAACAATCCAACAACAGCAAACGATAATACCTTACATTTTACAACTCGCACATCAACTGACTACCAAGAACAACGAGTACTGACAAGTGAGCATCACAATGCACAACATTACAAACAGCCTTGACTATAGACAACGACTTACGTTAGAAAGTAGGTTAACAAACTCAAAACAAAAATCATTGAACAGAATACAAATATCAGCACCTTGTAAACGGCTTACAAGCGAACAATTAATAAGTATACCACACAAACTAAAACATCCACATATTTTCCTCTCTGTCATGACGTCTAGAGAACAAATACGGCGAACCTGACTAATGTTGTGGAAACGTCAGTAAACTCTGAACACCAACAGTGGTTCCAAACCATTTTAATTTCTATTTATTTGTACAGTAAATAAAAATAATTTAAAAGACTTATTCATACCAAGAATGAAGTTGTACTGTGAAAGTTGTGCATTGCGAACTTTCTTATTTAGTGTTGATCCGTGATCCAAGTCTGTATCAACACGATAACCAGCTGCATGGAACTTCTTTTGAATCTAAACATGACCAAAATGTCAATAAAAAAAAAAGGACAAAAAAATTCCAATTCATAAAATAGCAACAATTTGTCCATAGCTGAGTTTGCATTAGCCTGTGCAAGTTCGATCTAAGGCTTACCAAATTAAATTTACCGGTTCGGCATAATCATCATATTTACTACTGACAGGAATTACTACAACTTGATGGGGAGAAAGCCATAAAATCCTAGAAAATAACAGAAAATGCAGTGCGTCAAAATTTTGAAATAAAGTAGTAGAGTAAAATGATAAAAATTTCCAAACAATTAAGAAACTTTGTATCATTTTAATTTAACATTTAAGGACATTTCATTTGCTTTAAGCTCTGGCATGAGCCAAGAAAACACTCACCATTTTCCACCAAAGCTTTCAGCAAGAATAGCAATCATTTTTCAACTGAACCTACAATAGCTCGATGAATAATAACAGGATGTAATTTTATATCTCCTTCACCACTGTCAATAGAGTAATAGAATATTGATAAATTACTAAATTGTTACAATTTGTAAAGATCTACAATTTCATGGAAACTTAAACTGTGCCGTAATCCTCTGACTATAATACACAGGCTTACATATGTTTGTGAGCCATTATCAATGATATTTACATGGGGGGGATGGATGCACAGGGATACATGCATGGACTATTAACTATTATATTGCAATTATCTGTTAACATTGCAATATTAAATGTAACTATATACTTATATGCGGGTGGGTTTGTTTTTGGGCAGTTTGAATGCAGGTGGGACTTTCAGTGTTCAGCAATGTAGCAGGCTGCATATAAGTATATAGTATATATAAGCATATAAATATATAACAATAGGTTTCTATAGAAACAAATAATCATGTCACTGTTGGTTAAATAAATTAAGTATCAAGACCGTGGTGAGGTTATTCAACGAAAAGCTTACTGGCAAAACTTACCTAGCGTGAGGTTGAATCTCTCAGGAAGTTGGAAATCCAGTTCAATTGTTGCACATTGATGAGACCATCTCATAGCATCAAAAATTTTTATATTAATCTATAAATTGTGATAGCAATGAAATTATAAATTCACAATGGTATACATCTGTAAACATAGAAAGCTTCATCCCCATCCCAGGATTTATCTGCGTTTTTGACCAAAATTATTCAAAGCTTCCATCAGTTTCTAATGAAGCATAAAACAAACTCATTTAGTTAAACAATTAAAAATATTATCAATCATTAAACATTTTCGATATTTATGACAAGACAGCTAAAAAACATTGTAAAGACTGCATTTATGTTCGCTGTGAACAAATTTCCTCCCTTTTTGGGAGGTAAACAAACCAATCTGTATGTCAAATCAACAAATGAAAACATTCTATATTTTATTTCATTCTTGAATAACTGTCTATATCTTTGATATCCATAAAGAGGAATTGCACACGATGAAACAAATGTAACTTGATTAAATAGTTCAATGGTTTCAACCATTGAGTTGTAATGTTTGAAATGTTCAAGGTTAGAAGCCATCTTGATTTCAGCAAGGAGACTGAAACGAGTTAATATTTTAGTTGCAATATTAACAAATACTAAATAAAATCAATTACAAGAAAACAAAAACAATGATGAACCAAAATTGTTAAAGAACATATTTTAAGTAAAACGACTCATGCAAGGTAACTCAAATGTTCAACTTATGATGGTGAAAATATATAAAAACATGGAGATAAAATAAAGCATGACAATCAATAGATCTTCACTTAGGTAATAATAGCTGCAGATCCAAATTTATAAACAGTGTGTGAAGCACTGACTAAAACATTTTGGCAATCAAATGCACTTGAAAGCCCTGGCAGGTTAGCTAAAGTCCTCGGTGCTACAAGTCTTGTGACTTTTACTACAAAATCTCCCTCGGCTTTCAAGTACATTTAATCACTAAGTTACCTCACTACCGTGCATCGTTTTACTTATAAAAATATTGCACACGCTAGCTAAAATGTAGATCCCATTAACTACATACATGTATGGTCTTATATGAGCCAGTTTTAAATACTCAAAGAATATTTAGGCAATCAGAGAGTAAAATATTTTTACCTTACTCTGAACAAAACAGTTTTTCTTGTGAGTCTTTTTATCGCAGGGATACGTCGGTATAAAATTCTTATCACCAAAATGTTTCAAATTCCAAATTGGTGAAGTGTTGACTGTGTAGTAAGCTGGTCGATACAACTCATACGCAACGCATCGATTTGCTGTTTAAAATCATGATAGAACTCATGCAGATAGATTGGTTTCACATAGCCAGAATAACAACCAATAACTGTTAGCTTCCAGAACAATTCAGTGAATTCACCACAAATGTCAGTCTGCTACGTGAAGATAGTTCTCTTGCATATGCCTCAAGTCTTTTTACGCTTCCGAATTGCATCCTTGAACGCCTTATTTTATACAGTTCAGCCAACATTTACCTATTCTTGCCATAAAATGATTAAGTGTGCTCCAAGTTGACTGAAAATAAAATTGTTCAGCATACGCCATTTTGAAAGCATGTCTATAATTATCCACTATCATCCATTGTAACCATTATTCTATAATATCTCAATGATTCATATCAACACCTAATGTCATTGGTCAAAAATAGTCACATTTTTATTTACTTTGCCTTTCATTCATGTCATTTCTAGATATGAATTTTCTTATTCGTCCATAGTTCAATCAATAATAAAATATTTATTGTAAATTTTATTATAGCAAATGAACGTGACGCCAAGTTTGTAAATTACATGCAATTTTTCGTCGTGGTATAGTGAACTATCTATCTCGACCTTATTTAAACCTGAACATTTTTTATAGTCGTTATGCATCAATGCATTAATTATAGTCGTTTGATGAAAATATGGAAATATGATAAAATTCTTTTTAAGGGGTGCTCGATTTTTCTAAAAGTTCTTTTGGATGTGGAAAATGTGTTCAAATGCATGAATTATAGTCTTTTGGTAAAATAATGGAACTAAGATTAAATTCATTTTCAGGGGGTGGAATCTATTTCTATAAAAGTTCTTTTTGTTGTGGAAAATGTGTTCAAATGCATGAATTATAGTCTTTTGGTGAAAGTATGGAAATATTATAAAATTCATTTTCAGGGGGTGGACTCGATTATTTTGTCAAAGTTCTTTTTGATGTGGAAAATGTGTTCAAATACATGAATTATAGTCTTTTGGTGAAATTATGGAAATATTATAAAATTCATTTTCAGGGGGGGTGGAATCCTCATTTTCTAAAAGTTGTTTTAAAGTGGAAAATGTGTTGGAATGCATTAATTATAGTGTTTTCGTGAAAGGTCAATTTCATTTTGGCTTGGTCAAAGTCAGTTTTTGTATCGTCACATTAATATACATAATTTTCGTCGATAATATGAAAAAACATTTTTAACTAAGCGCTTCCGACATCACTACGCACGGTCTCATTATAATATTGAAATCCTCATTACCCAAAGCTGACCACGACACACTTTACGAGAACGGAATCGTAACCTTCAATGCAACAAGCCCCTAGCCAGCATATACTTACTAGAGAAAGCATGGTTTTTACGTATGTAAAAAATTGACGCTCAATATTGCAAAAACATATTGAAAGGAAAGCCGAATAATAAATTATTATGGGAAAACTGAAAATGTTACCGATACATAGGTATTTTTGAAAATCATTGTCCGTTGCCTGGCCGTTATTTTGAGCCCTGTTCTTTTTGCTTAGTTAACTCAATTTTTAACAAGGTATTGTTATCTTAATGCAGTTAAGAGGTAAGGTATGATTGTCACATTTCTTATTAATTTGCACTCAGGCGAATGAGATGTTACTCGTTGGAAAAGAAACTGACTGCGGTCGAAGCTTGTAACTACGGTTTGGTAACAGAAGTTATTCCTCAAGCCGAAATTGAAAGAAATTAACAACAGAATGAAATACATGGCTGCGTTGCCGCCGAAGGTAGCACAAATCTGGACTTTACCGTTATTGCTTCGTTTCATTTAACCATACAATGCTTCTCTCCATTGCAGTCGCTCATTGTCCAAGAAATTATGTTGCTCAGTTGAGCTGGAGAAACTTCACGATGTGAATAATAAAGAATGCGAAGTGCTTGCTCAAAATGGCTCTCGGAGGAATGCGCAAGCAGTGATGACTTTTACAACGCAAATCAAAATGTAGTTGAAACATTAAGTTGATTCTTGTTTATGAAATGTTCGATGCATTTTCTTTCTGTGTATGTTATTCAGTTTGATAAAACCATTTCCACCAAAGTGTTAAGCGTACAAAGCATCTGCGCAAACATCTACTTGATGTCACGTGACAACATGTTAATTAATGACACTTATTTTTAAACAACTGCATCAATTTTCAACAAATGCGCAAGAAAATAAGGTTATCGCGACTAAGAAGTCCGTTACGCCAGCAGTAAACACTGAAGTCTCAATGACTTGAACGATACAGAACGAGTGTTCGAAATTTTCCAGCAAAAGTTTTTGCTATGTTTTGGAACTTGATTCAAAACGCAATTTTTCCTCCAAGTAAAGATTTTAAAATCGTGGTTAAATGAACGAATATGTTTTGTTATTCAACTCAAGTTACGAATGATTTACACCAACAACGCTACAAATTCCGCTGCGTAAAGGTTACAAACGGATCATTGGGGACACAATATCCTATATGTACAACAAATATTTGCACGCTATAAGTCCGATCGCGTATACCTGGATGGTAAGCCATTCCTGTAAGCTCGTCCACCATCTTCTTACGATGCCATGTTGCTGATGTACTTTTGAAACAAATCGCGTTCCTCGTGATTTTTATCCTCAAGTTCTTGTATATTACCGTTGACCATCAACGTCTGTTTCTCGAAGGCACTACAATATTAAATATGCTGCTTTACTATTTGCTGACATGGGATTTTTCAAAGTTCGAAACTGTAAATGTTTTCATCATCTTCGACGTGAACGTCCATGAATAACAATAGAAATCTATTGCATTTTCAAAGGTCCGTGTCCTCTCTCTAGTTGCTAAGCTCCGCCACCCCTCCTCTCCTTTCCAATAGTGCCCAATCTCTCTCCTCGTAAAATAGACACACAAACCTGTCTAGAAACTAGTGAAGATCTCGCCAAAAGTGAATTGAGCTCCTCCTCGAAATGTTTGAAAGATAAAATTTCTGCGACAATTCCGCGTTCCTTTGCCATGTCGCAGTCGAGTTTCGTGTTGCATAGAATAACAGACATTGCCTGACTTAAAGGAAATTCACCGTAAGACAAAATGAATTTTTTTTAAAGCATCTCGGTTCTTTTATAAAAACAACAATTATGTTTCACGATACACTTTTTTAAGGCGGGGGGGTTGGGGTAGGGATAGGGAGTAAAGCATTTTGGGGAACTTAGATAAAGCTATTCGTAGTTTCAATTACTTTTCAATCTCACAGTTAATTTTTAACACCTCAGAACATAACACATCCTCTCAGATTCAAGAAAAGAAAACATTTTAATGTTTATATAAAGTGATCAATAGGCGTGGATACAACTCAAATACATAACATGGCAAAATATGACCTAGTGCCCAGGCCTCCGTTTAATATAAACAAGTCACGTGTACCTGTGAATGACCAAATAAATTAGGTACAGTTAGAGCAACATCCAACTGGAGGATGACCCAACTCCACAAACTTCGTTTGAAAAGTTGCCTTTAAAAAACACGACGAATATGTCAACTGAAATAAAAATTACGTAATGTTGTACTGAGGAGTCACTAGGAGTCACTAAGATCAGTTCTTACCAAACTGGAAACATTGGTCTATAAACAAGAAGAAGCGTTATGAATACGTTCCGCTTTCGCGCATGTATATTTACTTTTCATAATGGAAGGTCGTCGTTTAATTAGATTCGTGCTCAGTTACAATTGGTTTTCTATGAAATTAGATTGTCCCCGCTATATAATTTGAATTAGAATTTTAGCAAATTGTGAAGTTGTTTCAAAGTAGTTTGCCACCTACTTCGAACTGCTGAGCACAAAGTAATTTTGCTAACTCGCAATGACTGTTCATGCGTCTATTTCTATAATACTATAGTTCATGCGACTTAAACGATCTCATGACACCGTTGAAATAAATGAAATGGTAATCGAGTTCCATCGGTTCTAATCGCTAACAAAGCGCTCGCAAGAAAAATGTTTCGTTTGATCATAGTGTGTGTGTGTCATCGTGGGGGTTACTTCATATGCTGAAAAGACAGTTAAATTTTCCAAGCACCTAACTCCCAAAGACTATAGCTAATGTGTCTATCTCACAAAGACTTTAATTCATGCACCTAAAGGCTATAAAATCTATATAACTATATTGTTCGTGCATCTTAACAATATAGTTCATGTACCTAACTCCCAAAGACTATAGTTCACAAACTTAACTTTCAAAGAATATCTTTCACACACCCAACTTCAAAGACTAAACTCCCAAAAATTCTTCTTCATGCACCTAAACTCGGAACGACTATAGTTCATACACCTAACTCCCAAAGACTATATTTCACGCACGTAACTACCAAAGACTATAAGATCATGCGTCTATTTCCCAAAGAGTTTAGTTCATGCAACTAACACCAAAGAAAATAGTTAATGTATCTAATTACCAAAGACTATAGTTCATGCACCTTACTCCGAAGGACTATAGTTCATGAAAGAGCTCCCAAAGACTATAGTTCATGCACCTAACATCCAAAGACTATAGTTAAAGCACTTAAATTCCAAAACTTATATTTCACGCACCTAAATCTCAAAGATTGTTCATGCGTTTATTTCCCACTTATTGAACTCACTTGATTGGTGAATTGTATTTTCCCATGTTTTCAAAACTTTCTTAAAGGTCGTACATTCCAATTCTTGTTCTTAATTCCAGGATCACATACATATGAACTATTGACCAGACAAAATCATGATATCTAATTACAATGTGACATCACTCTTCACATCCATACCATTAGACATAGCCAAACAACACAACTAGACAAATAAAATCCTAGACTTACTCAACCTTTGCCTCTCCACTGAATTCTTCTTCTAAAACTCATACTATAGACAACTTTCAGCGAATCAATGGGGTCACCACTATACACCTTCCTCGCAAAAGCTGTCGTGCAAAACCTCGAAACACAATCAGTCACCAACAGCACAGATGAAACAGACAGACTATGGAATAGATATAAAGACGATATCTTTGCCATAGTCAAGAAAGCAAAACTGGACAAATGCTACACACCATAAAAATACTACAAAGAAGATAACCTTCACTAAAGACAAAAAACACAAGACTAAACAAACAAGTATACGGCATAAATACCCTTACAGACCAAATACTTGATTTCAACCGTAATCATTCCACAACACAAAATAAGCAACATTCGAACACTTTTCAACAGAATTAACACTCACTGCAGCACAGAAGAAGCCAAAAAACAGAACGCAACTACTTGTTCTCATTTATAAAAACTAGTTACCCTATAGAAACTTTATAGACGAAACTATAAGCAAAATCAGTCAGAACTTTACTACTAACGGACACCTCGAAAGCAGACACTGCTATTAGGTCCCTGCCAATACTCTTACTATTAACTTATTTACAACCTCTCATAAGCAGACACCAAAACAATCTTCAAACAATTCTGTAGTGTTTATGGTGTTTCGAAAGTTCACTTTAGGGGTGGTCATGGGAGAAAAAATTTACATGAGTTTAATATTTACTGAGGAAATTACCATACACCAGCTATGGTCAAATGGCAATTTGCACAAATTAACAAATATTCGTGGCAGAGATTGAATTTTTATATTTTCGTTGTTTCAAAAATTTACATTGTTTTTGCTGGCATACGATAGAACATATTTCGCATACCTTCCTCCTAAACCCACTTTCCGTCATATTTTGCCGTTTAGTGTGCATTTCAGCCGAATCTTATAACTTAGATATTTCATACAGGGACAATCCTTCACCATTGATAAGTGTCGTCGCTTTTGTGCTCGATAAATCCCGCTTCGAAAAATATAGATATGACGATATATTTTCGGATATTTTGGGGGTTTTAGTGTTGTTCGCAATGATTCATAAATAGATCAAATTGAACCTTAGCCGACAATTACCCGCACGTGTGATTGGGTCAAGATTGTCTGTCTAATACATTGTATACAGAACCATTTAAAAACCGCTATAAAGCTATTAAAACCAACAAAACACAATTAAAAACTATGTATAATAACTATATATATCGTAACAACGAATATTTTCATATTTTTTCGATATTTTCGGTACATCGATATATCGATATACCGAAAAAAACAATATCGATAAACCGATATTTAAAAAGCCCCCGATATTTATCGATAATTCGATATGTCGCAACAGCCTACCTCGCAAGAGCCTTTATCGTCGTAAACATGCTTGGACTCATTCATGTTTTCGGTGGTTGACGAGTCCTCATCCAAAACTCTCGAGCGTATGCTAGGTGCTTCAACTACGTTCAATTTCATCAAGCTATCTTCAACCTGGCGTCGTTGTTTCTCTTCTGCCATGCTTGATTTTGCTTCAATGTTGGAAGTTTCATTTTCAAGCAGTTCTTCTACCTCGATCTACGAATTATAATATCTGTCATAAATATTAAAGCAGTTTATTTATGTAGAAAATATGCAGACACAAAGTTATGAAGAGAATAAAACATCTTTAACATTGTCACGGATATTACGAGGGGCATAACAAAGTGTTGATGAGTTTGACTAATTCTACGTTTATAAGAAACTTTTAAACAATTCTAACCTAACCTTAACACTTACACTAACCATAATCTAACCCTGACCCTAATCCATACCTAACCATTGAACCAATGTATGAACTGTAGTCAATTGTAGTCACATTATACCTACTTCCTATTGTTTTTGGAGTTCAATGTGCATTCTAATCTTTCGTTTCAAATCCGCATTCTATTCTTGTAATCTTGTAGCCCATATTCTTGCAAGCATTTCTCAAATGGATATTCACAAATGGAGACTCGACAAGATATGTTAATTTTTTTTCACCAAACAAAAAATTTGTCACAGTCTGTTACGGGTCTTGCAGCTGACATATGAAATGTTTGTAAGTGTGGCAGGAAAATTACATTTATATAGCTACTCTTTGTTTTGCTATGTTAAGCATCACACAATAACAAGAAAACGAATGAGGAATTGGTCACACTTACCACTAAAAACAGTAAAATTCTAGAGCTCCAGTACGAATAGCAAATGACTGTCAAAACGAGGGACGATCTTGGCCCTGCGATAATATTTTACCAAATGAAGGGGAATTCCACAAAACATGTCCATTTGGACATATTATACAAGTGCACATGTGTCAACTAACCCTGGTTTAACCAAGGTTTGCGTTAAATACGACGCTTTATATTTTTCATCGCTGTAGTATGAACTACTTTGTTGATAAATATATAGTAATTCTGCAGTAAAATATCTTTACCTTCCTCTGCACAACAAAGTTTTTCTTGTATCAACGCACACAGCCTCCTACTAGCTCAAGAAACAAGCCAAAATATGAAGAGAGCGATCTCGTTTGAGTGAAAACTTGATGGTAAAAGTTGAAAAGTTGCTGATGGTTATCGCCATAAATTACCAATGGAATTTACCACCACGATAAAATCAATATTACCACCACTGATAAAGTATTAGTGACCAATGCCGCCAGTTTGCCAGTGACCAGTGGCATGTACGCGTACCTATTTTCTATAATTGCGACGCATCATGGGATTTACATTCAAATTTATTTTTGTGAGTAAATTCATTTTATCTTTACCATAAAATGTTGTTTTACTTCAAAATCTTCGCTTGTCAGACTTCGTGAGCTGACTAAATCTCGCAAGCGTTCGATCACGGCCATGACCGATTTTTCACCGAGTACTTTGTTGTCACGTGTTCTGACGTTGACCGTGTCTGAGACCGTCTCTTTTTCACCAACTGTTTAAAAACAACATAAAACCATTTAACCAATCGCATTTAGTAATAAAATGAACATCTATTTTGCTTTTAAAATAGACAACACTAAAAAGACAATGAACACAAAACAAACAAACACAAACAAACAATCCAACAACAGCAAACGATAATACCTTACATTTTACAACTCGCACATCAACTGACTACCAAGAACAACGAGTACTGACAAGTGAGCATCACAATGCACAACATTACAAACAGCACTGACTATAGACAACGACTTACGTTAGAAAGTAGGTTAACAAACTCAAAACAAAAATCATTGAACAGAATACAAATATCAGCACCTTATAAACGGCTTACAAGCGAACAATTAATAAGTATACCACACAAACTAAAACATCCACATATTTTCCTCTCTGTCATGACGTCTAGAGAACAAATACGGCGAACCTGACTAATGTTGTGGAAACGTCAGTAAACTCTGAACACCAACAGTGGTTCCAAACCATTTTAATTTCTATTTATTTGTACAGTAAATAAAAATAATTTAAAAGACTTATTCATACCAAGAATGAAGTTGTACTGTGAAAGTTGTGCATTGCGAACTTTCTTATTTAGTGTTGATCCGTGATCCAAGTCTGTATCAACACGATAACCAGCTGCATGGAACTTCTTTTGAATCTAAACATGACCAAAATGTCAATAAAAAAAAAAGGACAAAAAAATTCCAATTCATAAAATAGCAACAATTTGTCCATAGCTGAGTTTGCATTAGCCTGTGCAAGTTCGATCTAAGGCTTACCAAATTAAATTTACCGGTTCGGCATAATCATCATATTTACTACTGACAGGAATTACTACAACTTGATGGGGAGAAAGCCATAAAATCCTAGAAAATAACAGAAAATGCAGTGCGTCAAAATTTTGAAATAAAGTAAAGTAGAGTAAAATGATAAAAATTTCCAAACAATTAAGAAACTTTGTATCATTTTAATTTAACATTTTAAGGACATTTCATTTGCTTTAAGCTCTGGCATGAGCCAAGAAAACACTCACCATTTTCCACCAAAGCTTTCAGCAAGAATAGCAATCATTTTTCAACTGAACCTACAATAGCTCGATGAATAATAACAGGATGTAATTTTATATCTCCTTCACCACTGTCAATAGAGTAATAGAATATTGATAAATTACTAAATTGTTACAATTTGTAAAGATCTACAATTTCATGGAAACTTAAACTGTGCCGTAATCCTCTGACTATAATACACAGGCTTACATATGTTTGTGAGCCATTATCAATGATTTACATGGGGATGGATGCACAGGGATACATCATGGAATTAACTATTATATTGCAATTATCTGTTAACATTGCAATATTAAATGTAACTATATACTATATCTGAGGTGGGTTTGTTTCTTGGTGAGTTTGAATGCAGGTGGGACTTTCAGTGTTCAGCAATGTAGCAGGCTGCATATAAGTATATAGTATATATAAGCATATAAATATATAACAATAGGTTTCTATAGAAACAAATAATCATGTCACTGTTGGTTAAATAAATTAAGTATCAAGACCGTGGTGAGGTTATTCAAGAAAGCTTACTGGCAAAACTTACCTAGCGTGAGGTTGAATCTCTCAGGAAGTTGGAAATCCAGTTCAATTGTTGCACATTGATGAGACCATCTCATAGCATCAAAATTTTTATATTAATCTATAAATTGTGATAGCAATGAAATTATAAATTCACAATGGTATACATCTGTAAACATAGAAAGCTTCATCCCCCATCCCCAGGATTTATCTGCCGTTTTTGACCAAAATTATTCAAAGCTTCCATCAGTTTCTAATGAAGCATAAAACAAACTCATTTAGTTAAACAATTAAAAATATTATCAATCATTAAACATTTTCGATATTTATGACAAGACAGCTAAAAAACATTGTAAAGACTGCATTTATGTTCGCTGTGAACAAATTTCCTCCCTTTTTTGGGAGGTAAACAAACCAATCTGTATGTCAAATCAACAAATGAAAACATTCTATATTTTATTTCATTCTTGAATAACTGTCTATATCTTTGATATCCATAAAGAGGAACCACGATGAAACAAATGTAACTTGATTAAATAGTTCAATGGTTTCAACCATTGAGTTGTAATGTTTGAAATGTTCAAGGTTAGAAGCCATCTTGATTTCAGCAAGCGGAGACTGAACCGAGTTAATATTTTAGTTGCAATATTAACAAATACTAAATAAAATCAATTACAAGAAAACAAAAACAATGATGAACCAAAATTGTTAAAGAACATATTTTAAGTAAAAACGACTCATGCAAGGTAACTCAAATGTTCAACTTATGATGGTGAATAAAAAAAACATGGAGATAAAATAAAGCATGACAATCAATAGATCTTCACTTAGGTAATAATAGCTGCAGATCCAAATTTATAAACAGTGTGTGAAGCACTGACTAAAACATTTTGGCAATCAAATTCACTTGAATATCCTGGCAGGTTAGCTAAAGTCCCTCGGTGCTACAAGTCTTGTGACTTTTACTACAAAATCTCCCTCGGCTTTCAAGTACATTTAATCACTAAGTTACCTCACTACCGTGCATCGTTTTACTTATAAAAATATTGCACACGCTAGCTAAAATGTAGATCCCATTAACTACATACATGTATGGTCTTATATGAGCCAGTTTTAAATACTCAAAGAATATTTAGGCAATCAGAGAGTAAAATATTTTTACCTTACTTTGAACAAAACAGTTTTTCTTGTGAGTCTTTTTATCGCAGGGATACGTCGGTATAAAATTCTTATCACCAAAATGTTTCAAATTCCAAATTGGTGAAGTGTTGACTGTGTAGTAAGCTGGTCGATACAACTCATACGCAACGCATCGATTTGCTGTTTAAAATCATGATAGAACTCATGCAGATAGATTGGTTTCACATAGCCAGAATAACAACCAATAACTGTTAGCTTCCAGAACAATTCAGTGAATTCACCACAAATGTCAGTCTGCTACGAAGATAGTTCTCTTGCATATGCCTCAAGTCTTTTTACGCTTCGAATTGCATCCTTGAACGCCTTATTTTATACAGTTCAGCCAACATTTACCTATTCTTGCCATAAAATGATTAAGTGTGCTCAAGTTGACTGAAAATAAAATTGTTCAGCATACGCCATTTTGAAAGCATGTCTATAATTATCCACTATCATCCATTGTAACCACTATCAACATCCTAATGTCATTGGTCAAAAATAGTCACATTTTTATTTACTTTTGCCTTTCATTCATGTCATTTCTAGATATGAATTTTCTTATTCGTCCATAGTTCAATCAATAATAAAAAAATATTTATTGTAAATTTTATTATAGCAAATGAACGTGACGCCAAGAGTTTGTAAATTACATGCAATTTTTCGTCGTGGTATAGTGAACTATCTATCTCGACCTTATTTAAACCCAGTGAACTCTACAACAACTGGAAGGCTAATTGGACGCCATCTTTGAAGCCTGCATGAGCGCCGCCATTGAAGGTACGAGGCGAAATTGCCGAATTTTTGCAAAAACAGTGGTCTTCAAGCCAGCTTAATGTCTAAAAATCTTAAACAATGTTTGGAGATTGTTTTATCATTTATTGTACGAACATTTTACTTGTTAAAACTTACATATTACTTGAAGTCGTTTGAGAAGTTCCTTTCTCTTAAATTTATTCTTAAGTTTATCATACATTACATTACAGATGTAAATTTTTTGGGTCTAAGGACATGAGAGTAGAAAACATTGAGGTGTAAAATAATCTCTAAACATGAAAGATGCCGCTACTATACTGGGAAATGCCAGTAAATTTGATGATCAATTTTCACATGTTTTATACTTGTTGCGAGTATGTCATTTTGTACGTTTTATGTAAATTTTCGTGAATTAAAAATACTGTGAAAAGTCCCAAATGGATTGCCAGCTGATGAAAAAATCATTTTACACCTTAATGATTTCTTCCTCTAAATTGTTTTCATCAGTTACCATGTTGGGGCAAAATTCCATACAGTGAAAAGAATTTCTGCTAATTTTATGCTTTGCTGAGCTTCGACACTCTCATGTACTCTCCCAACATGGCTTATTTGACGTCAGAAGAAAACACTATAGCTACGGTTGAATGAAAACAGCCCAAACATCATTAAATATTTGTTAAAATTGCGTATATATTATTACGAAACAGCGATTTTGTGCACGTTATGATGACAAATTTCCATATTGCATTGCGTATTTCGAAAAACATTTATCAAACGCTGACACTTGCTGGCATGGTGACCATGTTTAATTTAAATACATATGCATATTTTAAGCTGACAGTCGTTTCAAAACTACCGATGGATGTTATTTATTCATCACGGCATAAATGCTTTTCAAACAACATTATTATTCTAAAATCATTACTTAATAGAAATTTGTACAACATTATTCCAAAATAGGTGGCAGGCCTACTTTGAAATACTTTACCACAAAATTCGTTTTCTAAGTCAGAGAGCAGGGAACTCTCTGACTTAGTAAGAATACGCCGATTCAACAGAGTATATATGCTCTCTCAAAATCCAAGATTTCTTAAAATCTAAAAGATAGCCAAAGAACAAATTAGCGACACAATAAAACAAACACATAAACCTGAAAAAGACTGAAGTCACTAAGCTACAAGTCAGTGAAACAAATAAAAAATTTTTATACCTCATCTTGTTTTCATCTTGTTTTCCATCAGCATGCTTCCCGTCTCTCCGTCAGCATCCTCTTCGTCGCTCCATCAGCATCCTCTTCGTCGCTCCATCAGCATCTCTTCGTCGCTCCATCAGCATCCTCTTCCGTTGCTTCATCGCATCCACCTCGTAACGCCATCAGCATCCTCCTCGAGCATATCAGCATCCTCCTCGTAGGACCATCAGCATCCTCCTCGTAGGACCATCAGCATCCTCTTCGTCACTCCATCAGCATCCTCTTCGTACCATCAGCATCCTCCGTCGCTATCAGCATCCTCCTCATAGCACCATCAGCATCCTCCTCGTAGCGCCATCAGCATCCTCCTCGTAGCACCATCAGCATCCTCCTCGTAGCTCCATCAGCATCCTCCTCGTAGGCCATCAGCATCCGCCATCAGCATCCTCCTCGCAGGACCATCAGCATCCTCCTCGCAGGACCATCGCAGGACCATCAGCATCCTCTTCGTAGCACCATCAGCATCCTCCTCGTAGCTCCGTCAGCATCTTCCTCGTCTCTCCGTCAGCATCCTCTTCTTTTCATCAGCCTCCTCCTCATCTAAACGAAAAATCTAAAAACAAGTTAAGATTAGGACAGGAAAAAATAACGTACTCCTCTCTATCTTCTTCTTGATCTTCATCTCTTGTACCTAAAAAAGACTGAAGAAGTTATTTGTTTGATGAAACAAACAATTGTAAGCACCCACCACTGCCAGAGTTCGCGTTCTTTCACTGTCCGTACGCTCGACATGTCTATAAAAATGCAACAACAATATCATGGCAAGTGATTATGGAGATCGTGCTTTCGCATTGTAATAGTTTTATCATGCTAAAACATTGATATCCATGACTGTACATGATTGAACATGTATGTTAAGTGAACAACTCTTTGAAGATTATAAGACTCGCGGAAAGCTTATCGTTTGAACCGTGCATTGTGTTATAACACCCTCAATGTTATAACACATGCAGTTCTGTAACATTGTCAAACGATTTATTACATGCGATATAATTCAAAATACCTAGATAAAAACAAGATAATTAACGAATGTCTCATGCAATATATTCTCTGCTCAACTCTTTTCGATTTCATCCAAAAGGTTGTTTAATTATTTCGGTAAGGCACTAAGGTTTATAAAAGATTTTGCAACACTCTGCCCGCATGTTGCAATATCAAATGAATTAACTTAATTACCTCAATTATATATTACAGAATATACAATTCTGTAATATATATAATGAATAGTGATTCATTCCTCGTCTCTTCATTTGCATCCTTCTCGTCTCTTCATGTGCATCCTTCTCGTCTCTTCATGTGCATCCCTTCTCGTCTCTTCATGTGCATCCTTCTCGTCTCTTCATCTGCATCCTTCTCGTCTGTCCATCTGCATCTTCCTTGTCTTTCCATCTGCATCCTCCCTCGTCCTTGTTCATCCCTCCTCTTCTTTCCATCTGCATCCTCCTCTTTCCATCTGCATCCTTTCCTCGCCTTTCCATCTGAATCCTTTCGTCTCTTCATGTGCATCCTTCTCGTCTCTTCCATCTGCATCTTCCTTGTCTTTCCATC